>NC_089262.1:25309495-25618311 GCF_963930625.1 Muntiacus reevesi | reverse complement strand
GGTTTTCATTTGTATTTCCTAATGAATAATGGGGCTCCCCAGGTGGCAGAGTGATAAAGAATCTGCCTGCCAATGCAGGAGAAGCAAGAGACATGGGCTCAATCCCTGAATTTGGAAGATCAATTGGAGTAGAAAATGGCAACCCACTCCAGGATTCTTGCCTGTAAAATTTCATGGACAGAGGAGCCTGGCAGGCTACAGAATCAGACACAACTGAGTGACTGAGTGCACATGCACACACACACACACACACACATTATTATAATAATTTTACATATAGCAATATGGGCTTCCCTGGTAGGTCAGACAGTAAAGAATCGGCCTTCAATATGGAAGACCTGGGTTCAAAACCTGGGTTGGGAGATCCCTTGTAGAATGGAAAGGCTCTCACTCCAGTATTTTTTCCTGGAGATTTCCTTGGACACAGAAGTCTGGCAGGCTAGTCCCTGGGGTCACAAAGAGTTGGACATGACTGAGAAACTAATACTTTCATCTTTGTAGTACTATACCATATATTATATATTCATTTTAAACCATACAATATTTTCTGAATGTATAATGTAGACAGTATAAAATAAGTAATATATACAACTTGAAATTAATATAATTGTATATACCTATTTTGTGCATATACATTAATATATGTGCAGATATGCACACACACACGCACAAAAATACACATACATACATGCATACATTTTCCAATTTGGATTGGGAAGAGGAAAAAAGCTAAGAAAACTTTAACCATTAGTCTACTGTGAGTATTCATAATAAGAGTTTCTTAATCCCTGATAGCTCAGGTGGTAAAGAATCTACCTGCAATACAGGAGAGCTGGGTTCCATTCTTGGGTTGGGAAGATCCGCTGGAGAAGGGATAGGATACCCACTTCGGTATTCTTGGACTTCCCCTGTGGCTCAGCTGGTAAAGAATCCGCCTGCAATGTGGGAGACCTGGGTTTGATCCCTGGATTGGGAAGATCCCCTGAGAGAAGGGAAAGGCTACTCACTGCAGGATTCTGACTTGGAGAATTCCATGGACTGTATAGTCCATGGCATCGTGAAGAGTCAGATGTGACTGAGCGACTTTCACTTTCAATCTTAGCTGTACAATAAACTAATGCACTTAAATAAACATGTGAGTATAAATTCATATCTAAAGCAATTTAGAATATTTTCTCTCAAAAGCTCAGTCAGGAAAGAATTGCTTAGCAAAATATTAGTGTTTCTTTTACAGTTAATATGCAGTAATGCATAATAATTGCTTCAGGCAAAATGCAACGATGTGAACAACATTGGTACATTCTTTATGAAGAAAAATAGTGTAATTGAGAGAATTTCATTTGTTCACAGATTCTTTCATCAAAATGTTCTCCGTGCCTCATGTGATTTAAGTATCATATGAAAAGTCTTGCTCTGAAAGAGTTTTGATATAATGGGTCAGGGACACGTGTCTCTGTAATATGAGATTAAGTGTGATACGAATAAAAGCACAAAGAAATATATATATATTTTTAATCTGAGCTTGATGTCAAAACATATTTCATAGAGGAAATGACACTCAGTTTACGTGTAAAACTGCATTATTTTTTATAGCGATAGGTTAAGGGAGGACTTGCACAACAGAGGAAGCAGTATTGCAAGGTCTTGCTCCCACAGAAAGCCTTTAAATATAATATTTTTAAGGAGTGTCTCAAATCATCTGTGCAAATTTTCCCGTCTTCTATTTAAAATGCAGATTGTTAAATATACAAAGTAAAAAATTCTGACTTGAAATGGTTGCATGAGGATAAGCTAGAAAAGCTCTGTATATTAATTCTGAGAAAGAAAGAGTAAGAGCAAAGAAAAGGGAATGAATTTCTGGACATCTGCAAGTACAGAAGAGAGTTAGAGTTCAATAGATCTGAGATATAATCATAATTCCATTACACATCGCTAAAATATATAATCAATTTTTAAAAAATGGAGCAACATAGATACACAAACACAAAAATACTCCAATGATCCAACTGAACAAAGAAAACTTTAAATATCTTCTTGTTTTAGCACTGATTTTTTTTTTTTTTAATATTTCTGTATAAAACTGAAAAATAGGATTCAAACCAGTGCTATATAGGGAAAAATCTGAAAATGTTAATGGTTGAAAACATAATCTTTTTTTCTGTCTAGTGATTAGATGTTAAATCTCCTAAAATTTAAGTCAAATGCAAACTTGCTGTTTGCCAAACAATAGAGACATAAGGAGAGGAAATATTTGTGGCTCACGGGGAAAATAATTACAGTTATAATCCACATGCCTGCAGTTGTGATAACAAAACCTGGCTTTAAAAATGTTTAGCTCTAAAATCCTAATGGGCACCAAAGGAAGGCTCAAACCTCTTTCTATTATTTTCTTATTTGCATACATTGATGAGGCATTGTGCGTCTGTCAGATTCTGTATATTTCTTTTCTTTATGAGGCTGTATATACTTATGTTTGTGTATATGCATGTATTTGTATTTGGATCTGTGAATCTAGCTCTTACTTTCATTCACTGTTTACTATTACAATCATAACTTTTTCTCCTCCCACTTTACCCTATTTTTCTTTCTTCTTTAACAGCTTTCTAAATCATATTATTTCCACATAATTAGTCATAATCTTCAATTGAAATAAGCCTTTAATTTTTCTCTACTTGATAAAAAATATATTTGTTGATTTTATTATTAAAGAATCAGTGAGCTATAGGTTTATATAGATCTCTTTGAAATGTATCTGTATTTTATAAACATGGATATTTACATTTTAATGTTCACTGTCCTCCAATAGAAAATAAAATCTACAACATGGTAAAACAAATATTTATTACCAAGAACTGGCAAAATCATAATATTTAATTATAAAACAATAAAGCATCTTAAAAAATCACCATTTATTAATAAAAGATCAATATTGAATGTCAACAGTACAGACACTTTTATTTTACCATATTTATTGAAATAAAATTAACACATAAATGAGTTTGTATATTTTGTGTTCACTTTGATCATATAGGTGTATAGTTGCAAAACTATAACTACAATGATGACAATCAGCACAACTACGAGGCTCAGATATTTCCTGGTATCCTCTTTTAATATTTCCCATTTGTACCTTTAGAATTTTGAAAATTGATATAATTAGGAACTTACAGCATGTACTGTTTTTTGCCCAGTTTCTTGTATCCAACATAATTATTTTGAAATTGACCCATATTGCACCTGTATTAGTAATGTATTCCTAATCTGAGAGTGGCCAAGATGGTGAAGTAGATAAACCCTAAGCTCCCCTCCTTCATAAGCTATTAAAATCACAACTATCTGCAGAACAACCATTGATGGAAAAGACTGGAACCTACCAGAAAAGATCCTCTACAAATAAAGACATAAAGAAGGAACCACAACATGGGTAGGAAAGGCAGATAGAAAAAACCAAATTCCATACCCTCTAGGTGGGCAACACACAAACTGAGAATAATTACATTACAGAGTTTCTCAGACAGGACTGAGAATTCTAAGCCCCACATCAGGCCCCCTGGCGCAGGAGTCCAGCACTGGGAAGAAGAACACCCAGAGCATTTGACTTTGCAGGCTTGTGGAGTTTGATTTCAGGAGCTCCACAGAATTGCAGGAAATAGAGACTTCACTACTAAAGGCTCACACAAAATCTCATGTGTTCAGAGACCAATGGCCAAAGTGGTTAATTTGATGGAATCCTGGGCTACCTGCTGTGGTCTTGGAAAGTCTCCTGAAGGGATGGGGACAACTGTGGCTCACCCTGGGGAAAAAGACACTGGTGTTAGACATATGAGGGAGCTCTCCAGGAAGATGACATCTTGGCACAAAGACTTGGCCCCATCTAACAGCCAGTAGGTGCTAGTGCTAGGAGTTTGTTTTGTTAGATGCTTAGTCATGTCCAACTTCCATGGACTGTAGCCCACCAGGCTCCTCTGCCCATGGGATTCTCCAGGCAAGAACACTGGAGTGGGTTGCTGTTCGCTTCTCCAGGGGATATTTCTGACCCAAGGATTGAACTGGGTCTCCTGAATTGTGGGCAGATTCTTTACCATCTGAGCCTCCAGGGACTTCAGTGCTGGGAGGCCTCAGGCTAAACAACAAACTGGGCAGGGACAAAGAGCTGGGCGTGACTTAGTAACTGACCAACAACAACAACAGCCCCACCCATCAGCTGAAAGGTTGCCTAAAGATTTCCTGAGCCCATAGCACCTCTATACATTACCTAGAAATGGAGCTACTGCCCAGAGAGACAAGACTTAGCTCTAACCAGCAACGGGTAAGCACTGGCCCCCAGTCAGAGAGCCAGCAGAAGCCCCTAGACCAGCTTCACCCATAGGGCTCAGACACTAGAAGGAAGAAAACTATGGTCCTTCAACCTGAACCAAGTTCACAAATGCAGGCCAGACACTACCCTGGGACCAGTTGGCAGGTGGTCCTTAGGTGATGAGAGGGGAATGCACTGCAGAGTCACTCAGGATATCTTCTATAGCGGATGTCACTTCCACAAGGTCAAGAAATGTAACTTACCTATAACATACATAAAAATGTAAATAAAAAATTGGAATAAATGAGGTGACATAGGAATATGTTTCACATGAAGGAACAAGATAAAATCTGAGAAAAAGAATTAAGTGATGTGAGAATAGGCAATCTACCCAAGAAATAGTTTAGAGTAATGATCATAAAGATGAACTGAGAATTCAGGAGGAAAATGGATACAAGGCATGAGAAATTAGAAGTTTTTAAGAAATACTTAGAAAATAAAAAGAACAAACAGAATTCAAGAATACAATAACTTGAATTTGATGAAAAATACACTAGAAGGAATCTATAGTAGACGAAATGAGATAAAATAACAGATCAGTGTGCTGGAAGACAGAGTAGTAGAAATCATTGCCACTAAACAGAAAGAAAAAAGGATGAAAAAAAATTGTGGACCGTTTAAGAGATCTCTGGGATAACATTGAACACACTAATATTCATATTATAAGGGTCACAGGGAGAAGATATATAGAAAGGGGCTAATAAAATATCTGAAGAGATAATATTTGAAAACTTCCCTAAGCTGGGAAAGGAAACAGTCACCCAAGTCCAAAAAGCACAGAATCCCCTTCAAGATTAACCCACAGAGGAATACATCAAGACACATTGCAATCAAAATAACAAAAATTAAAGAGAATAGTAAAAGCAACAAGGGAAAATCACTAAAAATAGACCTACCATATGATCCAACAATTGTACTCTAGGTCATTTATCTGGAGAAAATGTTAATTAAAAAAGATACATGCATCCCAATGTTCATAGTAGCACTATTTACAATGGCTGAGACACAAAAGCAACTTAAATATTTATCAATAGATGAATGGGAAAGATTGAAGGTGGGAGGAGAAGGGGGCGACAGAGGATGAGATGGTTGGATGGTGTTGCCAACTCAATGGACATGAGTTTGAGTATGCTCCGAGCATTGGTGATGGACAGGGAAGCCTGGTGTGCTGCAGTCCATGTGGTTGCAAGGAGTTGAACATGAATGAAAGACTGAACTGAACTGAACTGATTGGAAAAGAAGAGGTGATAAAGAATAGATAAAGAATGATATCATACTGTGATAACATTTAAATCTGGAATCTAAAAAAAAATGCATGTGAGATTATTTACAAAACAAAAATAAGCTTATAGACAATGAAAACAAACTTAGGGTTACCAAAGGGGAAAGGGTGGGGAGGGATGAATTAGAAGGTTTTAGGGATTAACACATACACACTACTGTATATAAAATAGATACCCAACAAGGATCTACTGGTATATAGCATAGGGAACTCTACTCAATACTCTGTAATGACCTATTTGGAGAAAGAATCTTAAAAAAAAGAAAAAAGTGGCTACATGTATACATATAACTGATTCACTTTTTGTACATCTGAAACTAATACAACATTGTAAATCAACTTATTCCAATTAAAAAATAAGGGGAAAGAATCAGAAAAGACACACACACACACATATATATATATATATATATATATATATATATATATATGTCTCTCTCTATATATATATATATACACATACTTAGATATATATGTACACATTCTCCTGTCAATGGTTGTTCAGCAGCGAGTAGTAATTCTGGAGTTATTACAGGAGAAAATGAGCACATGTCCTTCTACTCTACCACCTTGTAGGCAATTCTCCATCAGATACCCCACATCAAAGAGCAAAGGAGAAGCCCCAGCAAGCTGGTAGGGGCAAAACTGCATTCAGAATCAAACCGCAGGCACTCAAGAGGTGCTCAGAGGGCTCAAACAAGCCTTGTGCACGCCAGGACCCAGAGACCCCATGGAGCCTGAGCCAGAGCTGTGTGTGAGGGTCTCCTATGGAAGCACAGGTCAGCAGTGGCCTGCCACAGGGCCAAGGGCTTCGGGAGCAGCAGATCTGGCTGTGGCACAAGCTCTCTTGGAGGAGGTTGCATGAACCCAACCAAGAGCCATCAGAACTTCCACAGGACTAGGGAAACAGACTTGGAGACCACAAATAAAAACTTGTGTGCCCCCAGGATCCCAGGAGAAAGGAGCAGTGACCCCACAAGAGACTAACCCAGATTTGCCTGTGAGTATCCAGGAGTCTCTGGCAGAGGCGTGGGTCAGAAGCGGCCTGCTGCAGGGTCAGAGGCACTGAGTGCTTCTAACACCAAAAAAGATGTTCTTTTCATTACAGGGAACTGGAACGCAAAAGTAGGAGGTCAAGAAATACCTGGAATAACAGGCAAATTTGGCCTTGGAGCACAAAATGAAGCAGGTCAAAGTCTAACAGAGTTTAACCAAGACAACACACTGGTCAAGCAAACACCCACTTCCAACAACACAAGAGAAGACTCTACACATGGACATCACCAGATGGTCAATAGTGAAATCAGATTGATTATATTCTTTGCAGCCAAAGATGGAGAAGCTCTATACAGTCAGCAAAAACAAGACTGGGAGCTGACTATGACTCAGATCATGAGCTCATTGCAAAATTAAGACTTAAATTGAAGAAAGTAGGGAAAACCACTAGACCATTCAGGTATGACCTAAATCAAATCCCTTATGATTATACAGTGGAAGGGACAAATAGATTCAAGAATTAGATCTGATAGACAGAGTGCCTGAAGAACTATGGATGGAGGTTCATGACATTATACAGGAGGCGATGATCAAGACCATCCCCCCAAAAAAGAACTGCAAAACGGAAAAGTGGTTGTCTGACGAGGCCTATAAATAGCTGTTAAAATAAAAGAAGCTACAGGAAAAGGAGAAAAGGAAAGATAGATCCATTTGAATGCAGAGTTCCAAAGAATAGCAAGGAGAGATAAGAAAGCCTTCCTCAGCGATCAATGCAAGGAACTAGAGGAAAACAATAGAATGGGAAAGACTAGAGACCTCTTCAAGAAAATGAGAGATACCAAAGGAACTTTTTATGCAAAGATGGGCTCAATAAAGGACAGAAATGGTAGGGACCTAACAAAAGCAGAGGATATTAAGAAGAGGTGGCAAGAATACAGAGAAGAACTGTACAAAAAAGATCTTCATGACACAGGTAACCACGATGGTGTGATCATTCATCTAGAGCCACACAACCTAAAATGCAAAGTGAAGTGGGCCATCAGAAGCATCACTACGAACAAAGCTAGTTAGAGGTGATGGAATTCCAGTTGAGCTATTTCAAATCCTAAAACATGATGCTGTGAAAGTGCTGCACCCAATATGCCAGCAAATTTGGAAAACTCAGCAGTGACAAGAGGACTGGAAAAGGTCAGTTTTCATTCCAATCCCTAAGAAAGGCAATGAAAAAAGAATGCTCAGACTATTGCACAATTGCACTCATCTCACACACTAGCAAAGTAATGCTCAAAATTCTCCAAGCCAGGTTTCAACAATACGTGAACCATGAACTTCCAGATGTTCAAGCTGGATCTAGAAAAGACAAAGGAATCAGATATCAAATTGCCAACATCTGTTGGGTCATCAAAAAAGCAAGAGTTTCAGAAAAACATCTACTTTTGCTTTATTGACTATGCCTAAGCCTTTGAGTGTGTGGAGCACAACAAAGTGTGAAAAATTCTTAAAGAGTTGGGAATACCAGACCTCCTTACCTGCCTCCTGAGAAATGTGTATACAGGTCAAAAAGCAACAGTTAGAACTGGATATGAAACAACAGACTGTTTCCAAATTGGGAAAGGAGTACATCAAGGCTGTATATTGTCACCCTGCTTATTTAACTTACATGCAGAGTACATCATGAGAAATGCTGGACTGGATGAAGTACAAGCTGGAATCAAGATTGCCAGGAGAAATATCAATAACCTCAGATATGCATATGACACCACCCTTATGGCAGAAAGCAAAGAAGAACTAAAGAGCCTCTTGGTGAAAGTGAAAGAGGAGAGTGAAAAACTTGGCTTAAAACTGAACATTCAGAAAACTAAGATCATGATATCCAGTCCCATCACTTCATGGCAAATAAACAAGGATATAATGGAAACAGTGAGAAACTTCATTTTGTGGGGTTCCAAAATCACTGCAGATGGTGACTGCAGCCATGAAATGAAAAGATGCTTGCTCCTTGGTAGAAAAGCTATGACCAACCTAGACAGCATATTAAAAAGCAGAGATATTATTTTGCCAACAAATGTCCATCTAGTCAAAGCTATGGTTGTTCCAGTAGTCCTGTATCGATGTGAGAGTTGGACTATAAAGAAAGCTGAGTGCTGAAGAATTGATGTTTTTGAACTGTGGTGTTGGAGAAGACTCTTGAGAGTCCCTTGGACTTCAAGGAGATCCAACCAGCCAATCCTAAAGGAAATCAGTCCTGAATATTCATTGGAAGAACTAATGCTGAAGCTGAAACTCCAATACTTGACCACATGGTGCTAAGAACTGACTCATTTGAAAAGACCCTGATGCTGAGAAAGATTGAAGGTGGGAGGAGAAGGGGATGACAAATGATGAGATGATTGGATGGCATCACCGATGAGATGGACATGAGTTTGATTAGACTCCAAGAGTTTGTAATGGACAGGGAGGCCTGGTGCAGTGCAGTCAATGGGGTTGTAAAGAGTCGGACATTTCTGAGCCACTGAACTGAACTGAAACTATGAAATATACATTATTAACTCAAAAGGTTAACTTATGTTGAATTAAAAGACTATGTAGTCTAGGAAAAGACAAGATTCCATATATGTTAGATGTAGATATTAACAGAAGGGAATTAACATTATAATCTGGTTAAAGAAAGATGCAAAAGGTGCTTAAATATCTGAGTGTTTTTTGTTTGTTTGTTTGTTTGTTTGTTTGTTTCTAATTGCCTCAAAAAAGCATTAAATTTGTAGAGAAGAAATTGCTTCACTTCAAGGAAAGCAAGTAAAGCCATTAACCAGATGAATGAATACTAACCCCTTTCCTTTTTGTTTATGATTACATATTCCTCTCTTATTCCATTAGTTTTACTTTTTATCAGTATTTTCTTCTTATAATACCCAAGTTTGTCTCAATGGAGTTAATATTTACAACATATTTCTACAAAAAATGCCTTGTTTTCTTTTCCTATGCAAGTGACTTGCATACTAACAAAATATATTTTACTTTTTTTCCTCTATTCAAGATTTTCATGATAGAGCATTTATAAATTTACTTTTCTGCTAACAGGATTATTAGTGTAAAATATTACTTATATCTTTTAAATTAATTTTATAATATTTTTTAAATTTAGGTCTTTTAAGAATTTATATCTCTGAAAAGTCACTTATTTGAAATGTTGCTTATTTTAGAAACTGATTATATAGTTAGAAATGGTAATAGAAGGCATAGATGGTAGATATGAAAAGAAGTGGACATATTTAAGTAGAAGAAAACAAATTAGTAGAGCTTGATAATTGGTTGGAAATGAATGGGAAAATACAGAGGGCAGTTTAAAGATGTTAATGTTTGCTGTGATATAACTCAGTATGAAAATGAAACTGTTAGTTGTTCAGTCATGTCCAACTCTGTGATACCATGGACTGTAGCCTGCCAGACTCCTTTGTCTATGGAATTCACCAAGTAAGAATATTGGAGTGAGTTGCCATTCCCTTCTCCAGGGTATCTTCCCAACACAGGGATTGAACCCAGGTTTCCTGCATTGCAGGCAGATTCTTTATTGTCTGAGCCACCAGGGAAGCCCTAACAAATCAGGATAAGAAAAAGAGAAAAATAGATTTATGAGGAAATATGATAATCTGGGGTGTTCAATTTGAGGTATCTGGGAAACATTTCTGTGAACATTTGCACTATGATGCCATGGACTGCATTTTGTAAGACAGCTAACTCTATAGCATTGACTTTATCATCATACAGTTGTATAGCTATTAACTGGATGGGATCATCCAAGGAAGCTGAGTTAGAAAAAGACATAAAGAAATGGTGCACAAAGTCTCTAGGACACAAATACATCATTGATGAGCAGAGAGTAAGGCTTTTTCTAAAGCGAAGCTGGGAGATATCCATGGAAGGTCTTGTAGTGAGGGGCATGTAGCATATTTGAAAAATGGAAAGAATTTCACTATGGCTAAAGGTGAAATTCAAAATTCTTATCTGAAATAGAAAACTGAACTCCAATGACTTATGGTTTCTAACCTAAGAGAAACTGATTTGGCCTGAACACCTTGGGTTAATGAGTTATTTTGCAGAAAGCAGAATATTGGACTCATAAATTAGGATCCACAAATCCCAGGTAGAGGAAACTATAATGCTATTGCTTTATTCTGTACAATAATGACATTAATGACATAAAGGGCTTACTTGGAAAACTGGCCATGTAAGATACTGAAATATATTAAAATTGTGACATAAGCACTTTAAAAAAAAAAAAAAAGGTTAATTCCAGGGAGAGTTTCATTATTTTCTATCACTGTTTTGAATTTTGTGTTTTTATTTTGTTTGTTTGATTGTTTCCTTTGGTTTATATCCAGGGTTTTTAGTTCAAGATATGTAATATAGACATCATAGTGTATAGTTACTTTTTATTGTGTTTCATAATTACCTATGTTGTATTGAATTTAAAAATATTGGAGACACATATATAGATTACATCATTTTTTCCTATACATCATTTAAAAAAAAAAAATCAGGTCATTCTTTCCTAAATTCTGATACTGAGCACCACTGAAAAATCCACACTTTTTGGCTGTTACATTTTATTTTTTCCTTCTACTCTATCTTACACATGTAATTTATTTTATCTCTCAATAGTTTAAATGTGGTTTAACTTTTTAAATTAATGTTTCAGAAAATGAAAAGCAGGGAATAAATTAAGAAAGGTCAGATCTTTGAATTAAATAAAATTAACTCTTGGGGAAAAATCATAAATCTTTCACGGTGGCTGAATACAGAGTGCTTAACTCTGTATTAATTTGTAGACATAATTGAAAATAATGAATACTACTTTCTCCCGACCTAGATATTCATTTTTGAGAGAAAGTAAGGCTTTTCCTTAATTTAAACACAGATCTCAAAATTTCCTACAGCTTTGTGTATTTGTGTGTGTGTGTGTGTGGAAAAAAATAATGTGCTTTGCTACAACTTTTAGGTTACATTTAGAATAAACTGTCTAAAACAAAGCAGTCCAATATGCAGTGGACCTGAGGGAAGAGATAGTGACTAGGTACCCTACAGTCTTCAATACTTATTATCATCTATTCTTTACCTTTCTTTATTGACCATTATATGCTCTTTCATAGTGCAGCTTTTTTCCCCCCTTCTGAATTAATATAAGCAAGAAGAAAGATCTTAGAGATTGACATATTTTTCCACTTCAAATTTCTAGTAATGAAAAAATATGAGCATCTTAGTTTAGATATGCTAAACACCTCATGTGTGCTAAGTCACTTCAAACTGCAGGGCTTCTCTGACCATGGAATTCTCCAGGCAAGAATACTGGAGTGGGTTGCCATGCCCTCCAAGAGATTGTCCCAAACCAGGGACTGAACCCAAGTCTCTTACATCTCCTGCAATGGCAGGTGGGTTCTTTAACCATTATTATCACTTAGGAAGCCCTCTGGTTCCCTCAAATAAGTCACGGACCAGTAACACACTGTGTAAACTCAGTTATTGGAGAACCTAGATATGTACCCCAGAGAGACAGTCCTCAGAGTTAGGAGTGTCCTTCTGAGTTGAGCAGGTGCCACCAAAGGTGACTAATATTCATGCAACAACGGGATCTTCAGGTAACGACTCTTCATACTTTCTTATCTGAATTGGTTCAGCTCTTTACCTTAGAAATTAAAATAATGCTTTCTTATAGCTCACTGATTTGTACATACTTCTCTCCTCTTATAATGTTCTCCTACAATTCCTTAAACCTCATTTCATCAGTCGCTTCTCTGTCATCCCCTGACCCCCAACAGTCTAAGGCAGGTGCTGCCTCTGTCTCAACATCTCACATTCAGCCTATTCTGGAGCAGTGTTTTGAGTTTCTCTTTAGCATGGAATACAGTTTATATCATAAATTATTGATATTTCTCTTTTTATTCATCATCCTCAATGCTTCATAAAACAAGGCCTCTTTCTTTCATTTTTCTACTTTTGCATAAAAAGACTGCAGAGGAAATATTAAACAGATGAATAAACACATTGAGTTATATTTTTACACAAAATTCATTTTGTTGGATTAAAAATTCACCAACACTTAGCATACATACTTTCTCAAACAAAAGAAAATTAAATGGATTTGTTAAAAAAGCTAAAATAATTACAATAAATATGCAAATACATTGTGACTTACCAGATTAAATTGTCATCCCTTTATTATTCCTAGATTGATTTGAAAACATTCCATAAGAGATTTTTCCATCTATTCTCACATAGTTTTTTCATTCTTTTTAAAAATGACTAATAAAACATCCTTGTATATGATTTTAAGGTATAGACCAATGATTTGTTTAAGTAGGTTTTCATCAGATGCCATTTATTTTCTCCTTAAAATTACTTATTAATCAACATGATGGTATTTGTAATACATAAAGAAAAATCACGGCAGAAAAAATGTATATACTCTACCACAGTACATCAAAATATGTCAAAAATTGAACTTCTGTAATATTATTTCAACTACACATAAGAGGAAGTTTTCTACAGAAACATAAAACTCTGTTGCCTTTCTTACAATTATAATTCAGAAAAGCAATGCTCTTGAGAACAGTTATTATTTTTGATACCATATAAAACTTAAAACCAAGTATAATATTTTAAAATATTTAAGCAAAATTATTTAATAGTGGTTACTTCATAAACTCTATGAACTAATATTGTAAAATGTGATACCAAAATTTAATAAATATGACACAATTGGATTATCCTCTTTGTACATTTTGATTTACTCTATATAATATTTCATATCTAACATTTAGCCTTGCTAATATAAAAGATCCTGTCTTAAATCCTCTAGCCTTGTACTTATTTCTTATTACCTTAAAAGCAGTAAGATATAATCTTTAAAATGTATTTACTATTGATGTAGTGGTTTGTTTCTTAAACACTCTAATTTAGAAATAACCAATATGTTTAATTGATGTAGTGAAAGGAAATGTGATAAAAATCTCATTTCACAATAAATGTTACTAATCAGAAAAAAAAGTAAAAATAATGACATGGTTCTGAATTCATTTTTTTAAAATATAAATAGGTTAGTCCACTCAATTTTGAAAATATACTTTGTAGGTAGCATAAGCACTGATCCACAAGTAGTATGATTCTTGTCCCTTTGGGCACATGACAGGATGACACTTCCCCAACCATCTGAGGTCAGATATGGCCACATTACTTACTCTGGCAATGACTTATAACTGCTAATAGTCTGTGGCATGTTCTGCCATAAACTTTAAGATGGATTACAACTCTCTCCAATTCCCTCATCCAAGGTGACCTTTGATGGTTCGTATAGTGACTGCTTCATTTTTATGTATTTCTGGTAAGCATCATAATGAACATGTAACAAGAATGTAAACTATGTTTATTCTTGTTATCTATATGATCAAAGGAGAAGAAAATGTGTTTCAATGTTATTCATTCCATTCATTTAGATTGAAATACATTTTTATACTGAAACAAAACATTCCCACCACTGTTGTACAAAATACTTGTGTCAGGACTAATGGTTAAAATGATATATAAGTGCATTCATGAAACAAAGTCTCATTTATATTTATAACACAAAGGATAATAGATGACTTCAGATACTCACACCATATAATCAGATAAAGCTTAAAATGCACAAAATATTTATTCATTGATTCAGTGTTTTAAAATATATTCATTAATTTTAAATAGGCTAATATACATGAAGTACTTATAACAAGATATAGCATACATTAAAAACTATGCAAATGCTAACTGTTATTATATTTTTATTTGACAAATACTTGATGAGCTCATTTTAAAATTAAATAATATTCTAGGCAATAGAAATGTAGCACAGAACAAAATAGGAAAAAAAAAGTTCCTACTTTCTTGCAACTTCTATTCTTTTAGAACCAGACACACAATTCAGACATAAATGCCTTAGCTAAAATTATTGCAAAACAAAAAGAGGCAAGTGGGAAGAGTGGGGAGTCTATAGTCTAAAAATGGGGATTCAGTTTTAAATAGTATAAAAGAGATGGCTTCACTGAGAAGACAATATTCGTACAAAATCTTAGAAAGGGGTCTAATTATGTAGGTCTTTGAGGAAACAGCTTTCTAAGCACATGGGTTAGTAATAGTAAAGTCCATAAGGTTGGAACATACCTGGTGACACTGGAAAAGTCATAGTACCCAGCACAACTGGCTTCTAGTGAGCAAGAGAGAAAATAGTGGTATAAGAATCAAAGATGAAAACTGAGGCTACTATGGGTCAGAGCCTACAGGGAATCCTAGGTTGTTTAAAAAATAAGATTTGATTCTTTATGAAATAGGAAGTCATGGGATGGGTGGAGCTGGGGGATGCCATTCTGTATTTTACATTTTGAAATAAATCACTCTAATTATTTGTGCTGAATGAGGTAAAGGCCTAAGCCTATAGGCTCACCTAGAGTCAGACAACCTGGAATGTGAAGTCAAGTGGGCCTTAGGAAGCATCACTACGAACAAAGCTAGTGGAGGTGATGGAATTCCAGTTGAGTTATTTCAAATCCTAAAAGATGATGTTGTTAAAGTGCTGCACTCAATATGCCACCAAATTTGGAAAACTCAGCAATGGCCACAGGACTGGAAAAGGTCAATTTTCATTCCAATCCAAAGAAAGGCAACACCAAAAAATGCTCAAACTACCGCACAATTGCACTCATCTCACACACTAGTAAAGTAATGCTCAAAATTCTCCATGCCAGGCTTCAAAAGTACACGAACTGTGAAATTCCAGATGTTCAAGCTGGTTGTAGAAAAGGCAGAGGAACCAGAGATCAAATTGCCAACATCTGTTGGATCAAGGCTATATATTGTCACTCTGCTTATTAAACTTATATGCAGAGTACATCATGAGAAACGCTGGGCTGGATGAAGCACAAGGTGCAGTCAAGATTGCCAGGAGAAATATCAATAACCTCAGATATGCAGATGACACCACACTTATGGTAGAAAGTGAAGAAGAACTAAAGAACCTCTTGATGAAAGTGAAAGAGAAGAGTGAAAATATTGGCTTAACTATGGAGAACAGTGTGGAGATTCCTTAAAAAACCTGGAAATAGAACTGCCATATGACCCAGCAATCTCACTGCTGGGCATACACACTGAGGAAACCAGAATTGAAAGAGACATGTGTACCACAATGTTCATTGCAACACTGTTTATAACAGCCAGGACATGGAAGCAAACTAGATATCCATCAGCAGACAAATGGATAAGAAAGCTGTGGTACCTATACACCATGGAATATTACTCAGCCATTAAAAAGAATGCACTTGAATCAGTTCTAATGAGGTGGATGAAACTGGAGCCTATTATACAGAGTGAAGTAACTCAGAAAGAAAAACACCAATACAGTATACTAACATATATATATAGAATTTAGAAAGATGGCAATGATGACCCTATATGTGAGAGAGCAAAAGAGACACAGATGTAAAGAATAGTCTTTTGGACTCTGTAGGAGAAGGCGAGAGTGGGATGATTTGAGAGAATAGCACTGAAACATGCATAGTATCATATGTGAAACAGATAGCCAGCCCAGGTTCAATGCATGAGACAGGATGCTCAGGGCTGGTGCACTGGGATGACCCAGAAGGATGGAATGGGTAGGGAGGACAAAGGGGGGTTTAGGATGGGGAACACATGCATACCCATGGCTGCTTCATGTCAATGTATGGCAAAAGCCACCACAATATTGTAAAGTAATTAGCCTCCAATTAAATTGAATTAATTTAAAATAAAAATAATAATTTAAAAAAATGTTGGCTTTTAAACTCAACATTCAGAAAACTAAGATCATGGCATCGGTTCCCATTACTTTACGGCAAATAGATGCAAAACAATGGAAACGGTGACAGACTTTATTTTTTTGTGCTTCAAAATCACTGCAGATGGTAACTGCAGCCTTGAAATTAAAAGACGCTTACTCCTTGGCAGGAAAGTTATGATCAATCTAGACAGCATATTAAAAAGCAGAGACATTACTTTGCCAACAAAGGTCCATCTAGTCAAGGCTATGGTTTTTCCAGTGGTCATGTATGGATGTGAGAGTTGGACTATGAAGAAAGTTGAGCACCGAAGAACTGATGCTTTTATTTTTATTTTTATTTTTTTTTTCATCTGCAATTTCTTTCTTTATTTTTGTTTTTTTCCAGTGGGTTTTGTCATACATTGATATGAATCAGCCATAGAGTTACATGAATTCCCCATCCTGGTGCCCCATCCCACCTCCCTCTCCACCCGATTCCTCTAGCTAACACCTATCTTACTCAAACTCTTCCAGAAAATTGCAGATGAAGGTAAACTTCCAAACTCATTCTATGAGGCCACCATCACCCTAATTCCAAAACCAGACAAAGATGCCACAAAAAAAGAAAACTACAGGCCCATATCACTGAAGAACATAGATGCAAAAATCCTTAACAAAATTCTAGCAAACAGAATCCAACAACATATTAAAAAAATCATACACCATGACCAAGTGGGCTTTATTCCAGG
The DNA here is from genome assembly GCF_963930625.1 of Muntiacus reevesi. Classification (NCBI taxonomy): domain Eukaryota; kingdom Metazoa; phylum Chordata; class Mammalia; order Artiodactyla; family Cervidae; genus Muntiacus; species Muntiacus reevesi. The sequence continues at coordinate 25,601,107 of NC_089262.1, read as the reverse complement.
AATGCAAGGATTCTTTAATATCCGCAAATCAATCAACGTAATACACCACATTAACAAATTGGAAGATAAAAACCATATGATTATCTCAATAGATGCGGAGAAAGCCTTTGACAAAATTCAACACTCATTTATGATTAAAACCCTCCAGAAAGCAGGAATAGAAGGAACATACCTCAACATAATAAAAGCTATATATGACAAACCCACAGCAAGCATCACCCTCAATGGTGAAAAATTGAAAGCATTTCCTCTGAAATCAGGAACAAGACAAGGATGCCCACTCTCACCACTACTATTCAACATAGTGTTGGAAGTTTTGGCCACAGCAATCAGAGCAGAAAAAGACGTAAAAGGAATCCAGATAGGAAAAGAAGAAGTGAAACTCTCGCTGTTTGCAGATGACATGATCCTCTACATAGAAAACCCTAAAGACTCTTCCAGAAAATTACTAGAGCTCATCAATGAATATAGTAAAGTTGCAGGATATAAAATTAACACACAGAAATCCCTTGCATTCCTATATACTAACAATGAAAAAACAGAAAGAGAAATTAAGGAAACAATACCATTCACCACTGCAACAAAAAGAATAAAATACTTAGGAGTATATCTACCTAAAGAAACAAAAGACCTATACACAGAAAACTATAAAACATTGATGAAAGAAATCAAAGAGGACACAAACAGATGGAGAAACATACCGTGTTCATGGATTGGAAGAATCAATATTGTCAAAATGGCTATTCTACCCAAAGCCATCTATAGATTCAATGCAATCCCTATCAAGCTACCAACGGTATTTTTCATAGAACTAGAACAAATAATTTCACAATTTGTATGGAAATACAAAAAACCTCGAATAGCCAAAGTAATCTTGAGAAAGAAGAATGGAACTGGAGGAATCAACCTGCCTGACTTCAGACTCTACTACAAAGCCACAGTCATCAAGACAAAGTATGGTACTGGCACAAAGACAGAAATATAGATCAATGGAACAGAATAGAAAGCCCAGAGATAAATCCACGAACCTATGGACACCTTATCTTTGACAAAGGAGGCAAGGATAAACAATGGAAAAAAGACAATCTCTTTAACAAGTGGTGCTGGGAAAACTGGTCAACCACTTGTAAAAGAATGAAACTAGAACACTTTCTAACACCATACACAAAAATAAACTCAAAATGGATTAAAGATCTAAATGTAAGACCAGAAACTATAAAACTCCTAGAGGAGAACATAGGCAAAACACTCTCCGACATAAATCACAGCAAGATCTTCTATGACCCACCTCCCAGAATATTGGAAATAAAAGCAAAAATAAATAAATGGGACCTAATGAAACTGAAAAGCTTTTGCACTACAAAGGAAACTATAAGTAAGGTGAAAAGGCAGCCCTCAGATTGGGAGAAAATAATAGCAAATGAGTAAACAGACAAAGGATTAATCTCAAAAATATACAAGCAACTCCTGAAGCTCAATTCCAGAAAAATAAATGACCCAATCAAAAAATGGGCCAAAGAACTAAATAGACATTTCTCTAAAGAAGACATACAGATGGCTAACAAACACATGAAAAGATGCTCCACATCACTCATTATCAGAGAAATGCAAATCAAAACCACAATGAGGTACCATTACACGCCAGTCAGGATGGCTGCTATCCAAAAGTCTACAAGCAATAAATGCTGGAGAGGGTGTGGAGAAAAGGGAACCCTCTTACACTGTTGGTGGGAATGCAAACTAGTACAGCCACTATGGGAAACAGTGTGGAGATTTCTTAAAAAACTGGAAATAGAACTGCCATATGACCCAGCAATACCACTTATGGGCATACACACTGAGGAATCCAGATCTGAAACAGACACGTGCACCCCAATGTTCATCGTAGCACTGTTTATAATAGCCAGGACATGGAAGCAACCTAGATGCCCATCAGCAGATGAATGGATAAGGAAGCTGTGGTACATATACACCATGGAATATTACGCAGCCGTTAAAAAGAATTCATTTGAATCAGTTCTAATGAGATGGATGAAACTGGAGCCCATTATACAGAGTGAAGTAAGCCAGAAAGATAAAGAACATTACAGTATACTAACACATATATACGGAATTTAGAAAGATGGTAACGATGGCCCTATATGCAGGGCAGAAGAAGAGACGCAGAAGTACAGAACAGACTTTTGAACTCTGTGGGAGAAGGTGAGGGTGGGATGTTTCAAAAAAACAGAACTGATGCTTTTAAACTGTGGAGTTGGAGAAAACTCTTGAGAGTCCCTTGGACTGCAAAGACATCCAACCAGTCCATCCTAAAGGAGATCAGTCCTTTGTGTTCATTGGAAGGACTGATGTTGAAGCTGAAACTCCAATGCTTTGGCCAGCTGATGCATGAGCTGACTCATTTTAAAAGACCTTGATGCTGGGAAAGGTTGAAGGCAGGAGAAGAAGGGGATGACAGAGGATGAGATGGTTGGATGGCATCACTGACTCAATGGACATGGGTGTGGGTAAACTCCGTGACTTGGTGATGGACAGGGAGGTGTGGCCTGTTGCAGTCCATGGGGTTGCAAAGTCGGACAGGACTGAGCGACTGAACGGAACTAAACTGAACTTAACTGAACTGAAAGGCCTAAGAGGCCTTATTATTATTACAGTAGCCTGGGTAAGGTGGTAACTATGGAGGTAGTGAGAAATGGAGGTAGTGAGAAGTGGTCAAATTTTGGTATATTTTGAAGATACATTCAATAGTAATTGTCAATGTGTTAAATGTAGAACATGAAAAAACACAAGGAAGTAAACATAAAGTATTCATTGGTTGAGATGGGAAACACTATGAGAGGTAAAGATTTGACACAGAAATATCAGCTTTTTCTAACGGTTCTATTTGATACTTTAATTGTCGATGTGATTTCAGTGCCTGGATGAACAGAGCACATTGGCTTGTCTAAAATGAGGTAAGCAAGATCAGAAACAGGAACCTACTGTGAACATTATTCTTGATGCGACACTCCCCTCTTTCCCCAAACTATCACAGGCCATCCAGGACAAGGCCATATCTGTTTAATCCGATTCCTAATCATCCTCTATTTATATTGATTCACATCCCATTGGTACTAGAAGGCACCTCCAAGAAATTATCTTTCTTGAAGAGTTCTTTTTAAATTCATCTTCCACAGGGCTATCATCTATAGTTTACTTTCCCCCTCCTTATGATAAAAAAATCCCAGATAAATCAAACATTTAACATAAGTGACTAAAAATACAGACTTTTTTACAGAATATTTATATTAGCTTTGAATGTGGAAAATATAACAACATATGAAGGAAAGAAGAGGTAACATTTTATACAAAGTTTCTTTGAAAAAATCTGTAATCTAATTGTCTGCTAGCTCAATAGTTCCTCTAGTACAAGGGCAGGTCTCTGCCGACTTCTGTGTTGAATTATGAGGATCTCTAAAGGATCAAAACAGTTCTCTGTAAACTGTAGTCTTATTTCAGAGCTCTTTATCCTTATCTACTTTCTACAGCACACTGAATAGATTGTTTGACTGCCACAGCCCATTATGAGACTAATATTTATGCAATGGTTAGAATTTCTGATTGATTCCAAGGTTCTTTGAATCCTAGAGAATGTATTCATCACACTTGCAGTCACATACCTCTAATGCCCCTCTGGGCATTTCTTCTCATGCCCACTTTTAGAAAGCATCTTTGGAACTGCTGCATCATATTTGATTATAATTCTTCTCTCTTTAGATGTTTCACTTCATTCTAAGGGCATTTGTAAGTGTGAACAGTTACTTAAAATGCTTCATTATTGTTTTTCTAAGTTTACATTATTGAAGTAAAGTTGATTTGCAATATTATAATAGTTTAAAGACTACAACACAGTGATTCAATACTTACAGGTTAGACATTGCTATCCTAACATATTCCAAAGAAATTTCCATTTTCCAATGCTAAATATAAACAGATAAATAGGCTTTCTTGTTTATGAATTAAGGCAAATATATTTGCATGTACAATTTACTTTTATAGTGTAAGAGACATTCATAGCTACCTGAATATAATGTCTTAAGTGATTCTTATTAGTATTCTTATTCTGTACATAACAATCTTGTTATTATGAAAGTGGCATGTGTTATCATACTCAAAACCACCTATTAACTAGCTGAGCTGGGATTTGAACTGATAACTCTCTAATGCTAGAGCATATGCATTCCAACTACAGTATGCTATCAAAAACCAAACAAAAAGAAACAATGAACTATCAATCTATTAATGAAATTGTAAGAGCAATTCACCTACACATTCAAAGAAGAAGCTACAGAAGTTCAAGAAACATTAACAAAGGTGTAGTCTTGTAGAATCCAAATGATTATCTGTGAAGATGTTCATAAAAGATATTTGCTGATTATCAAATTGACTAAAACTAGCACCAAATTTTAGCAATATTGTGATGGAACATGAATTCTAATACACTGTAGAACAGAATGCAAAACAGTATGGATGTTTTAAGACAACTTAGTGAGTTTTAATAAAAGCCTTAAAATATGTTATTTGAGCGAACAGTTCTACAATGCCTATTTTAGGCATTTGATCTGTGGAAATAATTTGAAAGATGTCTACAGAGGGATGTACAGACATGCCAAAAACCACTTTGCAATAATATAAGAATAGGGTGGATCAACGAAATGAAACCTAGTTGTATATATGAAAACTGACCTTTTCCAGTCCTGTGGCCGCTAATGAGTTTTCCAAATTTGCTAGCATATTGAGTGCAGCACTTTCACAGCATCATTTTTTAGGATTTGAAATAGCTCAACTGGAATTCCATCGCCTCCAGTAACTTTGTTTGTAGTGATGCTTCCTAAGGCCCACTTGACTTCACATTCCAGGATGCTCAAACTACCGCACAAGTGCAGTAAAGAATGCTCAAACCACCGCACAACTGCACTCATCTCACATGCTAGTAAAGTAATGCTCAAAATTCTCCAAGCCAGGGTTCAGCAGTACGTGAACCGTTAACTGCCAGATGTTCAAGCTGGTTTTAGAAAAGGGAGAGGAACCAGAGATCAAAATGCAAACATCCGCCAGATCATCAAAAAAGCAAGAGAGTTCCAGAAAAACATTTACTTCTGCTTTATTGACTATGGTAAAGCCTTTGACTGTGTGGATCACAATAAATTGTGCAAAATTCTGAAAGAGATGGGACTACCAGACCACTTGACCTGCCTCTTGAAAAACCTGTATGCGGGTCAGGAAACAACTTTTAAAACTGCACATGGAACAACAGACTGGTTCCAAATAGGAAAAGGAGTACTTGAAGGCTGTGTATTGTCACCCTGCTTATTTAACTTATACACAGAATACATCATGAGAAATGCTGGGCTGGATGAAACACAAGCTGGAGTCAAGATTACCGGGAGAAACATCAATAACCTCAGATGTGCAGATGACACCACCTTTATGGCAGAAAGTGAAGAGGAGCTAAAGAGTCTCTTGATGAAAGTGAAAGAGGAGAGTGAAAAAGTTGGCTTAAAGCTCAACATTCAGAAAACTAAAATCATGGCATCTGGTCCCATCACTTCATGGGAAATGGATGGGGAAACAGTGGAAACAGTGAGATACTTTATTTTGGGGGCTCCAAAATCACTGCAGAGGATGATTGCAGCCATGAAATTAAAAGACGCTTACTCCTTGGAAGGAAAGTTATGACCAACCTAGACAGCATATTAAAAAGCAGAGACATTATTTTGCCAACAAAGGTCTGTCTAATCAAGGCTATGGATTTTCCAGTAGTCATGTATGGATGTGAGAGTTGGACTATAAAGAAAGCTGAGCACTGAAGAATTGATGCTTTTGAACTGTGGTGTTGGAGAAGACTCTTGAGAGTCCCTTGGACTGCAAGCAAATCCAACCAGTCTATCCTAAAGGAGATCAGTCCTGGGTGTTCATTGGAAGGTCTTATGTTGAAGCTGAAGCTCCAATACTTTGGCCACCTGATGTGAAGAGCTAATTCATTGGAAAAGACCCTGATGCTGGGAAAGATTGAGGGTAGAAGGAGAAGGGGACAACAGAGGATGAGATGGCAGATGGCATCACTGATTCAATGCACATGAGTCTGAGTGGGCTCCGGGAGTTGGTGTTGGACAGGGAGGCCTGGCATGCTGCAGCTCATGGGGTCACAAAGAGTCAGACATGACTGAGCGACTGAACTGAACTGAACTGAACTGTATATATGATTTTTAAATAGGAAGCTGAAATGCTTAGTCATGTATAGGTGACATGGCAACTGAGTCCCATACATATAAACATCTAATTGTTTTTAAAATCTGAGCTACAGCAGCTCTCCAAGTTGCCCAGCCTGCTGTGTATTTGAGCAAAATTCATCTGAGTTGAGAAGATAATACTGCTTTCTTTTTTCGCTACCAGGGAAATCACCGAATTCAGTAATTTGGGAACTCATATGTCTGTATTTCATATTTTAGAAATAAGTCATCGGATATTACCTTGAAAAAGAAAGTTATCCTACATTCCAAAAGAACTTAGGAAAAATTGACTTGTTATTTGTGAGGAGACCAGATACTTCCTTGATTTTTTAAAAAATTCTTCCCTCTATAATCAATTGTTTCTAAAATAAGACAAAAGCAGCATTAAGTACATTTCTTTATCTCCTGAAATGAATTAGAGAAATCTCCTGAAAACTATTTTTAGTAATCTTTAATTGCTTTTTCTCTTGTTTACTGCCTGCAAGGTATCTGTGATAACTTTTTACTGAATTAGCAGTTGCATTTTTAACACTGTCACTGACACTGCTGATTAAAACCAGAAAGAATAGTCATCACTTGTTTCTGTAACTCAGAGACCCTTGCCTATGATTTTAACTTATATTAGATTGGTGGTTTTAAATTGGTTTAGCTGTTGAAGCCATGCTGTTTAAGCAATCCAATATTTGTAAAAAGAATAGAATTTTTTACTGAAATGGTTTCTGCAAGTATATTGACTAATCAAGGAGCAAAAGATAACCTAGCAAGATACCTAATATTATGCTCCTGAAGAATAAAAATGCATTTAAATAAAAAGATAAACTTTTAAATTAAATATTGACAGAGTTCTTTTCTTGGTATCACATTTTCCTATATTTAAGTGTTGGCTTCTCTACTATCTATCTGATCGTGAGTGACTTACTTAAACACTCAAAGCCTCATTTTCTAATTTAAAATGTTCAACTAATAGGAGAACCTAAATCAAGTAAATTTTCTCTGGAACAAATTCAAAAATTCCTGTGCAGAGTGTCATAAAATTCCATAAAAATTTGCAATGGCTCATATGACCCAGCAATCCCACTACTGGGTGTATATCAAGACAAAACCATAATTTAAAAAGATACATGCACCCCTATATTCATAATAGCACTATTAACAATAGCCAAGACATGGAAACACCCTAAATGTCCATCAACAGATGAGTGACTAAAGGAGATGTGGTACAATGGAATAATCTTCAGACATACAAAGAATGAAATAATGTCATTTGCAGCAACATGAATTCAAATAGAGAGTACCATACTAAGTCAGAAGGAGAAAGACAAATACTATATCACTTACATTTGAGATCTAAAACATGGCAAAAATGAACCTATCTACCAAACAGAAACAGACTCAAAAACATAGAGAACAGACCAGACTTGTGTTTGTCAAGAGGGAAGAGGATGGAGAGGTATGGACTGGGAGTTTGGGGTTAGTAGATGCAAACTATTACATTTAGAATGGATAAGAACAAGGTTCAACTCTATGGCACAGGGAACTATATCCAGTCTCCTAGGATAAACCATAACGGAAAAGAATATAAAAAAGAATATGTATGTGTATAACTGAGTCACTTTGCTATACAATGGAAATTAACACAACATTGTTAAGCAACTATATGTCAATTAAAAAAATTGCAATGGCTCAGCAGTGTAGCTGACATCATAGCTAATCATGATGATGAAAGATCAGTGATCAGCGATGATCATGAAGACTGGAAGGGGAAGAAGAAATATCAAGGGTTTACAGAGGTATAAAAATCATAGTCTTTACTGAAAAGTATACACAAAAGTCCCAGAAAAAGGTCTTTTATAACAAATATCCTCTGCTAGAGATACTTTATTCACATATTTTTGAACATATAATTTATTATGTGCAAAAATATTATGTACTAATTTGTGGAGTAGGAAAGAAATAAGATAATTTTAAGGAAATTTCAAAAGTGAACATAAAATTAATTGTGAAAAATAAATTTTATTGAAATATACTTCATATACAATAAAGTTCATCCTGAACCCCCCTCCCACCCTGTCTAATGCATCAAACCTGGACTGGTGACTCGTTTCACATATGATGATACACATGTTTCAATGCCATTCTCCCAAATCACCCCACCCTTGCCCTCTCCCACAGAGCCCAAAAGACTGTTCTATACATCTGTGTCTCTTTTGCCATCTCGCATATAGGGTTATCGTTACCATCTTTCTAACTGTACATCCGTGGCGAATTCATGTCAATGTATGGCAAAACCATTACAATATTGTAAAGAAATTAGCCTCCAATTTAAATAAATAAATTTATATAAAAATAATAAAGTTCATCTTTTGTAAGCAGTAATTCAATGTTTTCTAGTCCCAAAAGGGTCAAATATGACTGAGCGAATAAACAACAACAAAAAGTATATTCACAGGGTTATACATTCATCATTACTGTCTAAGATATTTTGCTTACCACAGAAAAAATAGGTATGAACCATTAAAACGTCCTACCCATTTTAAGTCACTCCCAGTAACTCCCATTTGTTCCCCTAAACCCCTGACAAACATTAACCTACTTCTGTCTCTACAGATTTGTCTAGTGTGGACATTTCACATAAATGGTATTATATAATATGTGACATCTTATGTCTGGTTCCTTTCATTTGACACAATCTTGTCAATTTCATCCTTATTGCACCAATATCAAAATTATGTTTTCTTTTATGAGTGAATAATATTCCACTGAATGTAGCTACATCACAGATTGTTTATCTATTCATTAGTTGATGGATATATGCCTTGTGTTTATAACATGGCTATTATAAATAATGCTTCTATAAACTTTTATGTACATGATTTTTTGTGGATATATATTTTCATTTATCTTGGGTGTATACCTAGGATTAGAATTACTTGCTTATGGAGCAATTATTACATTGTAAGACATACTATTAAATCTAATTCAAATATCTAACCCCATATCTACTAATATCTTCTGAATTAAATAATTTACCTAATAAATTAAAAAAATAGTGTAAAATATAAACTACCACAGTAACAAGAATTAAAACTGCTGTAATAAATGGGAAGAGATCTGTGTTCTTGAGGAGCTTAAAGTCCTAGTGTAGAAAGGCACATAGTGAGGAGAAAAGGTCCTTCAGACAAATCATTTCTCTTTCTATAAAGCAGAAATATTTCCTGTTTTAAAAATGTCTTCGGATATCTAAAAAAATGCATGTTAATTCAGAGGACTTTTCCTCATATTGCAGAATAAAATGGATATACATTCATGATTCATATAAAACTAAAAGTTACTGTCATCATCATCACGTTACAATTTGTCATATGTTAGTCATAAAAATCAAATAATGCAAGAGAAGTGTAGAATTTCATGACACATATTGGAGAAATAAAGTTAAAGATGCTATGGAACATCAAACCCCTCATATATGGGTTTCATATGGTCTCAAACTCATGAATATTCTACATGTAGTCTCTCTATTTTTTTCTTTCCCAGGGTGGAGGTCATCTGTTCCCAGATGCTTCTTGGTTTACCAGTTTTCTTCACCCAATTCTGAAAGATACTTAAGGATTCTCTTACTGACTGGTTAGTTAAATCTTTCTTTAACCTTAGACGTGAGGTGTCGATGATCATAATCATAACTGGTAGCTCTGGGCACACAATTATCTATGGTCCATACAAGGCCCTTCTCTCATCTATCTCTCTGCATTTTATCTTACCTATTTTCTCTGTTCTCATTTATTACCTCATTAACTCCTTCCCACAGATACTTATTCTAATGTATTTAAAGTTCATCTTTTTGCTGTGTTTTCTCTTGACATTGTTTGTTGCTTTTTTGTATATGTATATTCTTCAATTCAGTTCAATTCAGTCGCTCATTCGTTTCCAACTCTGTGACCCTATGGACTCAGCATGCCTGGCTTCCCTGTCCATCACCAACTCCTAGAGTTTGCTCAAACCTATGTCCATCAAGTCAGTGATGCCATCCAACCATCTCATCCTCTGTCATCCCCTTCTCCTCCTGCCTTCAATCTTTCCCAGCATCAGGGCCTTTTCAAATGAGTCAGTTCTTCACATCAGGTGGCCAAAGTATTGGAGCTTCAGCTTTAGCATCAGTCCTTCCAAATGGATACTCAGGACTGATTTGCTTTAGGATTGGCTTGTTGGTTCTCCTTGCAGTCCAAGGGACTCAAGAGTCTTCTCTAACACCCCAGTTCAAAAGCATCAATTATTCAGTGCTCAGCTTTCTTTATGGTCCAACTCTCACATCTATACATGAATACTGGAAAATCATAGCTTTGACTAGATGGACCTTTATCGGCAAAGTAGTGTCTTTGTTTTTAATATGCTGTCTAGTTTTGTCACAGCATTTCTTCCAAGGAGCAAGCATCTTTTAATTTCATGGCTGCAGTCACCATCTATGGTGAATTTGGAGCCCAAGAAAATAAAGCCTATCACTGTTTACACTGTACTACCATCTATTTTCCATGAAGTGATGGGATTGGATGCCATGATCTTAGCTTTCTGAATGTTGAGTTTTAAGTCAGCCTTTTCACTCTCCTCTCACTTTCTTAAGAGGCTCTTTAGTTCCTCTTCTCTTCTCTGTTATGTATTTTACTATGTTTCTTACTTTCATTTCAATAGTTATTATAATATCCAAAGAATTCATGTTGCTATTTTACATTTAAGTCATTGCTTTTAATTACTGCATGGCATTCACAGAGTCAGACACCACTGAGTGACTGAACTGAACTGAACTGAACTGATTAAGATAGAGAGCATCCATTTACACCTCTCTCATGGTAGATAGATACACTAACTCTTCACCAACACAAAAGTATACACATACAGTAGTAATGGCAACATATTAGCATGAACATCCTTAGATATTTCACCTTCCAGACCAGTGTGCATATTTCTCTGGGTTATAATAGCCAAGTATGGAATATCTGGATTTTGTTTTATACAGATATTTAATTTACTTAAGTAGTGCCAGATTATAAGTCAAAATGGCTACACATCAGTCTAGCCTCAACCAACAAACCAGCAATCCACTAGATAACCCAAACCCAATCCCCACGAACTGGCATCATTCCGTTTTCTAAATGTTTTCTTCAGTCTACCCTGATGTAAAGGGGAATCTCATTGTCATTATTTGAATTTTTATCTGATCATTAGTACATTTGTTTATTTTTGGGTGGGTTTCTCTAAAAATGCCTATTCATATTCTTATCAACATTAGCTTCTGCATTCATAAAAAGAAAAGATTATACTACAAAGTTAAAACTGTTTATTCTTGTTTATATTGAAATAAGGAATTCCTGTACCACAAGGGGATTGAGGCTATTTTTAGAATTATCTAGGCATGTACCCTTATGAAAAATTTCAGTTCTGGCCCTGACTTTTCAAATAAAATTTGTATTAACATAATCAGAAGATAGTACTATAATCTATTAACTTATCAACACTAGATACCTCAGCTTGGGTTAAAATGAACTTGTAGATTTTTATTGAGGGACTAACTTATTGAGATGGAGAAGGCAATGGCAACCCACTCCAGTACTCTTGCCTGGAAAATCCCATGGATGGAGGAGACTGGTGGGCTGCCATCTATGGGGTCGCTAGGAGTTGGACACGGCTGAGTGACTTCACTTTCATTTTTCACTTTCATCATTGGAGAAGGAAATGGCAGCCCACTCCAGTGTTCTTGCCTGGTGAATCCCAGGGACGGGGGAGCCTGGTGGGCTGCTGTCTATAGGGTCGCACAGAGTCGGACACGACTGAAGCGACTTAGCAACAGCAGCACCAGCAGCAACTTATTGAGAACACTTTCCCCTCATCTTTTTCTATGGAAACCTTGCTGGAAATAGCTATTGCAAACTGATTCTGGAGATTCAAGCATATTAAACATATTAGACGTCAGAAAAAAGAAAAACATATTTCATCTGTTCTCCGTTATTCTAATTTTAATTTACTCCATATATAGGACTGTATTAACTTTAGAATTGTCTGTAACATACTCCTATGTGCTATAGCCACTTCTGTTTAAAATGCAGATAGATGTTAAAGGGAATAATGAGCTTCTCTCATTTAATCAAGTTGCTTTGCTCTCTATTACTTAAGAAATTTTTGTTGTTGTGAAATAGCCTTTAAAAAGCACAGAAATTAAAAAGTTTATCACACATATGTGTGCAAAGTGTCATCACAAATGGGAAGACATTTTGAGATCAGAAGTCTGAAATCAAAATGTTCTCAGGACTGTAATCCTTCAGAAGTCTAGCAGGGATTACTCCTTGCCTCTTCCAGCTTGGTGCCCCCGGACAATCCTTTACCTGTGGCTGTGTAACTCCAGTTTCTGCCTTCATCTTTGCATGACTTTTTCCTTGTATTTCTCCTCAGTGTGTCTCTTATATGGATGTTTGTCTTTGAATTTAGGACCATATGGATTATTGAGGATGATCTCATCTTGAGATCCTTAATTATATCACATTTTAAAGATAAGTTTTCAAATTGAAGTTGCATTCACAGATGCAAAGATTAGGAAGTGGAGATATATTTTTATAAGGACACTAATTCACTCACTGCAATCATCATATTAATCTCTAAGACTATGCAGGAATGAGGAGAAAGCAGCAGTGACTCCACAAGAGACTGACCCAGACTTGCCAGTGAGTGTCCAGGAGTCTGGTGAAGGTGTGGGTCGGCTGGCCTGCTGCAGGGCCAGGGGCACTAAGAGTGATAGACCGTGCACCAGACCTTTTGGAGGTTGCCATTGTTTTCATTACCTCCACCATAGTTTGGTCTCAGGTCAAACTACAGCAAGGGAACAACCCAACCCATCAACAGAAAATTGGATTAAAGATTTACTGAGCATGGCCCAGTATTCTTGCCTTGAGAACACCATGAAAGTATGAAAAGGCAAAAACGTAGGACACTGAAAGATGAACTCCCCAGGTAGGTAGGTGCCCAATAGCAACTGGAGATCAGTGGAGAAATAACTCCAGAAAGAATGAAAGGATGGAGCCAAAGGAAAAATAACACCTAGTTGTAGATGTGACTGGTGATGGATGTAAAGTCCAATGCTGTAAAGAGCAATATTGCACAGGAACCTGGAATGTTAGATCCATGAATCAAGGCAAATTGGAAGTGGTCAAACAGGAGTGGTAACAGTGAACGTCGACATTCTAGGAATCAGCGAACTAAAATGGACTAGAATGGGTGAATTTAAGTGAGATGATCATTATATCTACTATTGTGGGCAATAATGCCTTATAAGAAATGGAGTAGCCATCATAGTCAACAAAAGAGTCTGAAATGCAGTACTTGGGTGCAATCTCAAAAATGATAGAATGACCTCTGTTTGTTTCCAAGGCAAACCATTCAATATCACAGTAACCCGTCTATTCCCCAACCAGTAATGCTGAAGAAGCTGAAGTTGAACAGTCCTATGAAGACCTACAAGACCATCTAAACTAATATCCAAAAAAGATGTTCTTTTTATTATAGGGGACTGGAATGCAAAGTAGGAAGTCAAGAACTACCTGGAATAAAGGGCAAAAAATTGGTCTTGGAATACAGAATGAAGCAGGGCAAAGGCTAACAGTTTAATCAAGAGAACACACTGGTCAGAGCAAACACCCTCATCCAACAACACAAGAGAAGACTCTACAAATGAACATCACCAGATGGCCAATATCGAAATCAGATTGATTATATTTTTTGCAGCCAAAGATGGAGAAGCTCTATACAGTCAGCAAAAAAAATAGACTGGGAGCTGACTATGGCTCAGATCATGAACGTCTTATTGCCAAATTCAAACTTAAATTGAAGAAAGTAGGGAAAACCACTAGACCATTCAGGTATGACCTAAATTAAATCCCTTATGATTACACAGGGGAAGTGACAAATAGATTCAAGGGATTAGATCTGATAGACAGAGTGCCTGAAGAACTATGGACGGAGGTTCGTGACATTGTACAGAGGAAGTGATCAAGACCATCCCCATGGAAAATAAACGCAAAAAGGCAAAATGGTTGTCTGAGGAGGCCTTACAAGGAGCTGTTAAAAGAAGAGAAGAGAAGGCAAAGGAGAAAGGGAAAGATATACCCATTTGAATGCAGAGTTCTAAAGAATAGCAAGAAGAGATAAGAAAGCTTTCCTCAGTGATCACTGCAAAGAACTAGAGGGAAACAATAGAATGGGAAGGCTAGAGATCTCTTCAAGAAAATTAGCGATACCAAAGGAATATTTCATGCAAAGATGGGCTCAATAAAGGACAGAAATTGTATGGAACTGACAGAAGCAGAAGATATTAATAGGGGTGGCAAGAATACACAGAAGTACTGTACAAAAAAGATCTTCAAAACTCAGAAAATCACAACGGTGTGATCACTCACCTAGAGTCAGACATCCTGGAATATGAGGTCAAGTGGGCCTTAGGAAGCATCACTACAAACAAAGCTAGTGGAGGTGATGGAATTCCAGTTGAGCTATTTCAAATCCTAAAAGATGATGCTGTTAAAGTGCTGCACTCAATATAACAGCAAATTTGGAAAATTCAGCAGTGGCCACAGGACTGGAAAAGGTAAGTTTTCATTCTAATCCCAAAGAAAGGCAATGCCAAAGAATGCTCAAACTACCATACAATGGCACTTTTCTCACATGCTAGTAAAGCAATGCTCAAATTCTCCAAGACAGGTTTCAACAGTGTGTGAACTGTAAGCTTCCAGATGTTCAAACTGGATTTAGAAAAGGCAGAGGGACCAGATATCAAATTGCCAATATCTGCTGGATCATCAAAAAAGCAAGAGAGTTCCAGAAAAACATCTGCTTGTGCTTTATTGGCAATGCCAAAGACTTTGACTGTGTGGAACACAACAAACTGTGGCAAATTCTGAAAGAGATGGGAATACCAGACCACTGACCTGCTTCCTGAGAAATCTGTATGCGGGTCAGGAAGCAAGCGTTAGAACTGGACATGGAACAGACTGGTTCTAAATCGGGAAAGGAGTAAGTCAAGGCTGTATATTGTCACCCTGCTTATTTAACTTATATGCAGAGTACACCATGAGAAATGCTGGACTGGATGAACCACAAGCTGGAGTCAAGATTTCTGGGAGAAATACCAATAAACTCAGATATGCAGATGACACCAACGTTATGGCAGAAAGTGAAGAAGAACTAAGGAGCCTCTTGACGAAAGTGAAACAGGAGAATAAAAATGTTGGCTTAAAACTCAACATTTAGAAAACTAACATCAGGGCATCTGGTCCCATCACTTCATGGCAAATAGATGGGGAAACAGTGGAAACAGTGACAGACTTTAATTTTTTGGGCTTCAAAATTACTGCAGATTGTGACTGCAGCCATGAAATTAAGACGCTTGCTCCTTGGAAGAAAAGTTATGACCAATCTAGACAGCATGTTAAAAGGTAAGATCTTACTTTGCTGACAAAGGTCCGTCTTGTCAAAGCTATGGTTTTTCCATTTGTCATGTATGGATGTGAGAGTTGGACTATAATGAAAGCTGAGTACCAAAGATAATGCTTTTGAACTGTGTTTTTGGGGAAGGCTCATTAGAGTTCCTTGGGGTGCAAGGGAGTCCAACCATTCAGTTCTAAAGAATTCAGTCCTGAATGTTCATTGGAAGGACTGATGCAGAAGCTGAAACTCCAATACTTTGACCACCTGATGTGACGAACTGACTCATTGCAAAAGACCCTAATGCTGGGAAAGATTGAAGGCAGGAGGAAAAGGAGATGGCAAAGGATGAGATGGTTGGATGGCATCTCTTCCTCAATGGATGTGAGCCTGAGGAAGTTATGGGTGTTGGTGATGGTCAGGGAAGTCTGGCCTGCTGTAATTCATAGAGTCGCAAAGAGTTGGATCGACTGAACTAATGAACTGAAGTGAAGACTATGCATTCATTTTTTGTTAGAAAAATTTATAAGTGTAATCACACTTTAGACACTCTTTTGTATATGACTTTTCTCATAAATTCTATATGCTCACATTTTTATTTTATTGCTTCATAGAGAATCAGCATATTTGTTTTCATTACTGTGCAAAATGTTCAATTTTATGAAAATATCACATATAATGTAAATACTTTTTTTCTTAACAGACATTTTGAGTTGTGTTTGGGATATTATATACATGATATAAATGACCATAATCATTTTTTAATATATGTAGTCAGTTGTCTTTTTTTCCAAAGACCATATATGTCAATCTAAAACTTTTGCAATCCTAAAAATTTGTTTTTATTATCTTCTGTTTCATTTGGCTTTCACTCATTTGTTATTGCTTGAAATATTGCTTGTTACACTAATTGATTGAAAGACAAATATATGTAAACTTTTAAATGTAACTTGAAGTATGTGATCATTTTCCATAGTTGGTTACCTATGTCTTGATGATAGGTAGGATAACTTATTCTGATGAGATATTGAGCTAGTCAAGTCTAAGATTTTTTGTTTGTTTCTTTACTATAAGTGTTAACTTTTAGGTATACCAGCTTAAAGTTTGAGATATTTATTAGATCAGGTCTCCTTAATGGATCTCAAAGATTAATATTGAGTCTGCACTACACAAAATAACTTTAGGAAACTGCTCAGCTTCTCAATCTTATTCTGCTTCTCAATCTGCTATATTCTTCATGGCTTCTCTGTTTCCCTAGTGCTTCACCGGGAAAGAATTTTATAAAAGCCCAGTTCACTCATGTTTCTCACTTCTCTAAAAGCTTGCTTTCTTGAATTATTCCTGCCTTAGTAGGTCTTCGATGAATTTATATGTGTCTGATTTTCAAGTTTTTTGTACGTGGTTTGGTGTTTGATATTTTCATAACTAGAAGTCAGGAAACTTCCAGCAACTTTGAATCACAAAGCAGTCCCAATTCAGTAAATGAAATGTCCAAACCAAGATATTTATTCAAAATTCTGGACTTGATTTATCATTAATTATTCTCTTTCTGAACAACTTGGACCTGCTTCAGGCTGGACACCTACTGTGATTAAATGGACTTGGTCCTTCTCACTCTTCTTTCTTCCTGCTCCTGACTTCCCCTGCTTTCTTGCTGCTAATCTGTTTAGATTCTGGCCAAAAAAGAGAGGCAGAGCACACCATGCAGACTCCATTATGTGAAATACTGTCCTGGATGAACCACCAGCTGAAGTCAGGATTGCCAAGAGGAGTATCATCAGCCTCAGATATGCACGTGATACCACCCGAATGGCACAAAGTGAAGAGGAACTAAAGAACCTCTTGGTAAGGGTGAAAAAGGAGAGGGAAAAACTGGCTTAAAACTCAGCTTTCAACAAACAAAGATCATGGAATCTGATCCCATCACTTCATGGCAAATAGATGGGGAAACAGTGGAAACACTGACAGGTTTTTTTTCTTTTTTTGGGGAGGTGGGGTGGGCTCCGAAATCAATGCAGGTGGTGACTGCAGCCATGAAATTAAAAGACATTTGCTCTTTGGAAGAAAAGCTATGATAAACCTAGACAGCATATTAAAAAGCAGAGACATCACTTTGCCGGCAAAAGTTTGTCTAGTCAAAGCTGTGATTTTTCCAGTAATCATGTATAGATGTGAGAGTTTGACTATAAGGAAGGCTGAGTGCCAAAGAATTGAGGTTTTCAAATTGTGGTGTTGGAGAAGACTCTTAGAGTCCCATGGATAGCAAGGAGACCAAACCCATCAATCCTAAAGGAAATCAACCCTGAGTATTCATAGGGAAGACTGATGCTGAAACTGAAGCTCTAATACTTTGACCATCTGACTCAAAGAGAGCCAACTCATTGGAAAATACTCTGATGTTGAGGAAGATTGAGGGCAGGAAGACAAGGGGATGACAGAGGATGAGATGGTTGGATGGCATCACAGACTCAGTGGACATGAATATGAGTGAACTCTGGGAGATAATGAAGAACACGGAAGTCTGACAAGCTGCAGTTCATGGGGTCACAAAGATTTGAACCCTAGTGACCAAACAGCAATCATCTCATATAGATACAATAAAAGAAAAGAAAATTATCCCTGTGATGAGAACTTTCAGGATCTACCCTCTTAACAACTTCCTTATATATCATAGAGTAGTGTTAACCACAGTCATCATATTGTACATTACATCCCTCATACTTATGTATCCTATAACTGAAACTCCCTTTTGACAAAAGCACGCTTTTGTGATTGGATAGATGATTACATCTATCCACATGCTATGTTTAATTCTAAGTGCATACTGTTTCCTAGGGTACTCTAAAATCTACAATTGTGACATTCTAAAAAGAGGTTTTTGGGGATCCTAGAGCGATTTACAAATGTAGGCAAAGGGTCTTTGATTTGAGGGGAGCGAAACTGAAATAGAGAAAGCAAGGAGAAAACTTACTTGTCATTTTTATCTCTTTTAAGTAAGCTGAGAAGAAAAATGCTACTTTTTCTCATTCTTTAAACCACCAACAACTCACACAGCATAACAACAAAGAATATTTTTAAATTTTGTAGCTTATGAAACACAATTTGGGATGTGAATTAAAATAGAAAATATTTTAAAAAATTAAGTAGTTGAATGCATAGTATAACTATAACCTGTGGAAGAGACATTTTCTATCCACAAAAAATCTATGCTTACTCTTCATAATAGAGACATGTATCTCAAAGGTGTTTGTACAATCTCAGACTATATTTCCATTCCTTTAGCATGTAGTGTGGCCCTGTAGTTCTCAGCCTTAGAAGTCAAGACACATTGATGAGCAAGATTTCCAGGGAAAAGCTTTAGGAAGCCAATATTCCTACTCCATACACTTTACTCCATTAGACCAGCTGGTAACATAGATACTTAAGGGTTGACCAATCCATGGGAAGCAATCTGGACTGCAGAAACATACATAATATGACTAAGAGGCGACTGCTTAGGTATAGTAGTCTTGAAATGTTATGCTGACAGAGATAATATTCTTATCTATAAACTGCTGATGTTATAGAAGCATGCATTATAGTAACTAGTACAATATATAATGTCTATTTACTATGTAAAATTAATATTTTATTTTTATATAGACATAGAATAGCTTCTCTGATCCTTACAGACAGACATGCCTTGAGCTTCAGAACTTTTCAGATTTTGGAAGATTGTATATAGTTTATAATGAGCAGCATTTACAAGGAATCTGTGGAAAAACAGTAAAATCAAAAGCAATTTTTCTAGTAAAATGTGAATATTCATACTAAGTAAAGTAGAGATTATAGTTTGTCATATCAAATTTTCCTGCATAGTTTGGCTTCAAACTTATATAGATGTTTTTCAGTACAGGGGGTTGACCTTGGGTTCAATATTTATGGTTCAGTATTAATGAATGGCAATATCAGTATATTGTCTCATTTTTAAAGTTTAAATACTATGTTAAAGGTATCTGTGGTAAAGTTGGAGGATAATTTTGTGATATAACTTGATATTCCAAAGTGCTTATGCATTAGCAAAATGTCAAGATCTATGAATACTCAAACCCACAATCCTTTGAAAAATCACTGAATCTATGAATTACAGGATATAGGACCTTTTGATGACTTCTTAGAAGCCAACCAGAAATGATATAACAAACCACAGTCCAGCAAAAACAAGCTCACCTTCTTGCAAATACTGAAATGTTTCTCATCATATGTCTTATTTTTGGATTTAAAAGGTTGTAGAAACATATTTATTGATGTTTATATTCTTCTGTTACCACCATTATTTTTAATGACATGGTATTATGGATTATATAATATAAATTGAAAAATCCAGAGACTGAAAAAGAAAAAAGTTCCCCTTTGTTAGGAAGAAGTAGAAATGATTCAAAATGTTAAGTTCTAAGTACTTTTACCTAATAGAAAGATCAAGCTAAGTAATATGTTTTATACCATGAGTTTGAAAAATCAAAGCTTGATAATGCTAAAATGTTTACATAACTCAGTTATTGTTGAATATATATTGTTAAAAATTGGCTAAAAATATTTTAAAATCATGTAATTACAGACAATGCTTGAAATAGTTCAAAAAGCTTTTTAGGAAATCTTCATATGGTTAAATGATTGAATATTGAAAAGCTCATGGAATTCTCCAGCTCAGAATACTGGAGTAGGTAGCCTTTCCCTTCTCCAGTGGATCTTCCCAACCCAGGGATCAAAGCCAGGTCTCCTGCATTGTGGGCAGATTCTTTACCAGCTGAGCCACAAGATAAGCCCAAGAATATTGGAGCAGGGAGCCTATCCCTTCTCCAGGGGATCTTCCTGACCCAGGAATACGAACTGGGGTCTCCTGCATTGGAGGCAGATTCTTTACCAACTGAGCTATCAGGGAAGCCTTATTGAAAAGCAGCATAGGGAAAAATCCAATGGGATTAGAAAAAGATCTATTTTCATACTCACAATTAATCTTTAAATCATTCTCTGAATTTGAATATAACAAAGTGTTAACTTTATTAAGCATTATCAGTGATACATATTAAAAGCCATGAAGTATGCGTGAGGCTATTTCATTACATATCAAACAGGGACTAATATAGCACAGGACAAAAATAAAACAAGTTCTAGTTTATGCCCAGTGAAAGAAGAAAATCTAGAAATAAACTTTCTAAATTGATTTAAGACCATTTTAAAACAGAAATTACCAATGTATTCCTGCATTACATCTCCTATATCTTAAATGTCTTTCTGTTTTAAAAGTTTCAACTTATTCTCCACATATTTTTGCTAAATGTCATTGCTTCTGAGACAATAATTTTGGTTCCTACCAATGCATGGTATTCTATTCCAATCCTATCACCAAATCAAATTCCTTTCAAATTTCCTGATAATAACTAAGTTGCATTATACTTTTATCTCATTTCTGGATGCTTGGCAGCTTAAGCATTTGAAATATAATTCAGAAAATGACTGCTTAATACTGGATATACATGAAGTATTAATATCTAGGTCTTCAATTTCTAGTCTTTTAAATATATATCTCAAAATGGCACTAGATATTTTATGGCTATTACTCTACACATTCATAGTAAACTTGCCATAATTTTCATTCCAAATTTTTAAATAAAATAAAATTTTATTTAATTTTTAGTTGCTAGGTATACCACAATTTTGGAGGCCCTGCAAACTATTAGAAATATTTATATGACTTCCAAATTATTAGAAATATTTATTGTGGTATACTCATTTCAAAAATTACACTGTATCACTGAACATAAGCGGCATCATTTGTCTTATTATCAGACATACATTATCAGGTAAGAGCATATCTGAATACTTATTTTGCTGTAGATAAATTAAGAAATTACATAGAGGTGTACTAATTTTTAAGAAATCACTTATATGTGGTGACTCAGATGGCAAAGAATCTGACTGCAATGCAGGACACCCAGGTTGGATCCTTAAATTGGGATGATCTGGAGAAGGGAATGGCTACCCAGTTCACTATTCTTGTCTGGAAAATTCCACCGAATGAGGAGCCTGGTGGGCTACAGCCCATGGGGTCACAAAGAGTCAGACACAACTGAGCGATTAACATACACATTGATAAGTTATAAAGACATATATTTATGTTTAACATTTATCTAGATATTCACCAATCAAAAACTAACCTAATCAGAATTTCACTTTCCTTAATGGTAGGTGTCATCTGTATAGGTTCTATATACCAATATACTGCTGAATATATTATGAGTATTATTTTTCCATCTCAATTGAAAAAATAATTTCTGACTTCTAATTACAGATAATATTTTAATTCTATTAAAATTTCACTTTAAAAGTATAATGGTCTCCAACCATATAAGCAGATTTTCAAAACTTAATTGAATTTTATGAACAGCTAACGTGAAAAACAAAAGGACGTCCTTAATTTTGATAGAAATGCTATATATATATATATATATATACATTTCATTACTAACCCTATCTAATGTTGTAGTAAAAATATCAGCAGCCCTTTCAAAGGCTATCTTCAGCTGTTTGGTCAAGAAAGGTTATTCTTTTTGTTATCTGTTCTCTTCATGGACATGCCATCTTCACTGGTAAATAAGCAGATCAATATTCCGTTTTCTAAATCTACAACATCTTAAACTTTTTAAGATGCTAATTGACCCTTCTAGTTTGCTTCTCAGTGTAACACTGTAGTTTTCATTTATTTTTCTTTTCACAGAGACTTTGTTTTAATTATAAAGAAAGAAAAAAAAAGGTATTTGTTTATATTAGAAGCTAGTTGGTCTATTTTAATGCTTCAAGAGCGAAAGTTTCCTGAACTCATATACAAATCATTATATTGAAGAAAACTAAGCTGAACATTTGAGAACTATTTCTAAAACCTATTGGTTTTGAACTATTAGAGCCCATCTAATTAAAGTTTTAGTTAAATGTATAATGATTAAGAAATATTCATTTTAATTTAATCTGCTTTTCAAGGTTAGTAGGGCACATTTATTTTTAAATGAAAATGTTGAATGAAATTGCTCATAGCAACATTATTCATAATCACAATAAAAGCTAGTTCTTATATTATGCATCAAAGCTAACTCTTATATTGTACATCCTTTCTAAGAGGTCAAAGATTTTAGAGGCAATATCTTCCTATTCCTTCTAGGTTTTTAATTAAATTAAAATAGGCTACAGATTTAAGCAAAATTAAAACATAGTTTCTGGTCTTAATGATGAGAAATACAAAATCTATAACACTGACAAAGTCTCTTTAATCTCTCAAATAGCTTTTTTGTGTCATTACTTTCTCGTCTATCACTTGGTTTTCAAAAAACAAAGGGAGGTAAAGATAGGTAAAACTAAGTTATTTTTTCCCCCCCTGTCTAGGAGTTTTTATTCTTTTTAGCTCCATCATTCCCTATCTTCTTGTTAGTCACTTTTTGTGGATGTTGTGTGGGATGTCCCCATCTAATAGACAGATATTGAGGACTCGGAAGTTGGCTTAAATTATTACAAAATGCAAGTCTGGAGTGTAAAAATGCTTAGATTTGCAAAATGTTTCTCATTTTCTTTCTGTTAATATAATTTATCTTCATTTGATAAAAAATACTTCCTAGATAATATATATATGGGAAAAATATATATCTATTCTGCAACATGTGGATAATATAAGAACTTACTGAGTTAAGGAATTTAAACATGTAATATAATCCAAACAGAAAAATAATTCCTTTTTATTGGATGGAGTTACTTAATTTCTTAAAAATAAATATACAAGTATCTACTTAAATGGTTTATAATTTCACTTTTAGGTAGTTAGTGTAAATTATTCAGTATATTAATGCATATTCAGTTTCAATTTCTAAGACTCTAAATCAATTATCTCAAATACAGTTAAAATCAGAAATTTTAGTAAATTAATAAAAAGCAATCACTGGGAAACTTCATCTCATTCCATGGTTTCTTAGACTAATCTAAACGTTGTCTGGTTTTACTGCTCACCAGTCTTCTCGCTAAATAGCAGTATGGTTTCTTGATAATCTTGGCATATGTCCCAATGCACCTGATATTTCCTTCTTCACTCAGGAGTATGGAAAACAGCAATAGCTTCTAGAACTTTAGAAAAGTGATGACATTATAATTCTTGTAGTGTTAAAGGGGACAAGACAGAGGCACTATAGAATGAGATTTCCTAAATTCCACCAAATCTAGACTTTTTGGCTATGGAACTGTAATTTTCAAACATTTAAAAGCTGCGATCAATTTGTTATACTTTTGTGTCATTAATAAAAATGCAGAAGACTAGTGTTATTCATATCACAATTTTTTGTGGTGTGGTCATAGATAGGTCTTATCATTAATATTCCTTCTACGTTCTTTGAATTTGTGGAAAAATTAATCTAATGATGTTATTCATTATGGTCACCAGCTAAAGCAGTGATTCCACACAGCTATCCTTTCTAATAATAATAGGCATTAACAAGAAGCGGTTAACTACTAATGAAATTTATGAAACAAAATGCAGTGCCTATTTGCCCAATATTATCTTCAAAAATATGTATGACTGAATATGGACATGTATAAAACTGGTAAATTTGGATTAGGTAACTCTACATTTTCAGTTCAGTTCACTTCAGTTCAGTCTCTCAATGGTGTTGCCTCTTTGCAACTCCATGGATTGCAGAACACCAGTCTTCCTTGTCCATCACCAATTTCCAGAGTTTCCTCAAACTCATGTCCATCGAGTTGGTGATGCCATACAACCATCTCATTCTCTGTCATCCCCTTCTCCTCCTACCATCAATCTTTCCTAGCATCAGGCTCTTTTCCAATGAGTCAGTTCTACACATTAGGTGGCCAAAGTATTGGAGCTTCAGCTTCAGCATCAGTCCTTCTAATGACTATTCTGGACTGATCTCCTTTAGGATTGACTGGTTGGATCTCCTTGCACTCCAGGACTCTCAAGAGCCTTCCCCAGCACCACAGTTCAAAGCATCAATTCTTTGGCGCTCAGCTTTCTTTATGTTACAACTCTCACATCCATATGTGACTACTGGAGAAACCAGTAGTTTTTCCAAAAGAAAAAAAAAGGAAAAGCTCTATATTTTAGGTAAATAGTAATTCATAGTTTTATTATTTTAACTACCCACTCATACTTCACTAAACTATTGATTACCAACTCTCCTTCAGGCAACAAACAAGCAAATCAAAAAATATATGAAATAATTTTAGATTGTAGCAAGCAATATAAAAATGTCTTTTTTTGTTGTTATTGAAAAAGAGTGAATGGGAAAGGGAGCAACATCATAAATGAAGACTAGAAGAAATTTCTCTTAAGAGATGATATCTTCTTTAATGTCTTGGATTTTAGCCATCACCCCTTTGCCATTCATATGAACCCACTTCCCAGGCATAGGCATTTATGTATTTATTTTCTGCCTCTAGAGATTTGCTTATTTGGGGCATATGAGATCAGCATAATGATACGTCATCTTTGGTCACTAGAAAACTTTTTCTTAGCATAGGTTTTCTAGGGCCATACATGAGTAGTACATATTGGTATTTCAGTCATTTTTTTATTGCCAAATGATATTCTATATATGATTACACGTTTTATTTACTCATTCTTCAGTTGTTGGACATTTCAATTGTTTTCACTATTATGAACTGTGCTGTTATAAATACTTTCATGCAAATTTTTATATCCCTTGAATTAGAACTATTGTTTCATATGGTAAATTTGTTTTTAAAACTTAGAGGAACTGCCAGACTCTCTTTCAAGATTACTACACCATTTCACATTCCCACTGTCTGTGTATGAGGACCCCACTTTCTCTACATCTTTGACAGCGCTTGTTATTTTTGATGTTTCTGGTTGTGGGTGTAAAGGGTATGTCTTTGTAGCTTTGATACACATTACCGTAATCACTACTGATAGTTAACATCTTTTAATGTGTTTATTATCCATTTGCATATTTTTGAAAAATGTATTTTCATTTTCCTGGTGGTGTCCTTTTTTAGCATATTTTTCATTTTAAGTACACTTAATTATTTTATATTTATTTTTTATGCCTTTAGTAACATGCCTAAGAAACCATTATATAATTTCAGATTCTTGCATATATTTTCCCCTAAGAGGTCTTTTATTAGCTCTTATATTTATACCTTAAGACATATTTGAGTTATTTCTGGTACATGATGACAGGGGGTATACAATTCACTTATTTGCATATTCAATACTAATTTTTCTTGTTGCTTTTTTTTTCCCATTTATCTTGGCAATCAGGTCATTATATTGAAATTTTAATTGAATTGAATATTAGCTATCCAAATTGCAGAACTTGATAATCATTTAAAAACTGGAATATATATAAAAAAAAGCTGGAATATAATACTAGGTCCATCCGTTTTTCTAAAAATGACTTTCCGTTTTCTCAACTAGAAAGGTAGGAGGTGACGTTCATAAACTAAGATTTTTTGTATTCTGTAAATCATTCTCTAATAAAAAAAACTCTGACAAGCCAAATATATATTTAAAAACTAAAATATTTTAGTACCTGGTGAGGTGTTTACCAAGAATAAGAGCAGAGAGAAAAATCAGCAGAGGTAATGAAAAACTATAAAAACTAATCTGATGTGACCATCTGTTCTTTCACATCTACATTATTTTTTTGACCATTTATATTGTCCATCTATTGATATTGATATAAAAGTATCAATAAATTGTTAGACCTAGCTAGATACTAAAGTGTCATGCTACAAATGAGGGGCTATAATAACTAAATATAATATAGAATTTGAAAAATATCTTTATTTTCACATACTTTTTTTCAAAAGCACTTCAAGATAAAATATATTTATCAAGACTTAACATGCTATGCAAAATTCAGGAATCTCATAAATCCTTTAAAGAGTGGACTAAATAACAGTGGCTTTTTGAATAAAGAACATAAGTAACCTCAAGAAAGTGTACATTTGAGATATACAGTTGGAGTGGCAATCCTTCTTCCTCATTCCTTGAACTGATATTTTTGTGTTCAAAATCAAATATCAATAATGTGTACAATCTGCCCCATAATAAGCTTTGGTTATAATAAATTAATCAATAACTTGATAATATTTTTCAAGTCTGTCAGATGAGAATCAGGTGGTTGGCTAAATATTTATATCTCTCATATTGTGAGTCAGAATATCAAGGAAAAAAGTCTGGAACATGAAGCTTAAATTAAAAACCAAAAAATTTTTCAAATGTCCTCCTCCAAATCAGAGATATAATACTAAAATTATAAAATAGTCTTCAATTTAAAAGCATACAGGAATTACGATCTAATCCAGCATATGGAGATTATGTCTTTGTTAAAATAAATGGAAAAACATTCTTTACTAATAAAATTAAAAATTAAAATTAACACCACTGAGGAAAGAACTTTAGAAAGATCAGTAAAGTCTGTCAGTAAACAGGCTTGGAAGACTCTGAAGATTATGCCTGCTACTTCTACAAAATGCTAAAAGTTATAATTAGGAAAAGTTTGGCTAGGATATAAGACTTCCTTTTTCAGTTAAACCAAGAGATAAGTATTACATATTTGCAATTTGGCCATGAACAATCTTTAAACGAGTCAGTAGGCCCAGGAAAAATAATAGAAATAAATATTCAAAGTCCTTAAATTATCAGATAAGTTCTTACTGAGTGAAAACAAATAAACCTAGAACCCAGATATATTAATTTCTTCAAACTAAAATTAACATGCTATAATTAATCTTTTCAGCTTAAATTGTTAAAAAGACATTCTTTTACAGTTAATTATGTTGCTCCTTGTTTCTTTACGTTGTGTTTGGTTCACCTTGATGAGCTTAAAGGCATTATTTAGAAACATTTACTACTATATTCAATTTTATGGCTCACTATGTAAAAAATGAAAACAAAACATTTTAATTCAACTTAAAACTAAGTGAATTTTTCAAATACATTGGCTTGAATGCAATACAAGGGTAATAGATATACTTCCTTATGATATCATCTGTATTATCAATGTCCTGTAGAAGATATACAGAAAGGTTAATTTTTGCATTTGTTTATATGATCATTCATATTTCCAATATTTAAAATTTAATTAAAAGTTATCTGTCATTCATAAATGTTATGTTATTTGTATTCTGTATCTCAGAATAATTATACTAATATTTATACTGTACACATTTTAATAAAGAATTATTTACTTAGGAGGGTTGAAATGGAGCCATAAATCATGACAAGTGCTTTTAACAATTCAATAGAAGCCATACAATAGAAGCAAAGGAGTGTGATTCCTTCAGTGGAATTAGCTGAATTGTTTATGACTGAGGTTTTTCACATAATTATAGTCAAGTGGCATCTAGACTATAATAATCCTACAGTTCCACTAGCTGGGCCAAGGTGGCTAAGTCTCAAGACTGTCAGTGGCTTGACTGTTGCCTGGGCCCTCACTTGAGATGTTCACTGGAACTCCTGCTTCTGACCTCTGCATCTAAGTTGAGTTTGTCAAAGCATAAAACCTAGGTCTTGGGAGGTAGTATCAAAAGAAAAGAAGCAAGCCTAACAAGAAGTTTAGGAAGATGCTGCAAGGCTTTTTATGATCTAGCCTCAGATACCACACTGAATCACCTGTATTCCATTCTGTTGTTCAAAAGTGAATCACATGACCAGATCAAAGTCAACTGAAATTGGTTGCCTGAGGAAATAAATGCCTGAATGCTTGACTCCTTTGCAGTTCCTGCTTTGTTTTTGTTGCTCATCATTCAGTTGGGTCTGAATCTTTCAAACCCCTGGACTGCAGCATGCCAGGCTTCTCTGTCTTTCACTATCTCCCAGAGTTTGCTCAAACTCATGTCCATTGAGTCGGTGATGCCATCCAACCATCTCATCCTCTGTGTCCACTTCTCCTCTTGCCTTCAGTTGTTCCCAGCATCAGGGGTCTTTTCCAATCAGTTGGCTCTTTGCATCAGCTAGCCAAAGTTTTGTAGCTTCAGTTTCAGCATCAGTCCTTCCAGTGAATATTTAGTAACTTGACAAGTTCTCTTATCAAGTTTATAATTAATCTTTCTACCCCAAACATTATTCCCTTCTATGTCCCTCTGACCTCAATCCTGCACTAAGTGAACACTAATCTACCATAATCAGATGACTAAGGTTTCTGTTGTTGGTAACATCATTAGTTTACTAAAATTGTTATATATCTCATCATGGGGCATCCCTCATAGCTCAGTTGGTAAAGAATCCACCTGCAATGCAGGAGACTCTGGTTTGAGTTCTGGGTCAGTAAGATCCCCTGGAGAAGGGATAGGATACCCACTCCAGTATTCTTGGGCTTCCCTTGTGGCTCAGGTGGTAAAGAATCCACCTGCGATGAAGGAGACCTGGGTTCGATCCCTGGGTTGGGAAGATCCCTTGGAGAAGGGAAAGGCTACCCAGTCTAGTATTCTGGCCTGGAGAATTCCACAGACTGTATACTCCATGGGGTCACAAAGAGTCAGAGTCAGACACGACTGAGTGACTTTCATTTTCATCTCATCATTAATGTACAAACCCAGGTTGTTTCTCAAGGGCAAGATGAGATAACAGACTCCAAGCCATGGACAACCCAGCCAGAGAATCTTCAACCAGACACATTTGGATTCCCAAAACGATCTTATTCCCAGTAAGATATTCCCCTATCTGATTCCCAATTATCTTTGTTCTTCCCTTCAAAAAGGACCCTAATTCAAAGGCCAAGTTGAACTGGATTTGAGGTTTGTCTCCAACTTCATTGCTTAGTGCCCAGCAACAAACACTGTACTTTTTGTTCCCCACAGCCTGGTGTCAGTAGATTGACTTTACTGCTCATCTGGTTAGTATACCCAAGTTTAGTTCAGTAACAAAGTATGAATATTATTAAAGTGTTTTAAAGTATTAAATTGATTTGATGTTTTCATGAAAATATATATAAATCTTGAAAAGACTGAGCAAAAGCTAAGATACAAAAATATTAACAGTGTGGTATCACTTAGGTAGATTGTAAACTTCACTAATAAATACTTTTTTTTTTAATTTCTAAAAGAAGATAAAGTCACCAGCTCATATTTGGAGTGGTGTGCATTAAAATTTAATAAAAGATCCAATAGCTGTTTCAGACAGCAGATAACATGAACTAGCTGGGAAATAAGAGAAAAAAGAAAGCTTGTTAACATATACAGAAAAACTAATATTCAGATTATGAAAAATAAAATAACAAGCACCATATTTGCTAATGACCAGTAAAGAGATCTAAGGAGGTCTAAGGTATAAGGAGAAGCAATCAGAGAAAGGAAGGTGTGGAGATGTGAGGGCCAGGTGGAAAATGAGTTTTCAAGAGTAGAGGTTAAAAAGTATGGGATGCCACAGGTGACCAATGCAGGCAATTAATGACAATGATGCAGAATTTTCACAGAATGATGAAGCTCAAAGGGCATTTGAAGCAACATAAGAAGAGATATTTTAAACATGGCTAATATGAAAAATAGCTCGAGGTTTAGGAGAAAGGCAAAGAATGGAGTAATCCATAAAGGAAAGGGAGGTGAAAACCTGCTTTTATTTTTACTTTTACATTTTTAGGATGTGAGATAAAACATAATGCTTGCCTGTGATATAAAGGGGTAGCAAGTCAATAAGAAATGTAAAGATAATGAAACAAATACCCAAATTTAAATGCATGTCAGATATTGTTAACAGATTATTGATAGATTAAAAATGCTTACAACACATGATTAGTTTTGGAGATTTGAATAATAGCAAAACTATTTATTTAAATATACTATTGACTTAAAAATCATATGTACGTAGACTCAAACAAACCTTGTGCACAACAAGACTCAAGACCCCACAGAGACTGAAACAAAACTGTGTTTGAGTGTCTCCTGTGGAGATACAAGTCAGCAGTGAACTGTTGCAGGGACAGGGGCCCTGGGTCAAGCAGGCTTGAGTATGGCATAAGCCCTCTTGGAGGAGGTCACCATTAACCTAGACAGCGACCGACAGCGCCAGGCTGCGACAGCGCAGGAGCGGCGGCCGAGAGGAGCTTCCCCACGCCTCAGGTCAGGGGCGCGAGGAGAAGAGCTACCACACGCCCGAGGTCAGGGGTGGCGGCCTAGAGGAACTACCCCACCCCGGAGGTCAGGGGCCCCGCCCGAGAGGAGCTACCCCACCTCCAAGGAGCAGCTGCTACGCGGGCGCAGGAGGTCCAAGAGGAGCTACTCCACGTTCAAGGTCAGGAGGGGAGGCCGTGAGAAGATACCCCTCGTCCAAGGTAAGGAGCAGCGGCTGGGCTTTGCTGGAGCAGCCTGTGAAGAGATACCCCACGTCCAAGGTAAGAGAAACCCAAGTAAGACGGTAGGTGTTGTGAGAGGGCATCAGAGGGCAGACACACTAAAACCATAATCACAGAAAACGAGCCAATCTGATCACAGAACCACAGTTTTGTCTAACTCAATGAAACTAAGCCATGCCATGTGGGGCCGGCCACCCAAGACAGTTGGGTCATGGTGGAGAGGTCTGAGAGAATGTGGTCCACTGGAGAAGGGAATGGCAAACCACTTCAGTATTCTTGCCTTGAGAGCCCCATGAACAGTAGGAAAAAGGCAAAATGATAGGATACTGAAAGAGAAACTCCCCAGGTTGATAGGTGCCCAATATGCTACTGGAAATCAGTGGAGAAGTAACTCCAGAAAGAGTGAAGGGATGGAACCAAAGCAAAAGCAACACCCAGTTGTGGATGGGACTGGTGATAGAAGCAAGGTCCAATGCTGTAAAGACCAATATTGCATAGGAACCTGGAATGTTAGATCCATGAATCAAAGCAAACTGGAAGTGGTCAAACAAGAGATGGCAAGAGTGAATATCAACATTGTAGGAATCAGCGAACTAAAATGGACTGGAATGAGTGAATTTAACTCAGATAACCATTATATCTACAACTGCGGGCAGGAATCCCTTAGAAGAAATGGAGTAGCCATCATAGTCAACAAAAGAGTCTGAATGCAGAACTTGGATGCAATCTCAAAAACAACAGAATGAAAAAAAAAAAAAAAAAAAAAAAAACAGAATGATCTCTGTTCGTTTCCAAGGCAAACCATTCAATATCACGGTAATCCAAGCCTATGCCCCAACCAGTAATGCTGAAGAAGCCGAAGTTGAGCAGTTCTATGAAGACCTACAAGAACTTTTAGAACTAACACCCAAAAAAGATGTCCTTTTCATTATAGGGGACTGGAATGCAAAAGTAGAAAGTCAAGAAACACTTGACTGGAGTAACAGGCAAATTGGCCTTGGAGTACGGAATTAAGCAGGGCAAAGGCTAATAGAGTTTTGCCAAGAGAACGCACTGGTCATAGCAAACACCCTCTTCCAACAACACAAGAGAAGACTCTACACATGGACATCACCAGATGGCCAACACTGAAATCAGATTGATTATATTCTTTGCAGCCAAAGATGGAGAAGCTCTATACAGTCAGCAAAAACAAGACCTGAAGCTGCTGTAGCTGAGATCATGAACTCCTTATTGGCAAATTCAGACTTAAACTGAAGAAAGTAGGGATAACCATTAGACCATTCAGGTATGACCTAAACCAAATCCCTTATGAATATACAGTGGAAGTGAGAAATAGATTTAAGGGACTAGACCTGATAGACAGAGAGCCTGATGAACTACGGATGAAGGTTCATGACACTGTACAGGAGACAGGGATCAAGAACATCCCCAAGGGAAAGAAATGCAAAAAGACAAAATAGTTGTCTGAGGAGGCCTTACAAGTAGCTATGAAAAGAAGAAAAGCAAAAAGCAAAGGAGAAAAGAAAAGATATTCCCATTTGAATGCAGAGTTCCAAAGAATAGCCTGGAGAGATAAGAAAGTCGTCCTCAGAGATCAATGCAAAGAAATAGAAGAAAACAACAGAATGGGTAACACAAGAGATCTCTTCAAGAAAATAAGAGATAACAAGGGAACATTTCATGTAAAAATGGGCTCAATAAGGGACAGAAATGGTATGGACCTAACAGAAGCAGAAGATATTGAGAAGAGGTGGCAAGAACACACAGAAGAACTGTACAAAAAAGATCTTCATGACTCAGATACTCACAATGGTGTGATCACTCACCTAGAGCCAGACATCCTGGAATGTGAAGTCAAGTGACTTTAGAAAGCATCACTACAAACAAAGCTAGTGGACGTGTTGGAGTTCCAGTTGAGCTATTTCAAATCCTGAAAGATGATGCTGTGAAAGTGCTGCACTCAATATGCCAGCAAATGTGGAAAACTCAGCAGTGGTCACAGGACTGGAAAAGGTCCGTTTTCATTCCAATCCCTAAGAAAGGCAATCCCAAAGAATGCTCAAACTATGACACAACTACACTCATCTCACACGCTAGTAAAGTAATGCTCAAAATTCTCCAAGCCAGGCTTCAGCAATATGTGAACCGAGAACTTCCAGATGTTCAAGCTCATTTTAGAAAAGGCAGAGAAACCAGAGATCAAATTGCCAATATCCGTTGGATCATTGAAAAAGCAAGTGAGTTCCAGAAAAACATCTATTTCTGCTTTATTGGCTATGCCAAAGCCTTTGACTGTATGGATCACAATAAACTGTGGAAAATTTTGAAGGAAATGGGAATACCAGACCACCTGACCTGCCTCTTCAGAAACATATATGCAGGTTAGGAAGCAACAGTTAGAACTGGACATGGAACAACTGATTGGTTCCAAATAGGAAAAGGAGTACGTCAAGGCTGTGTATTGTCACCCTGCGTATTTAACTTATAGGCAGATTACATCATGAGAAATGTTGGGCTGGAAGAAGCACAAGCTGGAATCAAGATTGCCGGGAGAAATATTAATAATCTCAGATATGCTGATGACATCACCCTTATCGGAGAAAGTGAAGAGGAATTAAAAAGCCTCCTGATGAAAGTGAAAGAGGAGAGTGAAAAAGTTGGCTTAAAACTCAACATTCAGAAAACTAAGATCATGGCATCTGGTCCCATCACCTCATGGGAAACAGATAGGGAGACAGTGGAAACTCTGTCAGACTTTTTTTTTTTTTTTTTTTGGTTCCAAAATCACTGCAGATGGTGATTGCAGCCATGAAATTAAAAGATGCTTACTCCTTGGAAGGAAAGTGATGACCAAAAAAGATAGCATATTAAAAAGCAGAGACATTACTTTGCCAACCAAGTTCCGTCTGGTCAAGGCTATGGTTTTTATAGTGGTCATGTATGGATGTGAGAGTTGGACTGTGAAGAAAGCTGAGTGCCGAAAAATTGATGCTTTTTTACTGTGGTGTTGGAGAAGACTCTTGAGAGTCCCTTGAACTGCAAGGAGATCCAACCAGTCCATCCTGATGGAGATAAGTCCTGGGTGTTCACTGGAAGGACTGATGCTGAAGCTGAAACTCCAATACTTTGACCACCTCATGTGAAGAGTTGACTCATTGGAAAAACCCTGATTCTGGGAGGGTTTGGGGGCAGGAGGAGAAGGGGACAACAGAGGATGAGAAGGCTGGATGGCTTCATGACTCGATGGGCATGAGTTTGAGTAAACTCCGGAAGTTTGTGATGGACAGGGAGGCCTGGCTGCTGTGATTCATGGGGTCGCAAAGAGTCGGACATGACTGAGCGACTGAACTGAACTGAACCAGAACTGTCGAAACAGACTCTTAAGAGGGCACAAACAGAATCTTGTCCACATCAGGTCCAAGGAAAAGGAACAGTGAGCCCACAAGAGACTGACTCAGACTTTCCCATGATTGTCCAGAAGATTCCGGTGGAGGTGTGGGTTCGCAATGGCCTGTTGCAGGGTTGGGAGCACTGAGTGTAGCATTGCCTGCATGGGACCTTTTGAAGGAGGTCACAATTATCTTCATTACCTCCACCATATTTTCGCCCCAGGTGAATAACAGGGAGGGAACACAGCCTCACCCATCAACAGAAAATTGGATTAAAGATTTACTGAACATGGGTTTGCCCAGTTTTCCCCTCACTCAGTCACTCCCATTAGGAAGCTTCCATAAGCCTCTTATCCTTCTCCATCACAGGGCAGACAGACTGAAAACCACAATCACAGAAAACTGACCAATCTGTTCACATTTACCACAGCCTTGTCTAACTCAATGACACTGTGAGCCATGCTGTGTAGGGCCACACAGGACAGACGGGTTGTGGTGGAGAGTTCTGACAAAATGTGGTCCACTGAAGAAGAGAAAGGCAAACCACTTCAGTATCCTTTCCTTGAGAACCCCATGAACAGCATGAAAAGATTAAAACATAGGACACTGAAAGATGAACTCCCCAGGTGGGTAGGTACCCAATATGCTACTGGAGATGAGTGGAAAATTAATGCCGGAAAGAATGAAGTTCAGTTCAGTTCAATTCAGTCACTCAGTTGTGTTCCCCTCTTTGCGATCCCATGAACCGCAACATCTAAGGAATCAGTGAAAAAAATGGACTGGAATGAGTGAATTTAACTCAGATGACCATTCTATATACTACTATGGGCAAAAATCCCTTAGAAGAAATGGATTAGCCATCATGGTCAACAAAAGAGTCTGAAATGCAGTACTTGGATGCAAAACTCAAAAACAACAGAATGATCTCTGCTTCTGAGGCAAACTATTCAATATCACAGTAATCCAAGTCTATGCCCTGAGCAGTAATGCTGAAGAAGCTGAAGTTGAACGGTTCTGTGAAGACCTTCAAGACCTTCTAGAACTAACACTCACAAACGATGTCCTTTCCATTATAGGGGACTGGAATGAAAAAGTAGGAATTCGAGAAAAACCTGCCATAACAGGGAAATTTGGCCTTGGAGTACAGAATGAAGCAGGGCAGAAGCTAACAGAGTTTTGCCAAGAGAATGCACTGGTCATAGCAAACACCATTTTACAATAACACAAGAGAAGACTCTACACATGAACATCACCAGATGGTCAATACCGAAATCAGATTGATTATGTTTTTTGAAGTCAAAGATGGAGAAGCTCTACAGAGTCAGCAAAAACAAGACTGGGAGTTGACTGTGGCTCAGATCATGAACACCTCATTGTGAAATTCAGACTTAAATTGAAGAAAGTAGGGAAAACCACTAGACTATTCAGGTATGGCCTAAAACAAATCTCTTATGACTATACAGTGGAAGTGCCAAATAGATTCAAGGGATTAGATCTGATACACAGAGTGCCTGAAGAACTATGGACAGAGGTTCATGACTGTACAGGAGGCAGGGATCAATAAAATCCTCAAGAAAAAGAATGGCAAAAAAGGAAAAATGTTTGTCTGAAGAGGCCTTACAAATAGCTGTGAAAAGAAGAGAAGCATAAGGCAAAGGAGAAAAGGAAAGACATACCCATTTGAATGCAGAGTTCCAAAGAATAACAAGAAGAGATAAGAAAGCCTTCCTCAATGATCACTGCAAAGAACTAGAGGGAAACAATAGAATGGGAAAGACTAGAGATCTCTTCAAGAAAATTAGAGATACCAAGGGAATATTTCATGCAAAGATGGGCACAATAAAGGACAGAAATGGTATGGACCTAACAGAGTATAAGATATTAAGAAGAGGTGGCAAGAATACACAGAATTGTACAAAAAAGATCTTCACGACCCAGATAATCATGATGGTATGATGACTCACCTAGAGCCAGACATCCTGGAATGTGAAGTCACATGGGCCTTAGGAAGCATCACTGTGAACAAAGCTAGTGGAGGTGATGGAATTCCAGTTGAGCTATTTCAAATCCTGAAAGACGATGCTGAAAGCACTGCACTCAATATGCCAGCAAATGTGGAAAACTCAGCAGCGGCCACAGGACTGGAAAATGTCAGTTTTCATTTCTATCCGTAAGAAACGCAATGCCAAAATAGTTCCAGCTACTGCACAATTGCACTCATGTTACACACTAGGAAAGTAATGCTCAAAATTTTCCAAGCCAGGCTTTAATAGTAAGTGAATCATGAACTTCCAGATATTCAAGCTGGTTTTAGAAAAGGCACAGGAACCAGAGATCAAATTGCCAACATCTGTTGGAACACCAAAAAAGTAGAGAGTTCCAGAAAAATATCTACTTCTGTTTTATTGACTATCCCAAAGCCTTTGTGTGGATCACAAAAAAAAAAAAAAAAAAAAAAAAAAAAAAAAAAAAAAAAAACTGTAGAAAATTCTGAAAAAGATGGGAATACCAGACCACCTGACCTGCCTCCTGAGAAATCTGTATGCAGTTCAGCAAGCAACAGTTAGAACTGGTCATGGAACAACAGACTGGTTCCAAATAGGAAAAGGAGTACATCAAGGCTGTGTATCGTTACCCTGCTTATTTAACTTATATACAGAGTATATCATAAGAATGCTGGGCTAGATGAAACACAAGGTGGAAACAACATTGCTGGGAGAAATATCAATTACCTCAGATGTGCAGATGACACCACCCTTATGGTAGAAAGCTAAGAAGAACTAAAAAGCCTCTTGATGAAAGTGAAAGAGGAGAGTGAAAACTTTGGCTTAAAACTCAACATTCAGAAAACTAAGATCATGGCATCTGGCCTCATCACTTCATGATAAATAGATGGGGAAACAATGGAAATAGTGACAGACTTTATGGTCGGGGCTTCAAAATCACTGCAGATGGTGACTGCAGCCATGAAATTAAAATACGCTTACTCCTTGGAAGAAAATTTATGACCAACCTAGACAGCATATTAAAATGCAGAGACTTAACTTTGCCAACAAAGGTCCGTCCAGTCAAAGCTATGGTTTTTCCAGTGGTCATGTATGGATGTGAGAGTTGGGCTACAATGAAAGCTGAGTGCTGGTGAATTGATGCTTTTGAACTGTGGTGTTGGAGAAAATACTTGAGAGTCCCTTGGACTGAAAAGGGAGCCAACCAGTCCATCCTAAAGGAGATCAGTCCTGAACATTCATTGGAAGACTGATGCTGAAGCTGAAACTCCAATACTTTGGCCACCTGATGCAAAGAACTGACTCATTTGAAAAGACCCTGGTGCCAGGAAAGATTGAAGGTAGGAGGAGAAGGGGATGATAGATGGCACCACTGAATCAATGGATGAGTTTGAGTAAAGTCCAGGAATTGGTGATGGATAGGGAGCCCTGGTGTGCTGCAGTCCATGGAGTCACAAAGAGTAGGTCATGACTGAGTGACTGTACTGAACTGAACTGATGTATATAAATATATACACACATACACATATTTTTCAGTCAAAATAATGCAGCTTTTATTTTCAGGAAATACATAGTCAAAAGCAATATTCATATATAAACCATATATATACACACATATAAAACAATACTAAACTATTTATTACATTAATTAACACATATTATTTAAGATATCTTAAGACTATCATGTAGCAATACCTTAGGTTTCAAAATTTTATCTTGAGATATTCATTGCTTTTTATACTTTTTAATTTACCCAGTCTGTTATGTTAGTTAATTTATGATTATTAAAAATTTTCTATTTTTCTTTTTTTCAAAATACACTTGCATCATTATGCAGACTTTGTGTATGGCCAGAATCCCCTCCTATTGCTTACATGAGGATTTCTCTTCACCTCATATTTTTAGTACATGTTACCATGTCTTTTTCATTTTTAAATCAAAATAAATGTAATTGTAAATATCTTCAGTGTACCAAGGCCAAAGTTCTTTGGCAATGTTTTTACCTATTTTGATTCTGAGAAAATTGTATGTATTTGCAGTAGAAATGATTCAAAATCATTTTGTACATTCATTGAAAGAAATACTGGAGAGAAATTTTAGAAATAATTTTCAGATAATAAGATCTTTTGAAGTGCCAAGAGACTCCCCAATTGTAGGTTGTGAATATACTATTCGATTTTATGCTATTTCATTTCTCAAAGAAGACACCGAATGAACTTCAAAAAAGGTAAAAGTTATTTATCCTATCAGTCAACAACTTTCAGAAACTATATGATATTATCTAGTTAACATTCAGTGCACTGGTATAACTAGATGGCTCTTCCCCTCTTCATATCATCATTAGGGAAGTGGGGATGCGAGTTTTCTGGCTTACTCTACAATCTAGCATATGCAAATAAATTTCAAAAGAACATATATTACTAGAGAACAGTTCTTTACACCAAGCTATTCAACAGAAATGTGTTGGATACTTTTATTTATATATTATAAATTTGGGGAGATGTAAGCTTATCAGTTCAGTTCAGTCTCTCAGTTGTGTCCAACTCTTTGCGACCCCATGGACTACAGCCTCCCTGTCCAACTCCTGGAGCCTACTAAAACTCAAGTCCAAAGTGTCGGTGATCCCATCTAACCATCTCATCCTGTTTCATCCCCTTCTCCTCCAAACTTGAAGCTTTCCCAGCATCAGGGTCTGTTGCAATGAGTCGGTTCTTCGCATTAGGTGACCAAAGTACAGAAGTTTCAGCTTCAGCATCAGTCCTTCCAATGAATATTCAGGGCTGATTTCCTCTAGGATTGACTGGTTGGATCTCCTTGAAGTCAAAGGGACTCTCAAGAGTCTTCTCCAACACCACAGTTCAAAAGCATCAATTATTCGGTGCTCAGCTTTCATTAGAGTCCAACTCTCACATTCATACATGACGACTGGAAAAACACTAGCTTTGACTAGATGGACTTTTGCTGATAAAGTAGTGTCTCTGTTTTTCATAGTCTGTCTAGGTTGGTCATAGCTTTTCTTCTAAGGAGCGAGTGTCTTTTCATGTCATGGCTGCAGTCACCATCTGCAGTGAATTTGGAGCCCCCAAAAATAAAGTCTCACACTATTTCTATTGTTTCTCTATCCGTTTGCCATGAAGAGATGGGGCCATATGACATAACTTTAGTTTTCTGAATATGAGTTTTAAGCCAACTTTTTCACTCTCCTCTTTCACTTTCATCAAGAGACTCCTTAGTTTTTCTTCACTGTCTGCCATAAGTGTGGTGTCATCTGCATATCTGAGTTATTGTTATTTCTCCCAGCAATCTTAATTCCAGCTTGTGCTTCATCCAGCCTGGCATTCGCATGATGTACTCTGTATATAAGTTAAATAAGCAGGGTGACAATATACAGCCTTGATGCACTCTTTTCCCAATTTGGAACCAGTTTGTTGTTCCATGTACAGTTCTATCTGTTGCTCCTTAACCTACATACAGATTTCTCAGGGGGTGGGTCAGATTCTGATGAACTATAGATGGAGGTTCTTGACATTGTACCGGAGACAGGGATCAAGACCATGCCCATGGAAAATAAATGCAAAAACGCAAAATGATTGTCTGAGGAGGCCTTACAAAT
Source organism: Muntiacus reevesi (assembly GCF_963930625.1). Lineage (NCBI taxonomy): Eukaryota > Metazoa > Chordata > Mammalia > Artiodactyla > Cervidae > Muntiacus > Muntiacus reevesi. The sequence goes on along the minus strand of NC_089262.1, from coordinate 25,561,015 downwards.
AGCTATGAAAAGAAGAGAAGTGAAAAGCAAAGGAGAAAAGGAAAGATATTCCCACTTGAATGCAGAGTTCCAGAGAATAGCCAGGAGAGATAAGAAAGCCTTCCTCAGAGATCAATTCAAAGAAATAGAATAAAACAACAGAATGGGAAAGACGAGAGATCTCTTCAAGAAAATACCAAGGGAACATTTCATCCAAAGATGGGCTTGATAAAGGACAGAAATGGTATGGACCTATCAGAAGCAGAAGATATTAAGAAGAGGTGGCAAGAATACACAGAAGAACTGTACAAAAAAGAAATTCATGATCCAGATAATCACGATTGTGTGGTCACTCACCTAGAGCCAGACATCCTGGAATGTGAAGTCAAGTAGGCCTTAGAAAGCATACGAACAAAGCTAGAGGAGGTCATGGAATTCCAGTTGAGCCTTTTCAAATCCTGAAAGATGATGCTGTGAAAGTGCTGCACTCAATAGGGCAGCAAATTTGGAAAACTCAGCAGTGGCCACAGGACTAGAAAAGGTCAGTTTTCATTCCGCTCCCAAAGAAAGGCAATCCCAAAGAATGCTCAAACTACTGCACAACTGCACTCATCTCACACGCTAGTAAAGTAATGCTCAAAATTCTCCAAGCCAGGCTTCAGCAATACGTGAACCGAGAACTTCCAGATGTTCAAGCTGGTTTTAGAAAAGGCAGAGGAACCAGAGATCAAACTGCCAATATCCGCTGGATCACCGAAAAAGCGAGAGTTCCAGAAAAACATCTATTTCTGCTTTATTGACTATGCCAAAGCCTTCGACTGTGTGGATCACAATAAACTGTGGAAAATTCTGAAAGAGATGGGAATACCAGACCACCTGACCTGCCTCTTGAGAAATCTGTATGCAGGTCAGGAAGCAATAGTTAGAACTGGACATGGAACAACAGATTGGTTCCAAATAGGAAAAGGAGTACGTCAAGACTGTGTATTGTCACCCTGCTTATTTAATTTATATGCAGAATACATAATGAGAAACGCTGGAGTGGAAGAATCACAAACTGGAATCAAGATTGCTGGGAGAAATATCAATAACCTCAGATATGCAGATGACACCACCTTTATGTCAGAAAGTGAAGAGGAACTAAAGAGCCTCTTGATGAAAGTGAAAAAAGAGAGTGAAAAAGTTGGTTTAAAGCTCAACATCCAGAAAACTAAGATCATGGCATCTGGTCCCAATCATTTCATGGGAAATAGATGGTGAGACAGTGGAAACAGTGTCAGACTTTATTTTGGGGGGCTCCAAAATCACTGCAGATGGTGATTGCAGCCATGAAATTAAAAGATGCTTACTCCTTGGAAGGAAAGTTATGACCAACCTAGAGAGCATATTAAAAATCAGAGACACTACCTTGCCAACAAAGGTCTGTCTAGCCAAGGCTATGGTTTGTCCAGTGGTCATGTATGGATGTGAGTGTTGGATTGTGAAGAAAGCTGAGCACTGAAAAATTGATGCTTTTGAACTGTGGTGTTGGAGAAGACTCTTGAGAGTCCCTTGGGCTACAAGGAGATCCAATCAGTCTATCATAAAGGAGATCAGCCTGGGTGTTCATTGGAAGGACTGATGCTGAAGCTGAAACTCCAATATTTTGTTCTCCTCATGGGAAGAGTTGACTCATTGGAAAAGACCCTGATGCTGGGAGTGATTGGGGGCAGGAGGAGAAGGGGACAACAGAGGATGAGATGGCTGGATGGCATCACTGACTCAATGGACATGAGCTTAGGTAAACTCTGGGAGTTGGTGATGGACAGGGGGGCCTCGCGTGCTGTGATTCATGGGGTTGCAAAGAGTCAGACACGACTAAGCGACTGAACTGAACTGAGGTCAGGTGCTCTGGTAATCTCAGCTCTTGAACAATTTTCCAAAGTTTGTTGTGATCCACACAGTCAAAGGCTATGGGATAGTCAATAAAGCAGAAGTAGATGTTTTTCTAGAACTCTCTTGCTTTTTAGATGATTCAACGGATGTTGCCTATTTGATCTCTGGTTCCTCTGCCTTTTCTAAATCCAGCTTGAATATCTGAAAGTTCATGGTTCACATACTGTTGAAGCCTGGCTTGGAGAATTCTGAGCTCTATAAAAATATGTAACTCTTAAAATTATCTTTTCATAAGTGATTGATTTTCATTAGTCATTGATGTTTATTAATAGAGAGCTGCTGACTTACTGTACCAATCAATAAATTCATCCTTACTGCGAAATAAGAATATTGGTTGCGTATCAGTAAACAAAAGACGTAGCTCCCAGGCTTTTTGGTGGGAATTCAGTGGCGTAACTAATTCATTGATAGCCAGCCTCCCCTCTCCACCCCCAGCCCCCCCGAGGGGCAATCAAGAAGTTCAGGAAAGACCCGGATGCTGAGAAAGATTGAAGGTAGGAGGAGAAAAGGTCAGCAGATGGTTGGATGGCATCACCCACTTGATAGGCATGAGTTTGAGCAAGCTCCTGGAGTTGGTGATGGACATGGAAGCCTGCTGTGCTGCATTCCATGGGGTCACAAAGAGTTGGACACGACTGAGCGACTTTCACTTCTCAGATGTTACTTAGATGTACATATATTTAGACTAACATAATAAATATGGAAAATAGTTTTGCTTCACTTTCCTAATTTATTTTCTATTAGTTAATATATTTTTCAGCTTTTCTTTTCTAATAACTGTGATGTTTATTTACTTTTTCCTTTTAGACCAGCTTTGATAAATTCTTGTGAGAAAGGAAGAAAGCTACTTAATTTCCCATCTATTTAAGCCTGTGTCTGTACATTCTGTCTTTTCTCATTTGTGGTAAGAATGTCTGATGCTCCTTTTTCTACAATCAACTCAATCAGTCAAACAACATGACTTTTGTTCTGCACCTTGTCTTTTTTCACCATTGAAAATCTTCAAAACTGAAATTCCCTTTCCCTTGTGTCAATATTTTGCCTAACTTTATTTTTCCCATAGTTAAAGACCAAATGTCATTTTCTTTGATCTCATTATAGCTTTTACTCCATGCTTCTCTTTCCTTTGTCAGTAAACTAAAATATTTGCCTGTACTTATTTTCATTCTATTCTTCAACCACTTCAACTGGATTTTCATCCTCAGAGAGCATACTGAAATTATTTTTAACAATATGACTAATGCTAATAATCAAAATTCTGTTTTCAATTTTATTTATCAATAACAGCTGTTGGCTGCAAAATTAGAGAAATATTATTTGGCTAAAGTAGACAGAAAATAGATTTTTATCATTTTGATAGTGCAGATAATTGCTGAGAAGGGTGTTTTTCACAAGACTTAGAACAATAGCCAATATATTTTGTAATGTTTCCTTAAAGAAATTGCTTCTCTTACCTACAGGGCTATAGATACTAAAGCCTGACCCAGACACATCACTGTGAATGCCATTCTAGATGACAACTTTAACACTACTGACGTCCCAAAAATGGGATGTTGCTGGAACTGGAATTTGTATAGTTCCAGACTTTGAAATTTGAAGCCCACATAAAGAACACTTGAGTGTCAGAGTTTACTATGTTGGTTAGGAGTCATGCTCCTCCTTTTGAGTAAGTGTCTATCTGGACTTGTCTCTTTCTGCATAGACTTTGCCTCCTATTTAGATAAATGAGGTGAGGGATTTCACAAATGCTGCATTTTAAAGCACAAAAAGATACAACCAAAAAGAAGGTAAGAAAGAAGGAAAAGTAGAATGTAATATAAGCATTACACTTCACACCATTTACTTCCAACTAAAGCAAACATACTTCTTCCCATCTTTACAAATAGAAACGCTTCTATCTAGCATAATTCAAATACATTTCAAAACACTTGACATACTCTGTACCCCTCCAGAAGGGAGAAAATAATTTATTGGACTCAACTGAAAATATAGTTTAACCTATGATGTTTTTTGTTTCACAGACTGTCTTAATGTTTTGTAATCTATAAATTATAATTTAATTATCACTGACACTATAAAATATAATTGCTATTTAAGAGAAAAAATATTATTTAATATAAAAATAACTTTTTTGAACTTGGGAAAGAGGAAAACACCAAACACTTCACTAATCCTAATACCATCAAGAGGTATTCACTATTTGTTCCAGGCATATAGCCAGTTACTAGTTCACTAAGACTGAACGCTGAACTGAGTTCCATGTTAAGTCTGAATATTGGAACATTTTCTCTCACAAATTGTGATTCCCAGGAAAAAATATTTTCAGTGAAGTCATTTGGTTCAGCATGCATCACCCCTCTGTAACATTCTGTTTCCTTCAGCGTGTATTCCATCAGTGAAAAAAGAGACTGATGTGGATAGGATCCCAAATTCAGATGGCCTTCTCTCTTGCCACAATTGGGTTCAAATTTATAGAATGCTAGTTTCTTCTGAGTTATGTAATACAAACAAACTCCATGATAATTAGCTCTTGCCTCCTGCTTTTGCAGTCAAGTGAATTCTTTGATTAGATACAATATTGTATTTTCTATAATATCAGTGATTAAATGATTTTACAAATCAGGCAAAGGAGGTTCAGAGAAAAGCACTAAATGCAGAGAAAATAAATACAAAGTGTTGCAGCCACAAAACTAATCCTAAAAAGTTTGATTCTGAAAATTTATTAATTGCAGAGTCAGTTCAGTTTAATAAATGTCTGTTGCAATCAGTAATGTTCTACTACTCAGAACTATCCCTTACTGTGCTAACTGATCACCAATGCCTTCCATGCCAATACAAGCAAACAGAAAATCACAGATTCCCTTCATCAGCCTTAGGACTTTTTACTTATCCAGCTCACTAGAAAGTACCCTCAAATCTATTTCAAAAGAGATCTAAACCTCATTACTTATACTACTACAAACTTCCTTCAAGCCCCCAATGTCTAGATTCCAGGTACAATTTTCTGTTATGTTTCCATGTCTAACTTCTTGGTACCCTGCAAATCATGTACTACACAGAAGCCAGAATGATCTTTCATAGGCTCAAATAACAGTAAGTTGTTGCCCTATCTTAAACTCCCCCCTGCAAACAGAAAACCTTTTTAAGTCTTACCAGGCCTACCCATGTTTATATGACCTACTTCCTGCTTTGTTACCTGTCCTGATTTACTACCACCTCTGTGCTTCCCTACACTACCCTCTTTATTTCTCAGGTCCTTTGTATTTCTTCTCTTTGTGAGAAAAGACTTTTTTTTTCCCCTTAAAGATGTCTTCTTTGTCTTTTTTCTGCAAAATTCATTGCACAGATTTTTTACTTGACTTTCTCCTTGTCATACTAGTGAGAGATCAAATATAAGTTGCAGAGGGATATATTTCTCAACTAGCCTTGCTAAAAATTATCTATAGTCATTTCTCTTTCCATTTTACATTCTTGAAAGTGTTAATGAAGAGGCAAGGGCTCTCTTTCATGCTTACTGATGTAATTATACCTATAAAGGTGCTTTTTATAGAGTAGGTACTCAATAAACTCATTTGACTTGTAAGTTTAAGTACAATCTTTTAACCACAATATAATCTATTACTGAAAATAAAAGCTGGTAACCATAAATGTTATTACTGTCATGGAAGTTAATTTTTAGTAGCTCCATAAGGATTTTTACCTCTTGTTGCTTATTCTATATTGCTGATATTTTAGGGAAGTAGGGAATATATATAGACTTCTTAAAATAAAAAATATATGAGGTATTTCTATAGATCAAAGTTGATTACAAATTCCATAAGCTCTTTAATAATTGGAATTAAATACACTAATTTCTTATTTATCAGACAGAGGCATGAGAACCAAATAACAGAAGTTATCAATATGTGTTTTTAGCCTGCAGTTATTCTGAGCTGCTGCTGCTGCTAAGTCGCTTCAGTCGTGTCCGACTCTGTGTGACCCCATAGACGGTTGCCCACCAGGCTCCCCAGTCCCTGGGATTCTCCAGGCAAGAACACTGGAGTGTGTTGCCATTTCCTTCTCCAACGAAGGAAAGTGAAAATGAAAGTGAAGTCGCTCAGTTGTGTCCAACTCTCAGCGGCCCCATGGACTGCAGCCTACCAGGCTCCTCCGTCCACGGGTGTTTCCAGACAAGAGTACTGGAGTGGGATGCCATTGCCTTTCTCCGTCATTCTGAGCATCTTGGTTGATTCTGAGTTGTCCTGTAAGATCTTTCTATATCATATTGTAAACTACGTTCAATCTTTGAAATTAGACAAAATGTATTTAGTTACCAAACTTTTAGATGAAAGCTACTTAGAATAAAAGAATAATACAAAATAGTTAAATTGGCATTGAGGTGGAAGCTGATTATCTTGACTCTAGCAATATTAAATTTATCAGGGATAAAAAAAAGAAATATGCTCAATTTGAATTCATACTGTTGAGGAAAATATACTTTAAAGGGGAAAAGACTCTTTGTATTAATAAAAATTTTTGTATGAGCTACTGACAATAGCATTATCAAAAATAACAGTGGCTTGAACACAACTAAGATCCATTTTCAAAATGAAGACAATTAATTTTAGAATAAATCCTGAAATATAAAATATCTAGAAGAGCACAAACACACTGGGAGGAATTTTAATGGGACATGAAGAATGGTTGAACTAATGGCATAGTTGGTTCAGAGAAAAAATTAAGAGGCAATGTCATATTCTAGGCATAGTTTTAAAGCAGTATAATATGAAATGAAAATTTCATATAATTCTGCAACTCAAGAGGTCAAAACAAGCACCACAGAATGCAAGAGGGGGAATTCAGTTTAATAAAATGAAGATTGGAACACTATTTTTGCTGGTCCAACAGTGAAAATGGCCTTCCAATAAGGTTTCTTCTTTTCTCAGGTAGCTTGGTGATAAAAGTCCTTTCTGCATCTAAAATGGGCCAAACAAAACCTCCTAGGTCATTCCAAGACTGTATTCCCATCAGTCACAGATTTACAATAAAAAAGGATGCATAGACAGCAATGCAATTTTCAGTGCAAGATTGTGTTTAGAAATATTTCAATAGAGCAATATGATCCTTGAAGCTTTAGATGAAAAGATTTGAACTTTGAAAGATCAGAGTCCATAATGAATAGAATCTTTCACTAACTAGATTACAGTTGGGAAATCTCATTATTTGATTGTGTGTGCGAATGTGGAGACACGCTCCTGAGTGGAAATATGCCTCTGCCCAAGGATAGACGGCACATAAAAATGTGACAGCTTATATAGTTTATCACAGTGTGTACATGAGGGTTAAAATGCTGGCATGAAAGCTGAAATTAAATAAAATGATAATTTCCTTCAATTAATAACTGGAATTCTGTGACATAATACTGCCTGGAAAGTGAGACATCATTAACTCATAAATAAGATCAGTAAAAAGTAAGTTTTAATGCTACGTTTTATGTTACCATAGAAAAGCAGAGTATCAATTTGAAGGCAAGCATTTCCTTGTCTAAGTTAGGATGTTTGCAAAGAGTTAACATACCCTTCTCACTTCGTATTCCAAATTACTTTTGAAAGTAATATCCATATTGTACCTTGAAGGAAGGCCTAAGCAGTAAACTTTAACGGCTGCCTGAGTTGGCAATCATTTCATAGAGACAAGACACTGTGCTGAAAATTGCCCTATAAATAAGATCCCTTACAGAAAAATTAAAATGGAATTCATATTATTGATGTTCACTAGCAGCCATAAGAAACACAAGGGAACCAGAAGTGGCACTTGTTTCAAATCGCTCTCAGAGGCACCTGAAGGACACTTTCAAAGTCAGCTTTGATCAGTGGTGATAAGTAGTTTGTCCAGCATTTGGAGTGGGTTCTAATGTATTTGGAAACCTTGAGGTATTTGCCTACTGAATAGAAATGATCCAGACATTAGCTTCCCATAGCAATTTTTTCTCTGCACTGGCCATTAATTCAACAGTACCCAGATTTCCTGCAGAGTCAAGTCTCTTCTCCCTTCTTTCCAGTCCTCTGCCTCCTCACCCTTGCTCCCATTTGTTTGTTTTTTTCATCCTAGCTCACTTTCAGACAGTATATTCCCTGAGTTTTCTGGATTTTGGATTGGAGAAGAGAGATCTACAACCCTGCTGTTACTTCTAGTTATATAACCTCTTTGCTAGATGTCTATTTTGATGTGAGATCTGAGACGTAAAACCACAATCTCTAGATTGTACTTGTTTCAATAAGTCTAGAATGTTTGTTGCAATGTCCAGTATTATAGCATATTAAGCTGTCCACACTGAAAGGGAAATATTCATGTAAAAAGGTAAACATTTGACCTATAAATCCAAGCACAAAGAGAAAATGAAGGGGTGAACCAGAAGGTGAAACCAAGGACAGGAAAGTGACAGCAAGTTAGACCGAGAGAGATATAAAAAGAGCAGAAAATAAATTGGAAGGACAAAGCAATTGAAAAAGGTAAGAATGCTAGAAATGTACTAGCCTACAAGAAAATTGTCTTCTGTGCCAGATATCAAATTTGTACAGGGACTATGAGTACTGAATTATAAATAGCAACATAGAGAATAAACATGTTAATAGAAATTCATCTTGATTATCTCAGTAGTACTGAAAAATGTTTCCTTTCTTATAAAAAGATAATCACTAGAAAATGAAAATTAATGTGAAATGGAACAAAGACTACAGATATTAGAGTTCAACCCAATTCTACCTTTTATTAATGTTTGGTCCTCTGAAAAAGGCTCAGCATTTGTTCCTTTATCTGTGAAAATATAATTCCACAGTAAATGTATAAATTACATATATTATGTATACATTACCCAGTGCAGTTCCTGTATATGATAATTCTCAAAAACAATTATTATAATATTAATAATAGGGTATGAATTTCAATACATGATATTTTTGTGGCTCTGATTTTAAAACATAGGAAACATGAGTTAATATTATAATAGTTTGAGTTTATGGCAGAAATGTAGTCCAATATTCAATCTATAATTTTTAGCTATGTGATTTTTGACAAGATACATAATTCCTCTGGGATTCAGACAGTTTGTATAATAAAAATGATAGCATTGTCAATGCATGCTAGTATACATTAATACCAACAGAATAACAGAATATAGAATATAGAATGATACAACTAGCTGATTCTAAAGCAAAAACACCCAAGTTTGCAGTTATCTGAATAATCTATAAATTATCTTCTCCTCCTAAAAAATCATGAGTCCAATGCTATAACAAATAAAATTTAGTATGAATTATCATAAAGATCACTAAGTACAGGTTATGAAAGTATGTACAATTACATACTTTAAGACAAAAATTACACTAGACAAGCAATAATATTTCACAATTCAATTCTTTCTAGGTACACTTGATTCTGCATTTAGGTGTATGGATTTGGTAAAAGTCTTGTTAACTGATAAGTTCTTATGTGTGTATATATGTGAGTGTGTGTGTATGTTTGTGTGTACAGGTTCTGAGCTGTTGACTTACTATGGCAGTATGTCTTACAAGTGAATATATATTCAACATATAAAAATACTAAGCAAACTCTGGTCAATGTATGTCAGTTGATTCTACGTAAAGATGAGTGAAAGTGTCTAAATGTCTTTGCTGGCTAAACATGAAAAGTACTAGAAAATGTATAACTATTAATGGAATAAATTAATATTTAGTGGATTTTTGAGATGTGTGAAACCAAAAAGCTAGACTGAAAGCGGAAACCAATGTAACAATTAAGGGAGGGAGGATGAGAAAAATGCCCTTTCCCTTTTCCCAACAACAAGTAAATTTGCAGTCCTAACAATATTAATCCTTTTGAGTGTCTCTGAAAGAAGTAATGCCCCATAAACCTGCTAGCTTCTTTTTTTAAAGAAGTTTTTAATATTTATTCTTTTAGTTATGAAATTAATCTTATTGCTCATATTTATAGTGTAGTATAGTATGAAGACTATAAAATATTTGCAGTTTGGTCACTGTATTCCAATAAGTTTTCTGCTTAAAGGACCTCTCATATGTTTAATTGTATTAGCTTACTTCAAGTTGAAAATTGTGGGAGTAATTTTTCTTCTATGACAAAACCCCCCAAAGGACCATTTACCACCAAGAAACACTTAATAATTATCTGAAGTCAACATTAATGTAAAGCAGATTCATCTGCTCTAAGTGGACTAAGGATGATGTTTTTTGGATTACTACCAGATAAAGAATATGGATCTATTGGATTTAGATTGAAAGATCTGAAGGAAAAGCTTAAAACTAAGTTTAAGTCTGTGTGTGTGTGTATATGTGTGTGTGTGTGTGTGTGTGTGTGTGTGTGTGTGTGTGTGTGTGTGTGTGTGTGTTACACAGACCTTGTTCTTGTAGGAGATTTCCAATGAAAGTAATGCCATTTGGGTATAACTTCAAGTACCCTGTTTAGTCTTGTGTAGTTTTAGGGATTTTGTATATACTTTTTTTTTTAAGTTTTTTTTTCATTTATTTTTATTAGTTGGAGGCTAATTACTTTACAGCATTTCAGTGGGTTTTGTCATACATTGACATGAATCAGCCATGGAGTTACATCCCCCCTCCCACCTCCCTCTCCACCCGACTCCTCTGGGTCCTCCCAGTGCACCAGGCCCGAGCACTTGTCTCATGCATCCCACCTGGGCTGGTGATCTGTTTCACTATAGATAGTATACATGCTGTTCTTTTGAAACATCCCACCCTCACCTTCTCCCACAGAGTCCAAAAGTCTGTTCTGTACATCTGTGTCTCTTTTTCTGTTTTGCATATAGGGTTATCATTACCATCTTTCTAAATTCCATATATATGCATTAGTATACTGTATTAGTCTTTATCTTTCTGGCCTACTTCACTCTGTATAATGGGCTCCAGTTTCATCCATCTCATTAGAACTGATTCAAATGAATTCTTTTTAATGGCTGAGTAATACTCCATGGTGTATATGTACCACAGCTTCCTTATCCATTCATCTGCTGATGGGCATCTAGGCTGCTTCCATGTCCTGGCTATTATAAACAGTGCTGCGATGAACATTGGCGTGCACGTGTCTCTTTCAGATCTGGTTTCCTCGGTGTGTATGCCCAGCAGTGGTATTGCTGGGTCATATGGCAGTTCTATTTCCAGTTTTTTAAGAAATCTCCACACTGTTTTCCATAGTGGCTGTACTAGTTTGCATTCCCACCAACAGTGTAAGAGGGTTCAGTTTTAGGGATTTTGAATTATAGCCTACATCTGTGTCACTGATATATCATCCAGAAAATTAATCCATTCTCAGGAAAATTCTAAGATTATTTGTAAAATTATCTTCATTCTTGAGGAAAAACAAAAACCAATCCTATGTCTTCACTATACACATGAGAAGAGTTTGTATGCAAAGAAATGTAGTGTTCCTGGTGAAGAGAAGTTTAAAAACGCACATTTAGATGGAGCCTTGACACTGAGCTGAACAATAAAAAAGGTTGAGCACCGAAGAATTGATGCCTTTGAACTGTGGTAGTGAAGACTCTTGAGAGTCCCTTGGACTGTAAGGAGATCAAAACAGTCAATCCTAAAGGAGATCAGCCCTGAATATTCATTGGAAGGACTGATGCTGAAGATCCAGTACTTTGGCCACTTGATGCAAAGAGCTGACTCACTAGAAAAGACCCCGAGGCTGGGAAAAACTGAAGGCAGGAGGAGAAGGGGACGACAGAGGATGAGATGGTTGGATGGCATCACCGACTCAGTGGACATGAGTTTGAGAAAACTCCAGGAAATGTAGGACAGGGAAGCCTGTCCTGCTGCAATCCATGAGATCACAAAGAGTTGAACATGACTGAGTGATTAAAGAACAACTGACACTGTCAACAAATCCTTGAAGTGAGGGGAAAAAGTGTGTTTAGGAGAATGTAAGAATTTCCTGTGCTAAGGCACAGAATTTCACAGTGCATTCTCCAATAGCCCTATGCTAAGTAGCGATACAAAGTGCTACTTGGATAAGAATTATGTGGACAAATGCACTTAGAAAACATTTAATTTAAAGCATTCAGATTTTTTACTGAAGAACTTCCAAGAGACTACATACCAATATCTATTCTGCATTTTCAGAAGAATGTAAAGAAATTAGAATTTTCCAATCTTACTTAAGCAAAATAATAATTTTAGAAGAGGATCTTTTTTATATTGTTATAAAATTTGGAGAATAGATTGGTTAAAATAAGGACAGTGCATTTCAGAATGATAAAACCTGAGACTGAAGATACAAGAACTGATGAACTTATGAAAGTTCTCACTTATCACAAGAAATTTGAGTTATAACCTTTTGACAATTTCATCAAGTAGAAATGGGCTTGGTGGTGGTTTACTCACTAAGTTGTATCCAACTCTTGCAACCCCACGGACTATAGTCCCACCATCACCACGAAATTACATTATATAATATATGTTCTATATATATATATGTAATATATATAGTTGATGTTTTTAATGTTTATTTTTTTCTGGTAAATCTTTAGCCAAACACACTAGCTTATGTTCTCTTTTTTAACATTATTATAGGCAACAATATTATCAAGTTTCCATTACTACCTAACAGCAATCATAAATTTCAACTTTCTCCATATTGTTTTATTTACATGATTCCAGCTCAGGTTCACTGGAATGGAAACCACGTAATAATATTACTTCCAGGAGTTTCAGTTTATTGAGGGGTCACATTTGAACAAGAGTTATTTGATGCCTTTTGGAAGCATGAATACTATGTAGGAAAGGTGGGCAGGGTTGAAGTCAACAGAAGACTTCATTTTCTGGAAGACAATATAAAGAACAAAATAGTGAAATTTGAAGCAGCTAAAAGAAAACCTAAAAAAACTCTTCCAAAAAACTTTTCTTATTTTAGAGTATTACTTCTTTTTAAACTTGGCGTTTTAAAACCAAGATAGAGACTCATCATTGAGTTCTTGCTGCTGCTGTAATTTTATCATCATCTTTTATAAATATAAATTGGGAATAGCTACATATGTGGCTTCTACTAAATGTGTAAAAATGCAAAACGCATATTCTAATGATGCTTATAATGGAAAAAATGAAGACACTTAACAATATATTAGGCTTTTTCCAGAAAGTTTTAAAAAGATTATGGAATCTGAAAAAAATTATAATATTGAGAATATGTGAGATGAGATAGCTCTTTAAAATGTTTTTTTTTTAATATGTGTAGGTTGTTTAAACAACATTTAAATAAACTTGTTTGACTAAAATCAAAGTGCATGTTCATAAACATCACAATATTGAACATGTAGAAATGCAAAGGAATGATTAGAATATTATAGATATATTATTTGAAAGTTATTTGAAATATTTTTATTAAAATCATTTAAATAAAATATTTAGCATTTAACTTCCTCCTTATTCTCCGGTTTTATCTCTAACATGTAAGCACTTGAAAGAATGAATCTAATGCATTCATTGTAACTAGCATGGTTATTTTCTGAATAATTTTGCTACCAGTAAACATAAAGGGGACAATTGATCTAATATTATCCCGATTTAATTCAGAAAAGACTTCATGTCTTTTTAAATGCTTGTTTCTAGGATTCCTAGGATTCATATTGGATGAGTGATACTTATTTTCTAGCTTATCATTTTTTAAATGATGTAATTATTCAGTTTGCCTCTGTATAGCACGTTCATCCTGTATATCACCACCATTATCATCAGTTAAACAGATATAATTTTCTTCAGAGGTATGCACAATACTTGAATTTGTGATAGATTGTTTTCACTGATTTTAAATTTATAATGTAGTTTTCATGCATTTTCCTTCACAGACTCTTTAAAGTGACAAGCAAACTTGCAACCATTAGCTGTAGAAAGTATCCTTTAAGATTTATTTTATTTTTAGAGTTCACTCTTGTGCTTTTCAAAGTTCCATTTAGATGAGTGCCCTTGAAAGAAATTAAGGCAAGGATAAGTGACATTACAGAACTACACACAGACATTATATATACTGATACTTCAGAGTTTGTTCTAAATGGAGTTTTTTCAATGTTTCTTACAGAGTCATTAACTGAGTCTTCATAGGAGCTTTGTATGCCAAATCTGTGGTGAAGATGCTCATGTTCTTTTGTGAGTAGGACATCTTTCAATGGTATATAATAGCATTTGTGATATTCAAAGAAAGGGACTAAAACATTAATTATTCTTAATTATATGAGCTATGAATTATTACTATTTTCAATACTGTATTTTTTCCATCCCATGTCTATCTTTCTTAAATTTCTGAAATCTAGAATATACACATCATTTAAAATTGTAAGAACAATCCTATGTATCAAGCAGTGCCCAAATCTCATTGTCATATAGCAATAAGGTCATATTTCCATCTGGTCTAGATTCAGCCAGACCTGATTCAGGTAGGATGGACTTGCTCATCACCTATCCATTGGTAGGGATTCGATGACCTAGACTGGCCTCTGTAATTCAGCAGTACTGGGGGTGGCTGTGCTTCACTATCTCCAAGTCTTTTCTATAGGATCAATGAGCTAGTTTGAAAATGTTCTTTTCACAGTGATAGCAAAGGTATGAGAGAACTGACAAAACGCACCACCTGTTATCCCTTGGTTCAGAAGTAAGCAAGTTATCACTGTCATCTTATTCAAACATCCAAAGCAAGTCACATATGGCAAAACTCAAACTCAAAGAGTGAGAAAATATTCACTCCCTCACCCATCCACATGTGTCTCTTTAGTGAAAGGAAATGAAGTCATGTATCAGTGGACATACACCCAGGAGGGATGAGCAATGAGGGCCAGTACTGTGATCAACCTCAGGGTTAGCCTCTGGCAATCTGTGCCATAAATATTTTAAGACATTTGTGTTTTTATATAAAGAAAAGTGTACTTCACATGAAATAAATGAGCTCTCTTAAAATAGAACTGATTCACTAACCATTAACATTTTGATGAAATGAATTAAATTTATGAATTAAATTTGGTGAATTAAATTGATAATTTCAGGAATTTAATAAAGAGTTTTAGTATTTGTTTTATAGTTGAACAATTTCAACTGGGCATAATTTGCATGAATTCCAATGTTAAGCCTAATATTTTATAACAATTTTCAGAGATTTATGATGTGTTTAAGCAAGTATTAAAAATTAGCAATGAAGGGCTAAATTCTTAAAATATGGTTACAATACAAATTAATTCAGTATTTTTTCTCTGGATTAAAATTAAAAACTTAAATTACAAACAAAGAAAAATTTTTTATCTCATTATAGAGTTTTACTAGAACTTAACATTATGTTTACATAATTTGTACTAAGACTTTATTAAACCAAGTAAGTAGGTGCTATCTATACACTTTGTGTCAAAACTTTTCAGGATCTTAATCTGCTTGGATATGATATTGTATATCAATCTGCTTGGATATGATATTGTATATCAATATGATAAGGTTAACCAACAACTTTGATCCTTATTCCAAACAAAATAAAGTAAAGTAAGTTATATTGAAATTCTCCAGGTTGGATTATAGATAAAGCTATATGGCCTGAGGGAAAACGCTACCTCCTATTCATTTTGCATATCATTTTCTTTCATATCTGATACTTCCCATATGTAAACAATTTCCAATTAATCATATTCAGAAGTAGCATTGTTTTCCAAATCACAGAGTACAGTATCTTCTGGAGTTATTTTGTTACTGTTGTCTCAATGGCACACCTTGCAAAGCTGTCATTCAATACACTTGAAATAGGACAAGCTATCTCAGCAAGGCCTTTGGATATTATTAAAGAATACTGCCATCCAGAGCATCTCTTTAATTTTTTTATTTGCACTTTTGAGTCAAGAGTAGAATCACTAGTTTAAGACATTCAGTGGTGAACTACTTTTCATGCTGCAGCTTTGCTCTGAGAATGACTTAAGGCAGCATTACTTGAAATACACTTTGATTTGCTTCAGTGAATGAGAGGAAATGTCAAGGAACTGCTCCACCACTAGTAGGCCACCCAAAAATATGTTCAGCTTGGATTCAAGTTTTTTAGGTTGCTCAGTACTCACGCAAACTCTAAATAACATGCGTAAAGAAAAAGCAAAGCTCTGAGGACTAGTACATGGTACAGAAAGGCTTAATGATCTCTCAACAGACTCTTAAAAACACAGATGCGTGAGTTGTGATTTAGACTCAAACCATATGAAGAGCAGAAAATAATATCAGAGGGAGATTTAGAACATGCATATCACCAAGGGTTAGTGATCCAATTACTATTAGAACTATGTGGAAAGAGACTTTCACTTATCTCTAGACAGTATAATTTGAAGTGCCCATTTCAGTTCCCTTCATCACATTTATAATATTTCAGAAGCACTGCCTTGTTTACGATCTCTCATGTGACGACATGCAGGATAATATAAAAAGGTTGAAAACATAAAAATACAATGCAGTATATTCACTAAAGCTGAAAGACAAAACAAAGCAACACAAAAAAGTCTTCTTCTATTAATTTTTCTCTTGCACATATCCTTATTTCTTGTCCATATTTACAGTAGGTAGGTTATTCTAAGTTACACTGTGTGTGGCATGTAATATAAATCACTGCCATCACCTCCAATTTTTGGATGCTATTGCCTCTGTTAGCTGGGTGGAACTGGAAAGGACACTGGTGTGAAAGGTGACACACGATAAGAATAAACTCTCACAATATGAATGGGTATCTTCCATATCTCTTCAATGAATACAAATGAGAATTCAATAAAACTGTAAAGAAAGTTTCAAACTGGTTCCAACATAAAACACTGATGCACATTCACAGAACTGTTTACATAAACCTTTCTTTCCTTACTTAATAATTTCTATATCACAGATTAAGTTCCTCTGCTCGAAAATGAATTAGTCTTAGAATGTTAGACTTCAAGGCCCTATTGTCATGAGTCCTACACTGTTTTTCATTTGGAATAGTGGTACTATTATCAGAGATGCTGTGTAATCCTGTTTCTGGCACTGGCTACCTCACCTGATGGATTGTACTGAGTACCAACAGCCTATATGGAGAAGGGTAAATAGGGTTTAGTAATCTCACAAGAAAGAGGAGATCTATTTGCAACAAATCAAATATAACACCATAATGCTTTAGTTTCTTCTAGTAAAATATTTTCTTCTAAGGTAAAATTCAAATGAAGAAAACTCATTAACATTTGTCCTTGCTTTCTCAAAATGACTTCCTTCTTCAGTTTTATGTACAATAAAAGCATACCATAGTCTGGAGTAGGAAGAAGTGGTTTAACTAGAAAATAAACTTTGTGAAATAACTATTAAGCGGATTTCCAAAAGATGGCTCACAGTCATGTTGAAATGATAGGAAAAACAGAGTTAAGTGATCATTCCAGTCATATCAGCTAACAACAGCAATGAGATCTTTTCTCTTTAAGACACTTCTCAAACTCATGTTAATACTGTAGATTTCATCTCACATTTACCTAGAATTTTATTTTTAACTTTTTTCTTCTCTTATTCTACTTTCTCTCTGAACAAGTATTTCCACTATAGATTCATACAAACACACACACGCATTCTATATAGCATTTTCTCTTTGAATTCTCATAGTTAAATATAACACAATAACATACAGACTGATAATACTAGTTATATCTTCAGAACCTGCACTCTATATACTTTCTTTCATATATTTATTATATTAGTGAGTGATTTGCTCAGTCCTATATTTGCAAGTAGTTCCCAATGTCTTTAAATTTCTCATTCTAAATGTAGTTTGAATTAGCACATATTCTTTCCATCTGTTCTGTAAACACCAAGGATATAACTTGGATTACTACATTCACCTTATAACATTCATCATCATAAAATTTCAATTTATTTCCCAATCTAAGTGACTTTTATGATGAATTTTAATTATGTTTAGTGCTATGTCATTTATGTGAGAAAAGGGGGGCAGCATCCACTATCTTACATTTTACATTTTTCTAGATTGAAAGAGACACAGTCCTTGATCACTGAGAGAAATCAACTTAAAGAAAATTATAGGTGCCATTTTCACTTACTATTTCTCCTCTATTCCAAACTCTTGAGTTTTGAAAATACATTTTTCTCTTTCTCCTGAATCTCTGGAAAATGGCGATAGGCTACAAGTAGACTAGCCTACTCCCTCTCTCTCTTTCTACCAAATGCTTTTCCTCCAATTGCTAATGGTCTTCTCTCTGCTTCTGCCTACATTATTATTCTATTTTCTGTAACAGAAAAATGAAAAATCCAATACAGTCCTAAATCTTTGTGCTTTATTTGGATGACTGCACATAAATCAAGAAAGCAAACTATTTTATAGCTCTCTAATCTTCAATACATTGTACCTAAGATCACCAGGAAGAGGACCAAGAAAGAGGGAATGCACATGGAAAGATTTAATGGGCCAGGTCGACGACCTTACACTTCATTTCTCTTCATAATCTCTTGGCCAAAACCCAGGGATGTGCCCATGCCTAACTGCAAAACAGACTGAAAAATATATTCTAACTGTTAACAGGAAACGTATTGGTGCAGGATCGGTCTTAGGGGGTGGTGATTTGAAAGTAGTAAGATCTTCTACCTTGAATTGGATGAGAAGATCCAACTCACTGAGCAAGGAGTAAGGAAATACTTTGGATTCATAGGCAAATTATCAATAGTTATTACATATTAAATGGGTTGCCATTTTCTTCTCCAGGGGATCTTTCCAACTCAGGGATCAAACCTTGGTCTCCTGCACTGTAGGCAGATTCTGTACCCACTGCGCTACCAGGGACGTCCTAACAATAAAGCTGATAATGTTCCTCCCTATGCTTCTGAATTATTTTAGAATTTCTCTGCCTTCAGTATGTATGTAAATGCTGTAAGTGATCAATAAACTTTGTTTATTCTGTTTTATTTTTCTCCAGACTCTGGGGATTGTAAACACTTCTTTTTCAACTTTACTTATACAACGTGCTTCCTCAAAAGTCATTCCTGCCACAGCTATCAGGATGATTTTTGTCTACTTTCTCCTGTAGGATTTATTCTTCATCCCCTTTCTTCCTAACAGCTGTTCATCTTTGGCTCTTTGTTCAGACATTTTTGCCTCAAGAAGATTTACTTGATTTCTGAAACTCTTTTAAGTTACCACTGTACCAGGTGGTGCAGTGGTAAAGAATCTGCCTTCCAATGCAGAAGAAACAAGTGATGTGGGTTCCATCCCTAGGTTGGGAAGATCTCCTGGAGGAGGAAATGGCAACACACTCTATGTTCTTGCCTGGGAAAATCCCCTAGACTGTGGTACCTGGTGGGTTACAGTCCATGGGGTTGCAAAAGAGTCAGATGTGTCTTAGTGACTAAACAATAACACAAGTTACTGAATCTGTCTGAGGCTCAGTTCCCATATCCATTAAATGGAGAAAGTAGTACCTGCCTCGCAGGGATTTAAGGAGAATTAAAATGAAAGTGTATACAATCTGGGCTTCCCAGGAGGCTCAGTGGTAAAGAATCTGCCTGACAAGCAGGAGGTGTGGGTTTGATCTCTGTGTCAAGAAGATCCCCTGGAGAGGGAAATGGCAAACTACTCCAGTATTCTTCCCTGGAAAATTCCATGGCTAGAGAATCCTGGAAGGCTATGGTCCATGGGGTCGTGAAGACTCAGATATGATTGAGTAATTGAGCATGCAAACACACACATCACTTACTACTCCTAAACAACTCATTATAACATATGTCACAATGCCTTATAATATCCAATTACTTGTCTGTCCTTCTCAATAAAATTCAGAATTGCCTTCTACTGAAGTTCCAAGGACAACAAGCATAATGCCTATGTATTAGTTTCTTAGGACAGAGGTAAAATATTACAGAGTATTCCCTCACAATTCTGGAGGTTAGAAGTCCAGTATCAAAGTCTTGCTTTGCTGGCAAGGCTATGCTCCTGCTAAAGTCTCTACGAAGGATCAATTCCATGCTTCTCTCCTGGTTTCTCTTGGTTGCACCAATGTTGATTTCTTTGGCTTACACCAAAAAAATGCATTATTTCAATCTCTGCCTTAATATTTGCCTGGAGTTCTCTGTGTCAGTGTCTTCATATGGCCTTCCAATAAGGACACTGGTCACTGGACTGATGGGCCGCCCTAATTCTGTATAATCTGATTTTAATAGAAAAGTTCAAATGAGAGAAGCCGGAAGGACAGGGAAGCCTGGCAGGCTGCAGTCCTTGGGATCACAAAGAATCGGACATGACTGAGCAACTGAACAACAACAAAACAACTTTTGTTAAAACTGGCTGAATCACCTCAGTTCTTCACGGTCATCGTGATAATTGAATTACGGAGCCTGGTGGGCTGCCGTCTATGGGGTCGCACAGAGTCGGACACGACTGAAGTGACTTAGCAGCAGCAGCAGTGAGTACTTATTTTGTTTCCTATTTGATGATTTGTATTTACCTATTTTAATATAGTTCAATATCAAAGATGATGAAGAAATAATACTATATATATTTTACACAAATTATTTTCATCTCCTTTGTGAGACTGTTCATTATCTGAAAAGTAATTGAGTTGAAAACATTGTGTTAACTGTGAAATGGATTACAGGTTCTTCTATTATAAGTACTATAAAAGTATCTTAATTAAAAAAAAAACTACATGATTACTTTTGTGAAAACAATTAAACATAATAGTTTGAGACCACAGTGCTAGATCTCACGAAATGTGAGCATAGTAATAGAATCAAGTGCATATCACATTAAGATATTTATTTTCAGTTTCAAATTTAATTGACGACTGAAATAGTACATAATTTAAATGAATCATAAAACAATTGTGAAACCCCTGGAAAATGTCCCGAACCCAGAAATCGTTTACTTATTCTCTGGAAACTACAGCCTAGCTGATTTTATTCCCCAGAGACCATATCCAACTTTGATCTTATCTACGAATTTTCTTCCTCCTTGTCCCCAGCTGAAGAGCTTATACTACACATTTAATTTTCTATTGAGCCTCTAAAGTGCTCTCTGATTTTCCATAATCCAGAGTACTCAAGAACCCTATATAAGCCACTCTGCCACAGCAAGGATGAGTATTTCCTTTCCTGTTCTATACATCTGTGTCTCTTTCCTGAGTTGTCTTGTGTGCTACAACTTGTAAGTAGACTAATCATGTTTTGGTCTCTAAGTTGAATAAAATTCAATATTACAGATACAAAATTTGAGACTTTTTTTTTTTTTTTTTGCAAAATGACAATTCCCAAATGAAATTCCAGTGACAATAGGTAGGAATGGTCAACATTTAAGAATTTAAGAGCAAGAATCAAGTTTCAGTGACTCTCAGGGAGATTTAACTATAAAGATATGTTCCATGTAAAACAATATTATCAGGAGATGTAGACAAGAAAAAATAAGGGCTATGTTCTTCCTTACTATAGAATAAACGGCTCAGTGTTTATTAAGAGCAGAAGAAAAGATTCAGAAAATGAGTAAATCTGGTTATTTCACTGGTGCAATGAAAAGAAGAATAGCAGTATAACCAGAGTAAAAGCAAGGAGTTACAATGGAGATGAATAAATCATATTCAATTCTGGCACTGGTCAGGGTGTACATAAGCAAATATGAAAAGAGACAGGCAAACAGGACTGGAGATACATTTAATGGGTTCCAATACGGTGAGGAAGAAAACATTTAAAACTGAATTTAGACAGTAAAGATAATCTGTTATAGCCATAAATGAACTACCCTAAGTCCAGGAAAGCAATTTAAAATTATAAATGGATATTTTATCTATGAGACACAAGAAAATGATAACCAAAATTAAGAAGATAGTTCAAGAAGGTCTTCACCAATGGTCTGTTACAAGGATTAGAAGTTAAACACAAACATGTTTGTATTTATGCCTGCATGGCTGTAATAGTTAAACTCACTTATTTTAAAAATGTTAATTACTAAGAATGTATGGCTTATTTCACAAAATAAATTCAATTTTTCTCCTCTAATCCCCAGTTGTTCGTATGAAATTCTGGGTTTGTAGATTTTTTGAAGTATTGCCTAAAGCAACTGACATTTGGAAACAATAATCTATTTTGTCTATTTGCTGGTTATACTAGTTAAAGACAATGCTTTAAAAGGTTCACTATGGTGCAGTTCTCACAATTACACTGTAATGTCTTCAAATAAGATTTCATCATTGAAAAGTAACCTTGTCATAAATAGACAGTGATAATTTCCCACATTACACATATTTAATGTTGACTTTTCTTCAAGGTAGAAAATAATCTGGACCATATTTTTAAAGTTTAGACATAAACCTCTAGATGATCATAATTATTCTGAAGATTAAGTGTGTTGTTGTGGGCTCTGTCTTGGGGAGGTTTAAGAAACTGAAAATGATTTTTTTTTTTAATATTCAGAGGTCAAGACAGAGAATGAGTTCTGTTATTTTCTTTATTCATCTTCTTTGTCTTGATCCTCTTATTATCCCTTGAAGAAAGAGTGACTCTGAATCTAGGCAGGTGTTTCATAAGAACAGTTGTACTTCAGTGTTTTTATAAAAAATACCATGGTTTAGTTTTTCCATGTGAGGTTCAGATAAGACGTTCTATCCCAGAGTTCCTATGAAATAGCAATCAAGCAGCTGTTGTAGCCAAAGCAACTGAGGGACGCTGGACTGTCATCTCATATGTTAACATTGTCTCAGATAGAAGGAGTTGATTTACCAAGTTTAAACCTTGTCCTGGAAAATTCCCTCCTCCAATAACTAGTCACTTGGATACAAATTCCCAGATCTCTTGCCTTAACTGGGGAAATAGCTGAAAGCCCACACCAGCTTCAGATACCGATGGGACTGATTTTTGTGATTTCTGTTGTAGTTTCACTGAAGATAAAATTTTATCTCTACCCAGTTCTACAGCCTCACTCTTTCACATGTATTCTTCCAATAAGTCTCTGCATGTAAATCTTCAGGTCAAGACCTGTGTCTACAGTACTCAACATAAATTAAGTTTAAAATTGAAAACAACTAGAATGTTGATTGAAAAAAACACAGAGGGGTTTGATTTTTATGTTAGACTCCCATGAAATATTTAGAACATTTACTCAGTCTCACCCTTTAAAATCATTCCAAGAACACAAATAATCAAAATGTATAGGCATAGGAGATAGATATCCAGGATCCCTTGCAAGATGTTCTAGGTTATTTTTTTCTAATATTGGACATACTTAGGATTTGGAATCGAATTCCAGTTGAGCTATTTCAAATCCTAGAAGATATGAAAGGGCTGTGAAGGGCTGCATTCAATATGCCAGCAAATATGGAAAACTCAGCAGTGGGCACAGGACTGGAAAAGGTCAGTTTTCATTCCAATCCCAAAGAAAAGCAATGCCAAAGAATGCTCAAACTACTGCACAATTGCACTCATCTCACACACTAGTAAAGTAATGCTCAAAATTCTCCAAGATAGGCTTCAGTGGTATATGAACTGTGAACTTTCAAATGCTCAAGCTAGACTTAGAAAAGGCAGAGGAAACAGAGATCAAATTACCAATATCTGTTGGATCATCGAAAAAGCAAGAGAGTTCCAGAAAAATATCTACTTCTGCATTACTGAATACACCAAAGCCTTTGACTGTGTGGATCACAACAAACTGTGGAAAATTCTTCAAGTGATGGGAATACCAGACCACATGACTTGCCTCCTGAGAAACCCATATGCAGGTCAACAAGCAACAGTTAGAACTGGACATGGAACAACAGACTGGCTCCAAATCGGGAAGGAGTAAGTCAAGGCTGTATACTGTCCCCCTGCTTATTTAACTTATATGCAGAGTACATCATGAGAAATACTGGGCTGGGGGAAGCACAAGCTGGAATCAAGATTGCCAGGAGAAATATCAATAACCTCAGATATGCAGATAACAATATCCTTATGGCAGAAAGTGAAGATGAACTAAAGAGCCTCTTGATGAAAGTGAAAGAGGAGAGTGGAAATGTTGGATTAAAACTCAACATTCAGAAAACTAAGATTGTCATCTGGTCCCATTGCTTCATGGCAAATAGATGGGGAGACAGTGGAAAAAGTGACAGACTTTATTTTGGGGGGCTCTAAAATCACTGCAGACGGTGACTGCAGGCATGAAATTAAAAGACGTTTGCTCCTTGGAAGAAAAGTTATGATCAACCTAGACAGCATTTTAAAAAGCAGCAACATTACTTTGCCAACAAAAGTTCATCTAGTCAAAGCTATGGTTTTTCCAGTAGTCATGTATGGATGTGAGAGTTGGACAATAGAAAAGCTAAGTGTGGAGGAACTGATGCTTTTGAACTGTGGTGTTGGAGAAGATTCTTGAGAGTCCTTGGATTGCAAGGAGATGAAGCCAGTCCATCCTAAAGGAAATCAGTCCTGAATATTCATTGGAAGGACAGACGCTGAAGCTGAAATTACAATACTTTGGCAACCTGATGTTAAGAATTGACTCATTGTATAAGACCCTGATGCTAAGAAAGACTGAAGGCAGTAGGAGAAGCAGAGGACAGAGGATAAGATGGTTGGATAGCAACACCAACTCGATGGACATGAATTTGAGGAAGGTCCACGAGCTGGTGATGGATAGGGAAGCCAGGCTGCTTTAGTCCATGGTGTCGCAAAGCATTGGACATGACTAAGCAACTGAACTGAATGGAACCAGGGTAACCCTGAAATACAATTGCACCAACAACCTAAATGAAGTTCATAAGCATAATCTGCATGCTTTCATAGTCATTCAGTAGTTTCTGACCCTGTGTGACCCCATGGACCAGGCATTTCTGTCCATGAGGATTTTCCAGGCAAGAATGCTGAAGTGGATTGACAATACCTCCTCCAGGGGATCCTCCCAACTCAGGGACTGAACCTAGGTCTCCCGCATTATGGGGGGATTCTTAACCAGTTGAGCCACCAGGGAAGCCCAAGAATACTGTAACAGGTAGCCTATCCCTTCTCCAAAGGATCTTCCTGACCCAGGAAATGAACCAGGGTCTCCTGCATTCCAGACAGATTCTTTATTGCTGCGTCACCAGGGAAGCATGTATGTACACATATATGACTAATGGTTTATGGCTAAGAATGTATATATATACATCTGACT
The DNA here is from genome assembly GCF_963930625.1 of Muntiacus reevesi. Taxonomy (NCBI): domain Eukaryota; kingdom Metazoa; phylum Chordata; class Mammalia; order Artiodactyla; family Cervidae; genus Muntiacus; species Muntiacus reevesi. Next base: position 25,535,950 of record NC_089262.1, on the reverse strand, counting down.
ACATATAAGCAGGTCAGCTGATAGAGATTCAGTCATTTCAATTCTGTCGCTCTGTCGTGTCAGACTCTTTGTGACCCTGTCGACTGCAGCACACCAAGCTTCCCTGTTTATCACCAGCTCCCTGAGCTTATTCAAACTCATGTCCATTAAATCAGTGATGCCATCCAAACATCTCATCCTTTGTGTATCTTCTCCTCCCACCTTGAATCTATTCCAGCATCAGGGTCTTTTCAAATGAGTCAGCTCTTGGCATTGGGTGGCCAAAGTATTGGAGCTTCAGCTTCAACATCAGTCCTTCCAATGAGTATTCAGGACTGATTTCCTTTAAGATGGAGTGGTGGATCTCCTTGCTGTCCAAGGGACTTTCAACAGTCTTCTCCAACGCCACAGTTCAAAAGCATCAGTTCCTCAGCTCTCACTTTTCTTTATACTCCCAATATCATAACCATACATACCACTGGAAAAACCATAGCTTTGACTAGACAGAGATTTTTTGGCAAAGTGATGTCTCTGCTTTTTAATACACAATCTAGGTTTTTCATAGCTTTTCCTCCAATGAGCAAGCATCTTTTAATTTCATGTAATCACCATACACAGTGATATTGGAGCCCCCCAAAATAAAGTTTGTCACTGCTTCCACTGTTTTCCCATCTATGAAGTGATGGGATCAGATGCCATGATCTTAGTTTTCTGATTGTTGAGCTTTAAGCCCACTTCTTCAGTCTCCTCTTTCACTTTCATCAAGAGGCTCTTTACTTCTTTGCTTTCAGCCATAAGGGTGTTACCATCTCCATATCTGAGGTTATTTATATTTCTTCTGGCAAACTTGATTCCAGCTTGTACTTCATCTAGTCCAGCGTTTCTCATGATATACTCTTCATATTAGTTAAATAAGCAGGGTGACACTATACAGCCTAGATGTACTCCTTTCCCGATTTGGAAGCAGTCTGTTGTTCCATGTCCAGTTCTAACTGTTGCTTCCTGACCTGCATACAGATTTCTCAGGAGGCAGATCAGGTGGTCTGGTATTCCTATCTCTTTCAGAATTTTCCACAGTTTGTTGTGATCCACATCAAAGGCTGTGATGTAGTCAATAAAGCAAAAGTACATGTTTTTCTGGAACTCTCTCGCTTTCTCGATTATCCAAAGGATGTTGGCCATTTGATCGCTGGTTCCCCTGCCTTTTCTAGGTCTAGCTTGAACATCTGGAAGTTCATGGTTCATGTACTGTTAAAGTCTGGCTTCGAGAATTTTGAGCATTACTTTACTAGCATGTGATATGAATACAATTGTGCTGTAGTTTGTGTATTTTTTTGACATTGTCTTTCTTTTGGATTGGAATGAAAACTGACCATTTCCAGTCCTGTGGTCAATGCTGAGTTTTCCTAATTTTCTGGCATATTGAGTGCAGCACTTTCATAGCATCATCTTTGAGGATTTGAAATAGCTCAACTGGAATTCCATCACGTTCACTGGCTTTGTTCATAGTGATGCTTCCTAAGGCCCACTTGACTTCTCACTCCATGATGTCCGTCTCTAGGTGAGTTATCACACCTTCATGGTTAACTGGGTCATGAAGATCTTTTCTGTATAATTCTACATATTCTTGCCACCTCTTCTTAATATCTTCTGCTTCTGTTGGGTCCATACCATTTCTGTCCTTTACAGGTTAGGGATACAGATTAGGGAAAGCAGAAATAGACTGTGTATCAATACCTGATAGATAACCATCATAAATGTTGATGCTATCATAAATGCTGAAACCATCATAAATGCTGAAAGTATTTCTGCAGTGTTCATGTATACTGTAAAACAGTTACATCTTTATCAACTTCTAGAAAATATGGATTGTAAATTGTAAAATATAGTGGCTAGAATCTTTAAACAAATGCATGTAGCTTTCTAACTATGAAGTCAGCAAACATTTTTTGACAAAGGACCAGACAGTAGATACTTTAGGGCTTAAGGACCAAAAGACAAAAGTAAATATTTAATGCATACGCTTGTATAAGAGAAGAAACAAAAGAAAAAAAATTGGAATACAATTTTGTAATAAATGTCTACTAATGAGAATAAGGGATTTCTTGTTTTGTTTTGTTTTTTTTTTTTTTTTTGGTTTTGCTTTGTTTCATTATGACTCAAAGTTTGTGTTCCACATCATTAACTTTTACAAATATTCATCTATTAATGTTAATTTGTGAGTAGATGTTACTTATTTCCTCTATGAAAATCTTTCCCCATGAAGATCGATAATGCCAAACACTGTCATCAATCCCCAAGTATATGCTCTTAGTTAAACATATTTACAGAACTCTATTAGATTTTTCTTGATGTTTGCTTTTTGTCATATCATTACATAGCAGGTAATCACTTTCAAGTAAAAATTATATGGAAGTTCCTCCACTTTATAATTGAATGCATCTTGAAATATGGAAATTTCCTTTGAACTTTAATTGATGTCTGAATATTGCTGCTAGAATGGTAGTTTGAACTTAGAAAATATATCCAATGGAAAGTAGTATGCACATACATACTTTGCTTTTTGTTTTAACTTTGACAACACAGTATATAAAGCAGCTTGACATTGCTCATGATTTAAACAATATTACAGTCATCAAAAGTTATTTCAACATATTTATGTTTTTCTTAAAGCACTGCTTGTCTTTGAACTAATTGAGAAACATAAATAAGTCTGTAGCAGAAGCTAATTTTTAAAACTATTCTGTGCTTTATAATAGTGGTTGAGGGAAGTTCTCCTCCCTTAGAAAAAATTCAATTTCCATCCTTAGTATGGAGTAAAATTGAAGTGATTATATTACCATTACAAGTACATTATGGCAGGTATTTAAATCCTGGATTATTTCCCAATTATTATTGGAAAAAAGAATGACTATATTATTCTTAACAGAAAGAGTTTCTATTCACCGAATGGCTTTACTATATATGTAATCACATGTATTCAAAAATAAGAAATTGATTATTTTTTCAATAGTGAGAATGGCATCTAGTAGAACAACTTGTTATCTTCTACACTTAGGTGATTTTATTTGGGCACTAGTATTAGAAGAAGAAAGCAGTATTCTGAATGTACTCTTGTTTATTTAGTTCTACTTGGGAGAAATATTTCCATTTCTCCAGAAAGCATCAGAAGGTAGGGGGAAAAACAATATTACCAAAGGAGCTTAAAATTATTTTTTTGTTACAGGGAAAATAGGATTAACTCCAGAAGATACAATTTAAAAAATAATAATAGGATGATTATCCCACCAGTTTAGCTAACCACTGGAGTTTTGCTGATTTTGAATTAAATTAGTATATTCAAATGAAATAACTTTGTATAATATTTTATTGTAAATATTTGATTCTAGAATTTTGCTTTTACTTAAATATGTGTACTCTCTCACCTCTCCAAAATTAATCATAAATGTATAGCAATCTAATACTAAATATATTACCATTTCATCTTTCATTATAACTACTTGATATATTTTTTCTAATTATGCTATTTTAGATTATCAATTACACATTTTCATTCTTCTTGTATTAGACCAACCTAGACAGCATATTAAAAAGCAGAGACATTACTTTGCCAACAAAGGTCCGTCTAGTCAAGGCTATGGTTTTTTTTCTAGTAGTCATGTATGGATGTGACAGTTGGACTATAAAGAAAGCTGAGCGCTGAAGAATTGATGCTCTTGAACTGTGGTGTTGAAGAAGACTCTTGAGAGTCCCTTGGACTGCAAGGAGATCCAACCAGTCCATCCTAAAGGAGATCAGCCCTGGGTGTTCATTGGAAAGACTGGTGTTGAAGCTGAAATGCCAATACTTTGGCCACCTGATGCAAAGAGCTGACTCATTTGAGAAGACCCTGATGCTGGGAAAGATTGAGGGCAGGAGGAGAAGGGGATGACAGAGGATGAGATGGCTGGATGGCATCACCGACTCGATGGACATGGGTTTTGGTAGACTCCGGGAGTTGGTGACAGACAGGGAGGCCTGGCATGCTGTGGTTCATGTGGTCACAAAGAGTCATATATAACTGAGCGACTGAACTGAACTGAACTGAACTGAACTGTATTATTATTACTATTCTTATTTTTTTGGGGGGCAGGGGTAGGTAGCTATAGGAAAATTTTGATGCAAAGAATTCATGGAACATTAATATCATCCTGATTAACAAATTTCCCCTCTTGTTTTATTTTACTTTATTTTCTCCATTTTACCCTTATTCACATTCCAATATTTCTATAACTACTATTTTATGTATTAAATATATATTCTTAGATATGTGTAATCCTAGATAAAGCATATAAAATTATCCACATTGTTTAACAAAAATAGTGTTATGCTGTAGGTTTCTTCTTTCATTTTAGTCAAGTCTGTGTTTTCTAAGTGTATCTTTTTTCTATATTTAAATAGAGCATACCGCTTCTAACTGTCCCTTAATAAATCATCTTATGTGTACATTATACCCATTCATTTTCTTGATAACTACTTAGAATGTTACAACGAATATCATATAAAGAATATACATGTGCCAGTCTCTTCGTGAGCACTTGCGTGATAATTAGGACTCAAATAAGTACAAGATAAGTATTTAAATCCATTCTGCAGTCACAAAATATTTGCATACTTAATTTTAATAAAAATTACCAGAATTTGTCCAGAATGGTTGAACAGGTTGAGTGCAACATTAAATGCCAAAGTGCTCCTGTTTTCATTTATTCTCACAAAGACTTGATTGGATTGTACTTCAAAAATTTTATCAACATAATATGTGCAAATTTAAATTTCCTTTTTTTTTTTTTACTGTTTTAATATTTCTGTATCATTAAGACAGCTTCATAAATCAGTGATTTAAGACAATTTTTTAATTCCATTTACTCATAGACAAAGCAAGCATACTGGTCACAAACTAAGAGGTTTTTACAATGTCTAATATTGGCAAGCCAGGCTTCGACAGTGAACTGTGAACTTTCAGCTGTTTAAGCTGGATTTAGAAAAGGCAGGGGAAATAGAGATCAAATTGCCAACATCTGTTGGATCATCAAAAAAGCAAGAGAGTTCCAGAAAAACATCTACTTCTGCATTATTGACTATACAAAAGCCTTTGACTGTGTGAACCACAACAAACTGTGGAAAATTCTTGAAGTGATAGGAATACCAGACCACCTGACCTGCCTCCTAAAAAATCTGTATGTAGGGCAGGAAGCAACAGTCAGAACTGGACATGGAACAACAGACTGGTTCCAAATGGGGAAAGGAGTATGTCAAGGCTGTATATTGTCACCCTGCTCATTTAACATATATGCAGAGTACCTCATGAGAAATGCTGGACTGGATGAAGCACAAACTGGAATCAAGATTGCCGGGAGAAATATCAACAACCTCTGATATGCAGATGACACCACCCTTATGGCAGACAGTGAAGAAAAACTATAGAGACTCTTGATGAAAGTGAAAGAGGAGAGTGAAAAAGTTGGCTAAAAAGTCAACAATGAGAAAACTAAGATCAGCATCTGGTTCCATCACTTCATGGCAAATAGATGGGGAAACGATGGAAACAGTGACAGCCTTTTATTTATTTATTTATTTATCTATTTATTTATTTTTGGCTCCAAAATCACTGCAGTTCCATCACTTCATGGCAAATAGATGGGGAAACGATGGAAACAGTGAAAGCCTTTTATTTATTTATTTATTTATTTTTGGCTCCAAAATCACTGCAGATGGTGACTGCAGCCATGAGATTAAAAGATGCTTGCTCCTTGGAAGAAAAGATATGACCAACCTAGATAGCATATTAAAAAGCAGAGACATTACTTTGTCAATAAAGGCCCATCTAGTCAAAGCTATGGTTTTTCTAGTAGTCATGTATGGATGTGAGAGTTGGACTATAAGGAAGGCTGAGTGCCAAAGAATTGATGCTTTTGAACTGTGGTGTTGGAGAAGACTCTTGAGAGTCCTTTGGATTGCAAGGAGATCAAACCAGTCCATTCTAAAGGAAATCAGTCCTGAATATTCATTGGAACGACTGATGGTGAAGCTGAAACTCCAATACTTTGACCACATGATGCGAAGAACCGACTCATTGGAAAAAATGAAGATGCTGTGAAAGATTAAAGGTGGGAAAAAAGGGAACAACAGAGGATCAGATGGCTGGATGGCATCACTGACTCAATGGACATGAGTTTGAGTAAACTCTGGGAGTTGGTGATGGACAGGGAGGCCCAGCATGCTGCAGTCCATAGGGTCACAAAGAGTCGGATATGACTGAGTAACTGAACTGAATACTGGCAAGTAACTGCTGCCTAATATATACTGAGATCTTAAAATTAATAAGAAATACCTGTGACTCCAATAAAAGTTGAGCAGAGGAATTCCCTGTCAGTTCAGTGGTTAGGACTTAGGACCTTCCTCTTAGTCGCATAACTAAGATCTCATAAGCAATGCAGTGAGGCCAAATAAAAAAGAAATTAAAAGTCAAGCAAAGAACATGTATAGGGACTTGATGGAAAGAAATCAGAATAGCTAAAAAAACAAACAAACAAACAAACAGCAGATGTTCCACCACACTGGTAGATAGCAATATGCAAATTAAACCAAAAAGTAAAACCCAGTTTGTTTATAGAAAAGGATGAAGTCCCTTCCTATTAAATTAAAAGCAGAGTTAAAAACATCAATTAATGATTTTGCATGTTCTTAGATTTTTTGCAAAATCACTAGCTACATCTAGGAATAGTTACTCCCAAGATTTCTACTCTTGGTATAAATAATATAAAATGATTTTTAAATTTACTACTATTCAATTAAGTAATACTGAGGTCTCTGTTTTTCTTTTTCTCTATTATATAAACTTACTATTTACTTTTCAATACTTAAAGATGTTTGATAGGCTCATAGGCTCACTGATAAGTACACAGTTAATCTTCAAAGGCACTTTAATTGGAAAGTGCATATAAAAACACTGATGTGCATTTATTTACATTCTTCTGAGCGTATCTCTCTACTTATTGTCATAAAATTACTCTGTTAACAGTTGATTTCTGATTCAACAGCTTTCTCAGTTACCACTACTATCTGTAAAGTGCAACCATGGGGGTAAGATTTAGAATTTATAAAATCTGACAATAAAACAGTGTTGAAATATGCTTCCAGGCAACATTTTGTTTCATTGAGTCTTAAATATAATTTTTGTTGTTGTTGTTTAATTTAAAAACTAACACAGTGGGGAAAAGCTTATACATTTTAGGAGAGACTAAAATACAAAACTAAAAACTGGTTTTGTATTACCCAAATAACGTTTTGTGACATACTGAGGCAGGCACTATTATGTATTACCAAACTCTCTCTCTTTTTTGAATTAATCATTTTAATTGGGGACTACTTTACAATATTGTGGTGGGTTTTTTTCCCATACATTGACATGAATCAGCCTCAAGTGCACATGTGTCTCCCCGTGCCGAACCCCCTTCCCACCTCCCTCCCCATCCCATCTCTCTGGGTGGTCCCAGTGCCCAGGTTTTGCGTGCCCTATTTCATGTATCGAACTTGGACTGATCATCTATTTCACATATGGTAATATACACGTTTCAAATATTCTTTCAAATCATCCCACCCTCACTTTCTCCCACAGAATCTGAAAATCTGTTCTTTACATTTATGTCTCTTTTGCTGTCTCACATATAAGGTCATTGTTACCATCTTTCTAAATTCCATATATATATGGGTTAATATACGGTATTGGTGTTTTTCTTTCTTACTTCACTCAGTATAATAGACTCCGGTTTCATCTACCTCATTAGAACTGACTCAAATGTGTTCAACAGCTGAGTAACATTCCACTGTGTATATGTACTTTATCCATTCATCTGCCAATGGACATCTGATTGCTTCCATGTCCTAGCCATCATAAACAGTGCTGTGATGAACATTGGGGTACACGTCTCTTTCAATCCTGGTCTACTCAGTGTATATGCCCAGCAGTAGGATTGCTGGGTCATATGGCAGTTCTATTTCCAGTTTTTTAAAGAATCTTCACACTGTTCTTCATAGTGGCTGGACGAGTTTGCATTCCCATCAACAGTGTAAGAGGGTTCCTTTTCTCCACACCCTCTCCAGCATTTATTGTTTGTAGACTTTTTGATAGCAACCATTCTGACCAGCATGAGATGGTACCTCATTGTGGTTTTGATTTGCATTTCTCTGATAATGAGTGATGTTGAGCATCTTTTCATGTGTTTGTTGGCCATTTGTATGTCTTCTTTGGAGAAATGTCTGTTTAGTTCTTTGGCCCAATTTTTGATTGGGTCGTTTATTTTTCTGGTGACAAGCTGCATGAGCTGCTTGTATATTTTTGAGATTAATTCTTAGTCAGTTGCTTCATTTGCTATTATTTTCTCCATCCTGCTCTAATTATTGCTATACACATGGGAGACAGCATTTAACTTAATCAGAATAGACTGAGATGGTGAAGAATCCACCTACAATGCAGGAGAGAGACCTAGGTTTGATCCCTGGGCCAGGAAGATGCCCTGGAGAAGAGAATGGAATGAGAATGGAATGTCTACCCACTCCAGTATTCATGCCTGGAGAATCCCATGAACAGAGGAGCCTGGTGGTCTGCAGTTCATGGGGTTGCAAAGAGTCAGGCATAATTGAGTGACCAATGTTTTCACTTTCACTTGAAGGACAGCATTTAACTTAATCAGAAAAGACTGACCCTCAACTTGAAGCACCTGGGTGTTTTATCCTGATTAATATCTCTGTTCCAATTATAAAAATTCAAGTCACCCATCATTGACTTTCACCCTTGTGCTGTTATCCATGTTCCCCTCATTTGAAAAATTGCCACTGCTGTTACCTTTATACACAAATTATTCTATAAATTCTTCTCTGTTATCTCAAATCATCTCAGAAATTTTAACCTGTTTCATGAGCAAAGCTCTTGGGAATCTCCAGGAAAAATAAGACAGAACTTGCATGATGTCTTCATTCTCAGTCCTGAACAACTCTCTGTGCCTCCATGGACTATAGCCTGCCAGGGTCCTCTGTCCATGGAATTCTCCAGGCCAGAATACTGGAGTGGGTAGTCATTTTCTTCTCTAGGTGATTTTCCCTTCCCAGGGATTGAACCCACATCTACTGCATTTGCAGGTTCTTTACCACTGCACCACCTGGGAAGCCCAAGATAGAACTTAGGCAATAAAGTCTAACCTCTTCTTTTAGGTTTAGTCTAGTTTCACTTGTCCATAGGGAGCTATGTGCAGAGGCCTTGGACTTAACACACTGGGTTAGAGTTTCCAGCATACACCCACTCCCTATCTTGGCAGCCACATTTAGAAATGGCTCAAGATGGCAATGGTGTACCATGTGCAGAAGAGCTGCGACTTGAAGTGCTTCAGCCTGAAGTACTCTGAACAAGACTGCAAGGACCCAGCATCTCCTTATGCAGACGAGAGTATGGGTGGTGAAAATCAGCAAAAACTTATAAGGGAAAATTGTGCAAACAAGGGAAAATGATCAGTGGAGCCTGAAGGGAACAAGTGTCTCCGTGCAGTTAGTCAGATACCAGGATGAGCTTTCAGCTCTTTCTCAGATCTGGGGAAGTTAAAATTCAGGAAATTGTAAGGAGGAGAGAAGCCTGACTAATGTCAAGAAAAAACAGAAGGCATGAATGGGCAACTGAGAGCATTCATCTGTGGGGGATGAAAATCTCTATCCCAGGAAATGTGGTTTCTCTGCTCAAACTGGACCATGGTGGGTAGGGGCTACTTGGTTTGTGGAACAAGGAAAACTTTACTAACACCAAGTCCTCTGCAATCCAACTTTTCCCTGTGGGGAAATGTTCTGAAACATCATCCAGCAAAAGTCCATTAACAACTGCCAGGAACTAAACATAGAATCATCTGGGTAATAGATTAAGGTCTAACCTTTGTGCTTCAGTCTCCCTTACTCACAGGGTGCCGCTAACAGAGGCCTTGCACCTGGCACGTCAGGTCGGAGTTCCTAGTGCAAAAGCGCACCTGACGCTTCGGCTCTGGGGCACTCATGGCGGCGGCGGGCTGTGAGCTGAGATCTGCAGCCCTCACTGAGCTGAAGCCTGAGCGGCTCAGCTGCGCGCCCGCCCTGCCCGCACCTCCTCCGAGACAAGATCCCCATTGAGCAGCCCCGCCCACCCCTGTGGAGAAAGCATGGCCTCTGCACAGTGCAAACTCACACCATCTCATTTTTTGATTTACTGAGCAGAAATATAAACACAGACTAGAGAACAAAATGTACAGACACCAAGGGGAAGAAAGGGGTGGACGAATTAGGATTAACTTATGCATAATACTGTGCATAAAATAGATAACTAATGCGAAACAAAAGAAAGAATAAAGATTTCTTTTGCTTCTGAAGCAAACTAGGTCACGTTCTATTGATTCAGCTACACTGGGCAGAGGGCTTCCCAGGTGGTGCTAGTGGTAGAGAATCCGCCTGACAATGCAGGAGACATAAGAGATGGGAGTTTGATCCCTGGGTGGGGAAGATCCCTGGAGGAGGGCATGAGAACCCACACCAGTATTTTGCCTGGAGAACCCCATGGACAGAGGAGCCTAGCGGGCTACAGTCCAAAGGGTTGCAAAGAGTTAGACACAACTGAAGCGACTCAGCATGCATGCACGCTAGGTAAAAGGTTCCATGTTGAGGCCTGGCATGAAAATGCAAGTAATCCTTGTTTTGATTAAACTTGGGACTCCCCTGAGTAGTTTACTTTCTATACTGGACATCTGAGGCTTTTTTCTTTTTCTTTTTTTACCAAATACAACAAATTATCATAGAAAAACCATTATCTTTCAGAAATATCTATTACTGCAATCATTCAATCTGTAGCTCACTTTGTGACTGATCAAATTTCAAGCAACTAAACTAAAATACAAGGATCAGTTTTTTTTTCATGAAGTGCAAATATGTTACTAGTCTTTATGATAATGATATATCTAACTCAAACTTAATGAGGTACCTATTTTATAGCATGAATGCTCGTTAACATAAAAGTGTGGTTAATTTTACAGTACTACTGACATTTGCACGCTTACAACTAGTGACTATTTTCATAATTTTTATATAAGTAGATGTGTGATCTTTATTTAAAAAATTGCAATTGCTAATATTATTGATTAGTATTTTAAATATCTTTAGTTTATAAGAAAAATCAAGACAAATTGTAAATACTAAGTTGAAATTTATTTCAAGGTTATTTAAAAGAAGAGAAAGTGAAGAAAAATGGAAGAAAGTGTGATGAAATGTGAAGGAGGCACAAGACAGGAGGCAGAATATCAGGGTTGTATTCCCATATCCAGCCACTGTGTTGGCCCAAGTCTTCATGACATTCACTTCCTTTGGACTTATAATGGGGATTTCTAATATGATTCAGCAGGAAAATGACTTCTGGTTGTGATCACCTTCATGTAGCCCACTGAACTGTTTTCAAAAGATTGGTGAATTTCATGAGGTGTTTTCAGTTTTATTTTGTGCAATTTTTGCCCTGTTTGGTTTTGTTTTAAAGAGAAATTCTGTGTTGATATATTGTTGTTTTGCAATATCTGAAAAGAAATGTACAGTTCTGAGAAAAACAAATTTATAACTCTGAAAGCAATATCAAAGGTTTAAAAGGTTACAGACAATACTTGCTATCAGAGGGCAAAGGGAATGTTGGAATACACACTGTTATCTCTATTTATATAGCAGGCAGGGAATCGGCCAGGTCCTTCAGTGACAGAGGAGGAGATGTCCTGAGCTAGGATGAGCTGCAGCTGGAGGTTTTGTTGTGGGCATAACTGGCCTCACCTGACAGCATCTGTTTCCTGGGTAGCCCTGTTTCTTCTTGATTCTTGAATTTAAAACTTGATGGGGAAGGCAGGAAGGGTGGCTTCAACTTTTTCCTTTTCCTTCTACTCTAGCCACGATCTCTATTCTTTACCTTTATTTTTTTTTTCATAAACAACACCTACTGGCCTCTTTGCAGCACCCGCAATGACTTCCTGCTTTGGTTAAGGCAGTAAAAACATTCTACTATCTTCTAAAGTCAAGAGAAGAAAATTGGAAGAAAAAAAGCATGTTTTCTTATTATTCCATCTCCTTGGGGGGGGGGGGGAACTCATTATGTTCTTTGAGAAAGAGAAAATGCCACATTGAACAGTGCTATAAAGTTTGTTAAATTCAATCCTAAATCCCACATAACCTTCACTGTCTGAAACAAATCTAAAAAGAAAGATCCAAAAGAATATCAAATAACTTTGCCCTAAAAATAGCAACACAGGGACCATTGAGAGGGTCAGCAGCATGGCTTCATTCAGTGAAATTTATGTTGTCCTGTGCTGCTTCTGCCAATAGAACAAGATGCCTCTAGATCCTCTACATGTTTGAGATGGTTCTCTAGTTGCTCAACATTAAACTGAGTAATTACACTCCAGTGCCTGGCTCTGCAGATAGCAGCTCTTTTGGTGCTAAAGTACATCAGCTTTTTCTCTCGTTCTCTTTTGAGGATGACTTAGCTTCCTGTATTGCAGCTATGTTGGAGTACATTGGAATGGCTAATTTTGCGTAAAAAGCATCTATAGCTTTCCACTATTCTTTCAAACTAGATCGCTGTCAATCATTTTGAAGGTTAAATACCCCTGAATCATGTAGATGAGTGTGAAACAATTTTGTGTGTGTGTACTTTGAAATGAACTGAAACTGAGACCTATCTATGCTATGGTAAAACAACTTTTATGGCCTGAGCTAACATTATATCTCAGGAGTTCTTACATTGCTATCCCATAGACTGAGCTAAAACAGAAATCTATGCCTACATATATAATTAATATGCACAGTCCTTGTTTATTACTTTAGCCTATATTCTTCTCTTTCTTCCAATGCCTTATTTCCCCTAAAGTAAAGAGACTCCAACCATGACTGCCACACACTCTGCACATCTTTCTTCCAGTAGTCTATATCTGTCGAATGGTAATCAAACCAAATAAAAAGGATGGTGAGCAAAAAGAAGTCCTTAAAAGTGACTTTGAAGGAGAACCTGATAAATATGCAAAGCAGCATATACTTAGTCTCCCTGTTGGGATGTTTATTAGAAGTAACAAAAAAGGGTTGCAGAGGAAGGAACACTTCCAAACTCATTCTACAAGGCCATCATTACCCTGATACCAAAACTAGACAAAGACAACACACAAAAAAGAGAACTACAGGCCAGTATCACTGATGAACATAGATGTAAAAATGCTCAACAAAATTTTAGCAAACAGAATCTGGCAATACATCAAGATCATACACCATGATCAAGTAAGGTTTATTCCAGGAATGCAAGAATTCTTCATTATGTGCAAATCAGTGTGATACACCATATTAACAAATTGAAAGATAAAAACCATATGATAATCTCAATAGATGCAGAAAAAGACTGACAAAATTCAGCACTCATTTATGATTAAAACTCTTAAAAGAATGGGCATATAAGGAACCTACCTCAACATAGTAAAGGCCATATATGATAACCCTACAGCAAACATTGTTCTCAATGGTGAAAAACTGAAAGCCTTCTCCCTAAGATCAGGAACAAGACAAGGCTGTCCATTTCACCACTAATATTCAACATAGATTTGGAAGTCCTAGCTACAGCAAACAGAGAAGAAAAAGAAATAAAAGGAAAACAGATAAGAAAAGAAGTGAAGTCCTCACTGTTTGCAGATGACATGCTGCTATACACAGAAAATTCTAAAGATAGTATCAAAAATTGCTAGAGTTAATCAGTGAATTTAACAAAGTTGCAGGATACAAAATCAATACACAGAAATCACTTAAATTTTTATATACTAACAATGAAAAATCAGAAAGAGCAATTAAGGAATCAATCGCATTCACCAGTGCAAGAAAAAGAATTAAATATCTAAGATAAACTTGACTAAGGAGACAAAAGAACTGTACACAGAAAATTAGAAGACAATAATGAAATAAATCAAAGATGACATAAATATATGGAGAGATATTCCAAGTTCCTGGGTAGGAAGAATCAATATTGTGAAAATGGCTATATTACCAAACACAACCTACAGATACACCATGATCCCTATCAAATTACCTATGGCATTTTTCACAGAATTAGGACAAAAAAATTTCACAATTCATATGAAAACACAAAAGACCCCAAATAGCCAAAGAGTCTTGAGAAGGAAGAATGGAGCTGGAGGAATTAGTCTTCCTGACTTGAGATTACACTACAAAGCTACAGTCGTCAAGGCAGCATGGTACTAGCACAAAAACAGAAATACAGACCAATGGAACAAGATAGAAACCCCAGAAATAAACCCATGCACCTATGGGTACCTTATTTTTAACAAAGGAGGCAAGAATATACAATAGGGTCAAAGACATCCTCTTCAATAAATGGTGCTGGGAAAACTGGATAGCTATATATAAAGAATGAAATTAGAACCCTTCCTAACACCATACACAAAGATAAACGCAAATTGGATTAAAGATCTCAATGTAAGACCAGAAACTAGAAAACTCTTAGAGGAAAACATAGGCAGAATACTTTGACATAAATCAAAGCAAGATCCTCTATGACCTGCCTCCTAGAGTAACAGAAATAAAAACAAAAGTAAACAAATGGGACCTGATTAAACTTAAAAGCTTTTTCATAGCAAAGGAAACTTTAGGCAAGGTGAAAGACAACCCTCAGAACGGGAAAAATAATAGCAAATGAAACAACTGACAAAAGATTAATTTCCAAAATATACAAGGCAGCTCATACAACTCAATGCCAAAAACAACCCAATCAAAAAGTGGGAAAAAGACCTAAGTAGACATTTCTCCAAAGAAGACATACAGATGACTAACAAGCACGTGAAAAGATGCTCAATATCACTCATCATTAGAGAAATGCAAATCAAAACCACAATGAGATATCACCTCACACCAGTCAGAACGGCCATCATCAAAAAATCTACAAATAATAAATGCTGGAGTGGTCGTGGAGAAAAGGGAACACTCTTGCACTGTTGGCGGGAATATAAATTGATACAGCTACTATGGAAGACGGTATGGAGATTCCTTAAAACCTGGGAATAAAACCACCATAGGATCCAGCAAATCCCACTCCTAGGCATATACCCTGAGAAAATCAAAATTGAAAAAGACACATGTATACCATTGTTTGCTACAGCACTATTTACAATAGCTAGAACATGAAAGCAATCTAGATGCCCATCAACAGATGAATGGCTAAAGAAGCGGTGGTACATATACACAAAGGAATATTACTCAGCCATAAAAAGAAACGCATTTGAGTCAGTTCTGATGAGACGGATGAACCTAGAACCTATTATACAAAGTGAAGTGAGTCAGAAAGAGAAAGATAAAATCATATTCTAACACATATATATGGAATCTAGAAGAATGGTACTGAAGAACTTATTTACAGGGCAACAATGTAGAAACAGACATAGAAAACAGATTTATGGACATGGGGAGAGAGGAGGAGAGGGTGAGATGTATGGGAAGAGTAACATGAAAACTTACATTACCATATGTAAAATAGATAGCCAATGGGAATTTACTGCATGGCTCAGGAAACTCAAACAGGGGCTCTGTATCAACCTAAAGGAGTGGGATGGGGAGGGATTTGGGAGTGAGGTTCAAAAGGGAGGGGACTGATTCATGCTGAGGTTTGACAGAAAACAACAAAATTCTGTAAAGCAATTATCCTTCAATTAAAAAATAATAATAATAAAAGAAGTAATGAAAAAGGAAAGGAGTAAGTTTACTAATTCAGCATAGACATAGTGGATCAAAAACACAAATGCATATTTTTTTACTTTAAACAGTACTATTTTCATCATTTTATTAATATACAGGTTCATCGCCTATAGCCAATTAATGCATATTCACTGATACATTTTTGTATGGCATCATGGACATGATAAAAATAAAAATATAAAAAATATACAAATAAAAATATCAAAGATGCTAATAAAGGTGTCCAAAGTGAGGAGCTATAAAATATTACAAGTTTCTCTATTTACCATTAATTATATTATAAGGCAAGGAAGCAAAATCACCACCTGTGAATGTTCCTAATATTATGTTAATAAAACAATTAAAATATTAATAGGAACAAATTTCTAAATGGAGCTATGTTTTTTTTGAATCATTGCCATAATATAAAATTAGGTTTCTTTATTTAGTGTTTAACAGCATTATAAAAATACACAAATTGGAGCTTTCAATCACCACAACTGGAAGAGTTAGATAATGCCCAAGCACATTCTCTAAAAGCTATTCAATAAAGAATTTAAAATAGGCTAATGTGTAAAAATTTATAGTAATAATTTTCTCTCCACATATATCTCTCCTGTTCCTAGCACCAGACACAAATATACACAATAAATAATTCTAAAGGGCCCTTTCCCCAAAATGATGGTGACAGCGTTTGCCATTTACATGTAACAGAAGACAGTACAAATTTCTGCATTTAAGTCTATGTTCTATGTTCTACATACATTTAAAACCTGTAACTCACAAGTTAGTTCAGAAAACATCTTTACTGCATTCTAAGAAATAGAATAACTAGATTTAAGTTCCCATTTCTTTACTTAACATTACTTTGCCATAGTTAAGTCTTGTAGAAGATGTGATTATTTCTCATATTCTATTGCTATACTCCAACCTAAGATAAAATAATTAGATATTCCAAATTTTTTTACATTATACATTAACCAATTTCTGAGTGCTTTTCTATTTTATAAATGCTTCCCCACATTTAGATGTTGCTTTAGATGGGGAGAATTTAACATTAATATTTAAAGATGAATATTCAGGAAACACTTCTGGATGATAACTTTATATTTCAAAGGTCAAAGGACTTACCAGTTCAATTGAGTAGCTCAGTTGTGTTTGACTCTTTGGGACACCATGGACCACAGTACACCAGACTTCCCTGTCCATCACCAACTCCCAGAGCGTACTCAACCTCATGTCCATGAGTTGCTGATGCATCCAACCATCTCATCCTCTGTGGTCCCCTTCTCCTCCTGCCTTCAACCAAAGGACTTACAATTGCCACCTAAAGTGCTCTAAGGGAGCTCTGGAACCTGCTTATCACCAGATTTTGGCTGGAATATGTAGTAAATTCTCCTAGAGTTGTGGAATGTTTTCAGGCAGGTAAGTTAGGCGGTCTGGGTTGTTTTAGAAATATGGACTTAAGCTGATAGAAGCCATGCAAGAGTTTGGCTAATTCCCTCAGTGAATGGAGTTGGATAGAACCATTATTTGCTGAGAGTTCTGCAGTTCTCATAACTAAGTAATTCTCTGATTTTCATTTATATTCCAACATATATTCAGTTCAGTTCAGTTCAGAAACTCAGTCATGTCTGACTCTTTGCGACCCCATGGACCACAGCATGCCAGGCCTCCCTGTCCGTTACTAACTCCCGGAGTCCACCCAAACCCATGTCCATTGAGTCGATGATGCCATCCAACCATCTCATCCTCTGTCGTCCCCTTCTTCTCCGGCCCTCAATCTTTCGCAGCATCAGGGTCTCTTCCAGTGAGTCAGCTCTTTGCATCAGGTGGCCAAAGTATTGGCGTTTCAGCTTCAACAACAGTCCTATCAATGAACACCCAGGACTGACCTCCTTCAGGAAGGACTGGTTGGATCTCCTTGCAGTCCAAGGGACTCTCAAGAGTCTTCTCCAACACCACAGTTCAAAAGCATCAATTCTTCGGTGCTCAGCTTTCTTCCCAGTCTACCTCTCATATCCATACATGACCACTGGAAAAACCATAGCCTTGACTAAACGGACCTTTGTTGGCAATGTAATATCTCTGCTTTTAAATATGCTGTCCAGGTTGGTCATAACTTTCCTTCCAAGGAGTACGTGTCTTTTAATTTCATGGCTGCAGTCACCATCTGCAGTGATTTTGGAGTACTGTTGTCTTAAGAGAAACAGTCCACAACATAAGAGTTGTGAGTTTAAGTTTTATTCAGGTTCCTACGGAGGATGAAAGTATAAGACAGCTTCTCAATTAGATCTGGAAAAACTGCTCTGGAGAGGCAGGGGAGAAGCCAGCTTATGTATCATTTTGCCTTCCCTGGTGGCTCAGACAGTAAAGCGTCTGTCTGCAATGCAGGGGACCTAGGTTCGATCTCTGGGTTGGGAAGATGCCCTGGAGAAGGAAATAGCAGCCCACTCAAGTACTCTTGCCTGGAAAATCCCATGGACAGAGGAGCTTGGTAGGCTATAGTTCATGGGGTTGCAAAGAGTTGGATATGACAGAGCGACTTCACCTTCACTTTCTTTCTTTTTTGGACTAGAAAGTATTTGCAGTCAAGGATATATTTTGGTACATAAATTCAAATGCCTGTGACAAAAGAAAAATATTACTGCTATCATAAATGAATAGATATCTCAAGTTAATATTTTTAGTGTTTTTCTATGTATGGGAAGCTGCAAGAATCTGAAGTCATTAAAATTCTTCCTGAGATACATTTCTTTTTTTTTTTCCCCACTTATTTTTATTAGTTGGAGGCTAATTACTTTACAATATTGTAGTGGTTTTTGCCAAACACTGACATGAATCAGCCATGGATTTATATGTATTCCCCATCCCCATCCCCCCTCCCACCTCCCTCTCCACCCAATTCTTCTGGGTCTTCCGAGTGCACCAGCCCCGAGCACTTGTCTCATGCATCCAACCTGGGCTGGTGATCTGTTTCACCCTTGATAGTATACATGTTTTGATGCTGTTCTCTTGAAATATGCCATCCTCGCCTTCTCCCGCAGAGTCCAAAAGTCTGTTCTGTACATCATCTGTGTCTCTTTTTCTGTTTTGCATATAGGGTTATCGTTACCATCTTTCTAAATTCCATATATACGTGTTAGTATACTGTATTGGTCTTTATCTTTCTGGCTTACTTCACTCTGTATAATGGGCTCCAGTTTCATCCATCTCATTAGAACTGATTCAAATGAATTCTTTTTAATGGTTGAGTAATATTCCATGGTGTATACGTACCACAGCTTCTTTATCTGTTCGTCTGCTGATGGACATCTAGGTTGCCTCCATATCCTGGCTATTATAAACAGTGCTGCGATGAACATTGGGGTGCATGTGTCTCTTTCAGATCTGGTTTCCTTGGTATGTATGCCCAGAAGTGGGATTGCTGGGTCATATGGCAGTTCTATTTCCAGTTTTTTAAGAAATCTTCACACTGTTCTCCACAGTGGCTGTACTAGTTTGCATTTCCACCAACAGTGTAAGAGGGTTCCCTTTTCTCCACACCCTCTCCAGCATTTATTGCTTATAGACTTTTGGATAGCAGCCATCCTGACTGGCGTGTAATAGTACCTCATTGTGGTTTTGATTTGCACTTCTCTGATAATGAGTGATGTTGAGCATGAGATACATTTCTAACTATCTATGAGAACTACCTACCTGTTTATATTCATCGAAAGCACAGATTGCCTCATTCTTGTTTAGCCCTAAATTCCTCTCAGTGCAACTGTCCATCAGCATCTGCAGCAGGTTATGACTGCATCCTTATAGCATGATGAGCAATGCTTTTCATCTTATTTTTCCTAATTTTTCTGTATCCACATTTCCTGGGAAGATAATGTGCTGGTCAAAGCCTTCAAATATTTGGTTATTTTGACAGATTCATTTCTAGATTATATTACTCAACTGATATTCAAAATTTCTATTTTAAAATGATATTTGATTACAAATCCCTTGTATACATTGGTTCATATCTTACATGAAAATACTCATGTAAACTGTTAAAAAATTCCATCCAATAAAATTAAGATGAAATTCCAAGACACACCCAAGCTGATGAAATTAAGTTGATAAAAACAATCATAGGCTTATTCTTGATCATCTGTCTAGAACCAGGAAGATCATTTGTCCTTCAACACACTTACTCCTGGGCTTCCCTGGTGGCTCAGAGGGTAAAGCATCTGCCTACAATGCTTTAGACCTGGGTTTGATTCCTGGGTCGGGAAGATCCCCTGGAGAAGGAAATGGCAACCCACTCCAGTACACTTGCCTGAAAAATCCCAGGGACAGAGAAGCCTGGTTCAGTTCAGTTCCGTTCAGTCACTCAGTCATGTCCGACTCTTTGCGACTGAATGAATCACAGGACGCCAGGCCTCCCTGTCCATCACCAACTCCCGGAGTTTACTCAAACTCATGTCCATCGAGTTGGCGATGCCATCCAGCCATCTCATCCTCTCTTGTCCCCTTCTCCTCCTGCCCCCAGTCCCTCCCAGCATCAGGGTCTTTTCCAGTGAGTCAACTCTTCGCATGAGGTGGCCAAAGTATTGGAGTTTCAGCTTCAGCATCAGTCCTTCCAATGAACACCCAGGACTGATCTCCTTCAGGATGGACTGGTTGGATCTCCTTGCAGTCCAAGGGACTCTCAAGAGTCTTCTCCAACACAACAGTTCAAAAGCATCAATTTTTCGGCGCTCAGTTTTCTTCACAGTTCAACTCTCACATCCATACATGACCACTGGAAAAGCCATAGCCTTGGCTAGACGGATCTTTGTTGGCAAAGTAATGTCTCTGCTTTTTAATATGCTATCTAGGTTGGTCATAACTTTCTTTCCAAGGAGTAAGCATCTTTTTATTTCATGGCTGCAATCACCACCTGCAGTGATTACTGCATGCTAAATCACTTCAGTCCAGGCAAGAATACTAGAGTGGGTTGCCCTGCTCTCATCCAGGGGATCTTCCTGATCCAGGAATCAAACCCTTGTCTCTTACATCTCCTTGGCAGGCAGGTTCTTTACCTCTAGTGTCACCTGGGAACCTTCTTTTAAGGGATTTAGTTCTCTTTCTAATGAGGTCTTGCAAGGAAATGGAGACAATCTAAATACTTAGTCTATTATCTCAAAATTTTCTTCAATTGGGAACCAAAACAGCATGCACATATAATTGAGGGACAAAGTGTAAATAGCATAAATCTTTATAATATGGCAGGAAAAAATAAGTGCAATAGAGTATAAGAGAAAGAAGTGAGAGAAATTGTGGTGGAGAGATGTATAAATGTGCTAGTTGCTTGATCGAACAGTGCTAAGCACAAGATGCTAAAAGTCATTTAAACAAGAAATAGACTTCTAAGTATTAAATATATGTAAGGAAAAATTTCTTCTTGAGTGTTTTGCATATCTCCTGAAAAGGAGAATTAACAGTATTTTTGCTCTGGGTAATCTTTTCAAGGATGTTTGTATAGTAAGTAACCTTGAAGATAGAGAATGCCTCCCTCTGAGCAGATTTAAGTCTCTAGGATAATAAGATAATAACTCTCATAGGGATGAAGATTGGCAGTATTTCCAGAAGCTCCTTACACAAGCTGGGGCTTCCTAATATCAGGGTTCATCTCCTAAAAAGCAGCTCCACTGCATGTGAAAGCATCCTCTGGCCTTCACTGTGTTGCCCTGTAGGAATTGGGGCTCAGGGAATGGGCAAAAGTAGTGTGTCTGGGGCTACTGTTATTTCACTGACCAATATATTTTCTTTTGTCTCTGGCAAAGTTATTTATAAAGTTGTTGCTAGTGAATTTATGAAATAAATTCAGCAAATAATGCCTTATATCTATTCATCAACACAGTATTATAATCATGCTATGTAGAGTTACAAATATAGGAAAAACAACAAAAGATTAAAGAATGTAATCTTCAAAAATATTTTCCTGTGACAAGTCTTAGAATAGGAAAGACAGAACATTGTAGTTTCTCATGAGATGAAAAGTTTTCATTTTTTTCATGAATTATATAATAATGAAACCTGGAAATATAATCCTTTAAGTATCCTACTAGAATAATTAAAAATTGTAAATTTTAAAAAAGTAAACTTAGTATGATGTAGATCTTTTTCTCTACTATATTAAAAAAGTGCCAGAAGGCAATTGGAGTAGTTTCTGTAGAGTTAAAGGAAATTTATGAAGTCCCAAAATACATAATTAGAAAAAGTTTCTCTTTCATGAATTTAAGCAACAGAAAATCATTCTCAAATATGAAGAAATATTTATTTATACCACCCATTTAGCATCCTTAGAAGTATTTCTTAGATGCCTAGTGAAAGTTAATCAAAACAAAAGTTCGGGGGGTTGAAGTATAAAATATTTGGCAGGTCACCATAAGAGATTATCAACACACATAATTTGTAACATGTTTCAAGATTCCTTTGGATGGTTGTTTGCTCAGAAAACCATTCCTAGTCTGCATATATAGATGATCAGGTAAATAAAGGGACATGGTGATAGTGTCATTTCATTAAGGCAAATGAATTAGATCTTAATAAGAACAGGCTCTTTACAACTTGATATTCCTTAGTAAATAAATACAGGATAATGGGAAATCTCTCCTCAAAGAGTTTGAGAACACATGGAGAGCTCTAAATAAGACTGTACTATTTTAAAGCAAAACTACACTTTATGAAATACTAGAGCTCAAAGTCTCAGCGTGTTAAAGTAATTAACATTTTAGACTGTGTGAGTGATATAGGCTTTAAAACTAAATGTCATAAATGCATTCTTTCAAAATCTCTGCATTTTCAATGCTTAAGGCATTACACATGCATCAATTTAATAACATGATACAACAAAAAATTAGATCTTTCTGGTTTATAAATTCCATTTTCCTATTGATCATCTTTAGGTTAAGCCAGATTATTAGGTCTTAAACATTCTTCATATCTGGCAACATAAATTATCTGGATGTGCAATGTGGAAGTTCTTCACATAATCACTTCGAATCTTGAAGCTCTTGATAAGAATTATAGTATTTCTGAATAAAAAAAACAAAATAGTTGTTTTTTAAAGTACTCTTCAAAAAGAGTTTAGATAGTAAATAAAATTCATGTTGAAATGCAGTATAAGCTTCACATAGAAGATATTTCAATTCCAAAATATATCTTTACCTAATTTTAATTTCAAATATCACCAGAGAGAAAATCAAGTAATTCATGTCTCCAATTTCTTCCAATTGGATGGGAAAATAAAATATGATTTATTAAGTGCGATTTGTGGAAATGTTTAGAATGATGATTGTGCTCTAGGACACGGGCTTATACTTGGGAAATTCAAAATTTATGAAAAATTTAAGGGACATTTTGCTTAAGGGGAAAAATAAATCATATACTGCCTTTTATTAAACAGTTCATACTTATAAATTAGGTCACATACATGAGGAAATATTTTCCAAAAAATATTTTCATGCTTGGGTTCAGTGATTACTGCTGAGGCAGGAAGGATGAGTGGAGAGTAAACGCTGTGTGTGTCTGTATGCCCTAACAATTCCCTCAGGTTGTTGTCCTCCATACCAAAGTATTATGCTAACAGATACTAAAGATTTTCTAATCTGGTGCATACTTCTAAATTAATCATTGATTAGTTCTTAAGGTGCATTAAGAAAACACTCAAGTCATATATACATATATGATTTCAGATTGTTGGGGTGAAATTTTGTGTTACAAATATGATTATACTCATAGAGGATTAAATCTTCCACACTTTATATTACAATGGCTTATAAAAATTTTTAAAGTTGGCATACTATATAAAACAAAATCTTACTCTTTGTATAGTGAGTTTTAAGACACAATGTTACTCTTAATAATTTCTCTTCAAAATCAGTAATCGTAAGATTGGAATTTGAAAGACTGGTGCTCAGTATAAAATTTTTATTATTTCACTGTCTATTTATAGATACTAATAACACCATATGGTCCAGTGACGGAAACACCTGTCACCCAGACAAATATTGATTAAATCAGTTGGAATTACCTAAGGCACATGGGGAATTAAAGGAGACTTGATTACACATGTATATATGTTTGATTAAAAACTGTCCTTTAGTAGAACTTAAATGAAGCAAATATTAAAACAGGGAGCTTTTTTCTCACAGGAAAAAGTATTTCTCACTCATCTGCATTTAATACTGAATTTCTTAATTATTTAGACATATATGCAAGACATACAATTTAATTTTATATACTTAAATACTTTTATATATTCAAATATAATCTTACTACTCTTCACACTTTGCAATTTTAATTGGCAGCAGGGAGAACTTTTCCACAGAAGTAGAGACTTCTCTTCTTGTATATAGCCTTGGAAAAATGCCAGGATTTATTTAAATAGTCCCAGTTTCCAACAACTTCCAAGTAAGTATCATTGGTTTATAGATGCCTGAAGGTTAGGTTACACAAAATTGTTGTATATTTCATAACCATTGGTCTACTTACTAAAGTAGTATTTTATGTTTGCTGTGCATTTCAATGAGACAAAAATATGCAAGTGCTCTAAAATTCAACTGCCAGGTTGAAAAGTTAAAAAAGAAAAAATTAAGTTAAAGTCACCAAACTTTACTAGGCTCAAACCTTACCTAAAACTATGTAGACAGAATCCATGAATAATGATATATACTATATAATGAAAGTGAAAGTTGCTCAGTCATGTCTGATTCTTTGCAACCCCATGGACTACGCATACAGTCCATGGAATTCTCCAGGCAAGAATACTGGAGTGGGTAGCCTTTCCCTTCTCCAGGGGATCTTCCCAATCCAGGGATTGAACCCAGGTCTCCTGCATTGCAGATGGATTCTTTTTTTTTTTTTTTCCTCTATACATTTGTGTATTATTTGGCCATTAAAAGGACTGAAGGTCTTACATGCTACATCGTGGATGAAACTTGTTTAAAAACCACTTGGTAAAATCTGCATTTTTCAGATGGATTCTTTACCAGCTAAGCCACAAGGGAAGGCAAAGAACACTGGAGTGGTTATCCAATCCCTTCTCCAGAGAGTCTCCCCAACTCAGGAATCGAACCGGGGTCTCCTGTATTTCAGATGGATTCTTTACCATCTGAGTTATCAGGGAAGCCCTATAATATATGGTCTATAATATGTGACTTCTGCTGACTCTGAAAATAACAAAGAAAAGTAGATTATTATATGTTTTTTCTGATCATATATCCAACTCTTTACTGATGTTCACTGAATATAATGATAAATGCTTGCTATTGCTACTATAATGTGAACTTAAGTATTATAACATAAGCATAACAATTTTTGAAGCAATATACATATTGCATTTCTGAGAATTCATAGCCTGCAGTGACATTCAGCCAATAATATGACTTTAACTAACTTTCAGTATATTGTTAGTTCATACTTAGTAGTAGAAAAAAACATCTTTGCATTAACATATTTTAAAAGGGAATATAAAAGCAGTTGTAATTACAAAGTGATTTTTAAACATTTAACAGTGATACTCTAAAAGACTATTGATTACAATCATAGGTATTATCAGGGAGGCAATGTCAAAGATAAATTTATTAGGAAAAAATAATACAGCAATGTTTTTTGAGAGCTCACCACTGTCAAATAGTCATAAGTTCAGAAATAGAGGAAGAATGTGGTAAAATGTGTTTCTGAGAATAGGAATATCTATAGTTTTAGTTTTAATAAATATTAATAAAGTCTTTTTGTGCTTACCTTTGCCCCCAAATATCTTACCTCTCATAAGCCTCTAAGTATTTTCTGAATAATACTTTAAAAGAAATTGATTTCAGTAACTAGTAATTTTAGAAGACAGCTGTTAAATACTTGAGTGTAAAACAATAGTCTCTGGGAAAAAAAAAATCATGTTCCTAACTGCTTCAAATTCTAGTCTCTTCATGTTTCTTTAAACTTAAAATAAATAGTATCTTACTTAAAAATAGCTTTGTCAGTAAAGCATGTCTGCTTAGGGACCTACCCTACTCTTCCCCAAAGTTCCATTGTGTAATAAAATATCTCAATAACCTCTAGGTACATATGTGTGTCAGCAGTAAAAACTTGAACCAAACTTTGCCTGAAAGTTTTCAGAACCTATGTGAGGAAGTTGTAAAATAAAAGAAATATTAAAATTAAAATTATATAAGCTTAAATAATGTTCTCAACTAAAATAACAAAGACTCATATTCATCATTTTCTAATATGTATTACATTTTGATATTATCTAAGTGATTGAGACAAGGCTGTGATCCATGTGGAAAATTCTTAAAGAGATGGGAATACCAGACCACCTGACCTGTGTCCTGAGAAATCTATATGCAGATCAAGAGGCAATAGTTAGAACTAGACATGGAACAACAGACTGGTTCTACATTGGGAAATAAGTATGTCAAGGCTACATATTGTCACCTGCTTATTTAATGTATATACAGAGTACATCATGCAAAATGATGGGCTGAATGAAGCACAAGCTGGAAGCAAGATTGCCGGGAGAAATATCAATAACCTCAGATATGCAGATGACACCACCCTTATGGCAGAAAGTGAAGAAGAACTAAAGAGCCTCTTGATGAAAGTGAAAGAGGAGAGTGAAAAAGTTGGCTTAAAGCTCAACATTCAGAAAACTAAGATCATGGCATCTGGTCCCATCAATTCATGGCAAATAGATGGGGAAACAATGGAAACAGTGGCTGACTTTATTTTCTTGGGCTCCAAAATCACTGCAGATGGTGCAGTCATGAAATTAAAAGATGCTTCCTCCTTGGAAGAAAAGCTATGATCAACCTAGACAGTACATTAAAAAGCAGAGACATTACTTTGCCAACAAATGTCCATCTAGTCAAAGCTATGGTTTTTCCAGTGGTCATGTATGGATGTGAGAGTTGGACTGTGAAGAAAGCTGAGCGCCAAAGAATTGATGCTTTTGAACTGTGTTGTTAGAGAAGACTCTTGAGAGTCGCTTGGACTGCAAGGAGATCCAACCAATCCATCCTAAAGGAGATCAGTCCTGGGTGTTCATTAGAAGGACCGATGCTGAAGCTGAAACTCCAGTACTTTGGCCACCTAATGGGAAGAACAGACTCACTGGAAAAGACCCTGATGCTGGGAAAGACTGCGGGCAGGAGGAGAAGGGGAAGACAGAGGATGAGATGGTTGGATGGCATTACCGACTCAACAGTCATGAGTCTGAGTAAACTCTGGGAGTTGGTGATGGACAGAGAGGCCTGATGTGCTACAGCCCATGGCGTCACAAAGAGTCAGACACAACTTAGCGACTGAACTAAACTGAAGAGGGTACAAAACTTATTAACAACTTTATTAGTCAAAATCTCAACTTTGACACAGAGGACTTTAAGCAAAGGAGTAATATGATTTAAGTTAAGTTTTGATAGATCATCTTAGCAATTATGCCATGCCTAGTGGAATAATAGCAAAAGCAAGGAAAGCATTTAGACAACCTTTACAGTCAGTTCTGGTTACATAATTGACAGACCAGTGCAAGATGAAAATTCTGGATTCTCATTTTGAAAAACTGTGAAGAATTTCAAGAAGCCAAGAGCAGAGTTCTTTTATCCACAGTGACCTACTGCACAGTTATCTCACATAGGAAGCTGGTCCTGTTTGCCACAATTCTTGGGTCTGGTTGGTGATATTATCAGTGCTGAACTGATCAAAAGTTGAATATTGAAGACTTGACAGACTGGGTTTGTTTATAACGTGAATAAAGAAAAGGATAGAAAGAGAGGAGACAAGCATAAACTTAGGTTTTGACTTAAGTATTTAAAAGAATAAAATAAACCTAACAGGTAAAGAGAACAGCAAAGAAACTGGCTTGAAGAGGTTTATTTGTATTACTATCCTCATTCTTGCAATTTCATGTAAGACACCATTTATGAATTATAACTTGTTTCATATTCTTTATCTGTATTATTATTATTAATATATTTTAAGTTATTTTAATTTTAAAAATGATGCCAGAAATAAAGAACTTACTTGAATAAGAAATCTTTCTTCTACATTTGCTTTCAATATTTTTTCTATACTTCTTTTCACATTTCAACAGTTTCAATAATAATTAGGAGACACAGTTTTGATCCCTGGGTTGGGAAGATCCCCTGGAGTAGGAGATGGTAACCTGCTCTAGTATTCTTGCCTGAGAAATCTCATAGACAGAGGAGTCTGGAGGGCTACAGTCCATGGAGTCGTAAAGAGTCAGACAAGACTGAATGACTAAACACATACACAGTAGTAATTCAAGAAAATATATTTGCAATTGTTAACTAAATATGTACATGAGATTTCACATGCATGCTTGCACTTGACTTCACTGAGTGTCTTTAAGATACCTATTTACCTTATCCACTTGAAAGAACTTGTTGATAACTCAAACTAAATATTGATGTTCAAAGACAATAATTTGTATCTAAATTTTTAAATCTTAGACATGATTAAATGACAATGACATCCTTTGTACCTTCATTCTTAATTCTTGAATGATTACAAAATGATTAATTTCTGGATTATAAAAATAATTCATAAACAGTATAACATATTCCATAGTAAAAATTTTTGATAGGACCACCTTCATAGTAAGCTCATTATTTTTTAAAGCCCACATCTGTTAGTGTCTGTTGAGCTTTAAAATGTACACATTCTATGAGCCAGCAAGTAAACCTCTTCATAGCTTCCCCTATTTCCAATAGCATTCCTTCCTTGTGTTGACTTTTTGTTCTGTAATTTAAAATGCTCTGAGGACACAAATATCAAGTAAATTGCTTGTAATTGCATTCCTACTTGTTATTAAATTCAATTAATAAGTATACTCAATATATATGAGAATGAAAGTATGCATTCAGGCTTTAATTTCCATGCTAATCTTTTGCTTATTTTCTAATCAATGCTGAAAAAAGCCTTAAGATGCTCTTCAGCTTCAACTCTGGAGGTCAACAAGGACATTGAAAAGCAGAGAGCTGATAAAATGGGGGCTACAAGGCAGAGCAAGCCACTGTGATTATTTCCTCAGTGTCTGTTTTGCAGAAAGATCTTGTTATCTCAAAAACTCAAGAAGATTATAAAGGTTATTTTTCAAGGTAGAAGATGTGTCAAAAAAAACCTACTCAATCATGCTGTCAAAGACTTGTGTAGCTGAAATTAGAATTTATATTAGAAAATGTATTCCTCTTCTATATTGGATAAAGTAGAAAATTCAAATTTATAATTAAATCTGTGTTTCACGAGTTTGATGAAGTCCAACAACTGAGGAATCAAAAACACTGCTTTGACCAATTTGTGTAATTATTTTCTAAGGTAATGAAATAAAGAATGGGCATTACACATCAAGGAAACTATGATAGAATGGAGAGTTAATTTCATGTTTTATATTCATTTCAAATTAATTATAATATTATGACTCTATCACAGATATTTATTTCTAGAAATATATATTTTATATAAAATCACTATATAATTAAACTTATAATTGTAATATATAATTCATATATATGAGATATATATTAATACTACTATATAGTATTTATCTGAACTTCTCTCTCCACATAATAAAAGATATTAAAACTATTTAGGGATTTTTACAGTGTAATAATGTGTATGCATGTATGTGTGGGTGTATTTTAAATGAGAAAGACATAAAAAATGTTGACATATTGGTAGCTTTGTAAGCAAGTCTTTGAATTTCAAATAGCTTCTCATATTATATTTTCAAGTAATAATTCAAAATTTATTTGCAGTTTTATAAGATTCTACTTCATGATTCCCAACTGTTGAGATAAAAGACTCTAAGGAGCAATTTCTTGATGGATTTTAGTGGTGAAAAATATGAAAATAAAAAGCAAGGAAGCACACTTAACATTTATCTTATATTATTTCTGTAATAAAAAAGTTACTGATTGAGTCATCTAGGAACAATTTTTCTTTAAAAGAATAACTGTATCACATGCAATACTAGAGATGCTAATTGTATATATGTATTAAAATATTTTAAAGGCACACAATACCATTTGAGAATATTTGTAATTCATTTTGGATTAAAATATATTAAAAGAGTGCAGTAATTGACAAACTACCACTTGACAGTATTTGTAATTCATATATATTCAGTTTTACCAAAATTTCAAGCAATTTAAAATTTTAAATAAAGTAAAACTATACAGATTTCATAATTATGTGCCAACACAAAGTCCATACACTCAATAAAGAGATCCAGAATGGTAATTTGAAGGTAGAAAAACTGTCCCAAGATTATTTGATAAAATGATTACTGATATTAATGTTTCCATTCATCTCTTATATTTCTGTATTTTTATATCCATACCCAAATTAGATTTGTGAGCATTAAATCACATTTATGGATAGATGGAACCATCTCAGTTCTTTGATTTATATTAATTTTCTGTCATTATCTTCCAGAAGTATCAAATCAGTTTCACTAATGTAAAGATCCAAAAATAGTATATTGGACAATGCCTTCTGTCATATGGATACCCAAGAAAAGAAACTTCTTCTCTGTAACAATTTTATCTGGATTTTTTCTTGTGTCTACACCAAACACTAGAGGGATAGTTAACAATGAATACTTTATCAAATATTTAGCAAAATTACATACCATACACCATGCTAGATGCTGAATAAGACACATAAAGTTGTTTGTTTCTTGAAGTTTGCATTCTTGTGGAAAATTCAAACTTTGAAAAAAATGTTTCCAAGTGTACTGAATATTACCTAAGAGAAGAATACTGCAAGTGGAATTAAGAAAATCCAGAGGAATGGATCCTCAATATGGTTTAAGAGAAGGAGATTGTATCTCCCAGTTTGCCTGGAACAGATCAACTCATGCCCATTATATATGTGTGCGTGTGTTAAATAGTATCCAACTCTTTGTGACCCCACAGACTGCAGACCTCCAGGCTCCTCTGTCCATGGGATTTCCCAGGCAATAATACTGAAGTGGGTTACCATTTCCTTCTCTGGAAGATCTTCCTGACCCAGGGATCAACTCTGCATCTCCTGCATTGACAGGTGGATTCTTTACCACTGAACCATCTGGAAAGCCCATTATATATCCACATGTTATTGTCAATAATACTCCATTTCACTCGCAAAACTGTCACTGTGTGAACAATAAATTGTATGGTTTCTCTACTTAATACTATGTTAATTTTAATTTCTCTCAATTGTGCTTTGGTTTCTGTTAAATATTAAATATTCAAAAACCAGGCTCCTCAGGAATTCATAAAAATGTATATTGTTGATTGAAAAGAGTAGCTTTTTTCTTTTTCTTACCAGATAGTATACTTAGGAGGCAAAGCTATGGTGATCTTACAGAACTCACCATAAATTCACTTGGATGGTTGGCCAACTTCTGTTTACATGGACTGTCATTAGGGAATATACAGAAAAAAATATAAATCATCCTCTAAGCTAAATTGTGGATCTTTTTACCAAATTGATTAGATACTCTGTTGTGATTTACAGGTGCCATAGCAGGAGAAAAGAAAATAATATCAATTGGGTTAAGTTATTTAGCAGCAAGCTATAGTTAAAATTGACTATAATATAGAATGCTTCTAAATTTATTTGAGCTTCTGTTTCTATTCTATAGAATTTTTCCAATGTAATTAAAAGAAATCAACATCTTAAACTTCTCATTTCCTCTACAGAAGTGGCCTCTTATTCACCCAAATAGTAGCTCTCCATGAGAACTACTTTCCAGACTAGAATTTGCTGAGACGTTTCTCTATTGAATGTCGTGTGTAGTCAGGTACCCAGCTCCTGACTTTCACTCTTTTAATGCTACAAACTCAGGTGTCCAGTCCCAGGTTTTCCTCATTTTCCTGGGGCCCTATTGCTTCCACTCAGTTCAGATATTGCCACAATGTTACTTATTTGTTGCAAGCAATAGAAACCAGTTTTGGTTGGGCAAGATAGATATATCAGAGCATCTGTAGAATCAATGGGATAGTAGAACCTGGACAATAACTAAGAAAGACAGTCAAAATCTTTCCACAGGAATAATCAGCTTAAGTTAGCATCACTGCCACCATTGATACTTGATGATCCCCATGCTCCCTGCTTCAGAACTCCGGCTGGCAGGCAGCAGCACTATGCCACTTGGGTTTATTTGCTTTCCTGACTCCCCTGTATCCCACTGAATGTTATCTACTTATGCTTTTGAAAGTCTTGGCAAATAAATAAGAACCAAAGAAAAGGTTAATAAAGGACAATTAAAATAGTACAATGAATATATGGGTAGAGCATCATACTGGAAAACTGAAGACATTGAGATAGTGCTTTTATCAATAGTAGTTGAAGAATATTTTTTAAAAACTCATCTACCTAAGTCATTCAGGTGCTATATACTAAACAGTCCATGACCCTTGGAAATTTTTATTGAATTGGTTGTATAGGTCTATGTTTTTCCACCTCTACTTTTTTCCCTTTAAATGTGTTTTCTCCTTTAACTATCTTATATTATACTTTGCATTCACTTATAATTGTTTTATTAAGGTACATCATAAACTATTATAATGCAGTATAGACTATTATTTTCACATGAGTAAAAGCATGTTTCATGTTATAATTTATTTTGTTTGTAGATTATAAATTGATGATGTAATATGCCCATTATGCCACTGTGGGTTATTTATTGCTCCTTAAGTACCATACCAAAAAAAAATGGCTTCAAACAATGCCATCTTAATTGTTAATGATGCTCTGAGTAGGAAACATGAGCTGGGCTCAGATGAGGGACTTTGTGAGGGGTTTCTCCCGCAGTTCTCATGGGGTTGCAGTCATAATATAACTTGATTGAGGTTGAATGGTCCCATACATTTTTACTCACATGTGTAGCTGTGGTTCCTCAATTCTCATTCGTCTGGTTTCTCATGTCCCAGTGGCATATAATGGCCTTATTGCTAGAAGAGGAAAGGAAAGGATGTTAAACACTTCTTGAGAAGTCATCTCTTGAACTCTAAAATCATCTGTACATCATCCTATGGGTCAAAGGAAGTCACATTTACAGTTCAGATTCAGTAGAGGAGGAAATAAACTACTTCTTAATAGGAGTATGACAAAGGTACTGCCAAAGAGAATACACATGGGGTAGGAGGAATCATTGACACATTGAAATAAATCAACTCCATACTTAGCATAAAAGAATATAGATAGCTATTTAGTTACAGAAATAACATTTTAATTTATTCTAGTAAGGATACTACATTAAGTGAGAAAACATAACCTAGAAGAATATAGTAGTAAAGGAAAATTATCCTTTCGACAGTTTTAACACTTTCATACAGGGTATTCATTTCAAAAACAGGGTAGAATACCATCTGAAAGCAAAGAATTTTTTGATTTATATTATGGAAAACAGCAAGTGAAAAACAACAAGATAAAAGCAATATTAAGACAGTAGTAAATCTGATAAACTATAACATTCAATATAGAAAATGAATGGCATCTTTTAATATTGAGTGAAGTATGAGATAAATCAATTCAATAAAAAAATGGCATCATTTTAGTTCTCTTTATATTTGCTATCCTGGTGTAGGCTTTTATTGTTCATAACAAAGCACCACAGTGGGAACAGAGAAGTGACCAATTTACACTGACATTAGGATTCATGTTAGGTAAGGAACAAAGGAAGCCATGTGTGTGAGAAGGTGGATGAGTACAGCGGGATAATTCCTACCATCCTAGAACGGGACAATGAGACTCCTGACTGCCTTAGCATTTCATTGTTCATCTCCTTGACCTACTTACAAGAACTCACTGTCACAGTAGTTGTAGGATCTAATTTATTTGCAAAGACCTGCATGGAATAGGAGTTTACAAATCTCCCCTGGTAATCTTTTTATGGTCCAGTATGAATTTCTGTCAAGTGTATCTTCCTGTTGTCCAATCTAAATCACTCCTGCTGTGATTTAAACATATCTCCATGTCTTCTACTCTCAGTGGAAATGAACAGCAGCTGGTTATAATACTCCATGTACTTGAAGGTTACAGTTTTAAAAGGCACTCATTTAATCTGCTCTAAAAAAAAAAAGGAAAGAAAAAAGAAAAAACCTCATGAATTTCTGCCTATTTTTCTTTACAAGATCATTGAATGTTTTTAAATGATCACAAGCCATAAAAACATTAGCATGCTAACACAGCAATAAACAAAGTAGTTCCTATATGTGCCTCTCTCCTTGTTTACAATGCATTATATGTGTTGATAGCTTTGGCATAGTTTTTATTTTCTTTTTCATTCGGTGGGAGATCACAGTCAAAATTTTAAGTATTTCAATTTCTGTGAAAATTGGAGTATAAAGAGAAAAATATGAATGTATGTAAAAATATTGACCTATAATTTAAAAAAAACAGAAATCTTTATGAGTTTATTTAATGATAGCATCTTGATTTCCTTAATTTTCACATTTGAACAGTGAAAACATGACAACCTGGTATATTTTAGGAGTTGAGTGGTAATGTTTAAATGCTGTTTAATTCTAGAATTGAATTATATAAATAATTATAGGTAAACTGAAAAGACATTGCTGGGAGAGATCAATGTTCTATACAGGTGATACATGGCACAGTAACTCTTTAGAAAGACCATAGCCAAATGTATAAAAGTCTTAAATATCTCTTTCTATACTGCTTATTTAATACAATATCACAGCTGGAAAGACAATTATTTGTAGTACTGCTAGCATCTTGAAGGATTTCTTACTAACATTCAGAACACCCATAGTTCTAGATTCACCAAGGCATATTTCTATGGATTTAACTGTTTAGCAAAGCTCAATACATACATACATATGTGTGTGTGTGTGTGTGTGTGTGTGTATACACAATAGTTCCAGCAAAAGATTATTTTCTCTCCTCTTTCTTAATTTACTTTATAAATTTACATTCACACCATTTAAAATGTATGAAACAAAAGATGTAGCAATCAGACCGTTAGATAGCTATTTGTAGGATGATGCCGTGGTGTGGTAATAATGTTTTATCTTCCCTACTCTTTGGCCAAAGGTGAAGTGTTTTTCTTACAAAGCTGCCGCAGACCTGGTGGAACTGGGGTGTAAGGAAATATCTTCATGTTGATTCTTATATTCCTTACCATTCTTGGTATTCTTAATAACCATTGTGGGAAAAGTAAGGGAAAAGTAACTGGTCCAGAAATTATATTGTATCTATAAGAAAACTGACAATAAGCCAGTGAATTTTTTGTATATTTCTCAAACAATGTGAGAACTCGCTGTTTTCTGCTAGGCAATTTCATAGATAAGGACTTGGTGTTTAATTTCATCATTTTTTCAGGCATGAAATGAGTGCACCTCACATAAGGCTATATTCAACTATGATTGGCACACTCAGGTAAAGTCAGTCTTCTAATGTTTATTGTTAAATATTCTTTTCCACATTTAATCAGGTGTATATCCTGTTATAATTTGGCGATCTCTTTTACCTTTAGGTCTTCTTGGCTATCAGAGTATGTTCAGATCAATCATTGCAAATCCATCTACACTGCACTTCTATTGCCTAGAATCCTCAACAAAAAGTTGGTGGCTTTAAATGATAATATATTATTGCTCATGCATTTATCTGTAGGTCAGCTTGACATTGGTTGTTCTACACTGGGCTGCTCTAAGCAGTCTGTGCCTCTTGGGGAGACTTGCTCACATTTCTACCAGTAAGCCAGGGAAAACAGACCAATGTTACACTAGATCTCATTCTCTTGAGATAACAGACCTATGAGGGACTTATTTCAAATGGAGATGGAATTGCTGCAAGAGGGAAACTGAAATTGGTGAGGGATTTTTTTAGGCCTGAGCTCAAAATCAGTACACTTTCATCACCATGGGCTTCATCACTTGGCCAAGTTCAAAGTTAAGGTTCAGATACACACACTGGCTCTTAGTAAAAGGGACTGCAAAATTAGAGGCCGAGAGGTATGGTATCTA
Organism: Muntiacus reevesi; assembly: GCF_963930625.1. Lineage (NCBI taxonomy): Eukaryota > Metazoa > Chordata > Mammalia > Artiodactyla > Cervidae > Muntiacus > Muntiacus reevesi. The sequence continues at coordinate 25,500,167 of NC_089262.1, read as the reverse complement.
GAAGGGTGAAAAGTTATTTAAATATATTTGAAACAATTTGCCTGTGAACCCTATTGACTAGAATCTTATTTGTAAGCGAGATAATTCTACATTAATTATATGAACTATTTTGATGTTATCTAAAATTTTTGTATCTTTTTATATATAGATAATTTGTATTGGTTTTATATACATATGCACATATACTTATAAATATATATATATACACACATATGCATTATACATGCTTATATATGTACAAAATAAAAATAAACACTTAGCTTTGAAATTTATCTTTAAAAGTGTTTTCCAGTAAGCTTCCCTGGTGCCTAGATAGTATAGTGTCTGCCTGCAACTCAGAAGACCCAGGTTCGATCTCTGGGTCAGGAAGATCCCCTGGAGAAGGAAAGGGCAACCCACTCCTGTATTCTTGCCTGGAAAATCCTATGGACGGAGGAGCCTGGCTACAGTCCATGGGGTCACAAAGAGTCGGACACGACTGAGCAACTTCACTTTACAGTAAGCTGTATCATGATTATTTCAAATTCTAGACATAGGAAAATGGTTGGTCAAACACTTGCATGAGTGTTTTGTTGCTCAGTCGTGTCTGGCTCTTTGTGACAGTTTGGACTGTAGCCTTTCTGGCTCCTCTGTCTATGGGATGTTTTAGGCAAGAATACGGGTGTAGGTTGCCTTTTCCTCCTTCAGAGAATCATCTCAACTTTGGGATCAAACACACACCCCCTGTATCTCCTGCATTGCAGGCAGATTCTTTATCAGCTGAGCCATTGGGAAAGTTCATTGGTCAAATATTAGGAGGTAAACACTTTTCAGTGACAGGCCACGACTAATGGGTCTACCAGTTTTTTAAATGAATAAAAGATTCAAACTACAAATGTAAGTATCAGTCAAACTAATCTTTTTTAACTGGTACTTTTATATGCTATGGGTATGCGTCCCAGGTGGTGCAGTGGTAAAGAATCCATCTGCCAGTGCAGGAGATGCAGAAGATGCAGGTTCGATCCCTGGGTCAGGAAGATCCCCTAGAGTAGTAAACGGCAACCCACTCCAGTATTCTTGCCTGGAAAACTCCATGGACAGAGGAGCCTGATGGGCTACAGTTCATGGCGTCCCAAAGAGCTGGAAGGACTGAATGACTGAGCACACATACAGAGTTTGCTTAGCCAATGACATATTGGAGATTGACTATATGTTACAACATACATCAAATTAATATACATAATATCAAAATAAATAACAGCTCAGCCTTTTAAACATAAAATCTTGTGATAGCTAATTTTGTGTGTCAACTTGACTGTATCACTGATATTCAGTTCAGATACCCTGATTAAACACTATTGCTGAGTGTATTTGGGGTAATGTTTACAAAAGAGATTAGCATTTGATTTGGTAGACAGAGTTAACAAAATTGCCCTCTGCATATGAATGGGCATCATAAAAACCCTTTAGAGACTGGATATAATAAAAATTTGGAGAAGAAATAATTTATTTTCTCTCTCTCTCTCTCTCTCACTATATATATATATATATATATATATATATGTATATGCATGATTCGTTGATCTGAATAATGATTTTTTTCTTGCCTTTGATGTTCCTGATTTTTGGGCTTTCAGACATAGACTTGGAAAATATGCCATCACCTCTCTGGTTCTTACGCCTCTGAACCAAACAACCAGCATTCCTTGGTCTCTATCTTGCAGAAGGCAGATTCTGCAATCTCTCTTTATACACATATACATATCTTCTTAACTGTGTTTCTCTTGGAAACTATAGCTAATACATTTCTCTACCTTGTATCTTTAAATTATTTGAGTGGAAAAGGAAACTCTCTAAGTTCTACCTGCTTGAATAGTTGGGCAGATATTCACCAATATTTAAACTTCCTGTATAAGTAACTGATTATTAATATTCCCTCTGAATGTATTATGCTCTCTCTCTTTTGTATGTATGAAGATTAAAAGTAGAGATATCCAATTACAAATTGTATTTTTCTCATCTATAGTCTTAATAATCTAGTTACCATTATTCTTTGAGTGTTACAGATTAGAATAATTGTAACAGTCCTTATAATATAATCTAATATATAAATAACTCATTTTGCTGTGAAAATATATTTAATATTCATCCATCTTGCAAAGTCCTTTTTAAATTCTTTTTAAAAATTAGATGAATATAAAAGACCATATGAAATGACTTGAAAAAAAAATGTGTGTGTAAGTAAAAGAAACATAAATATAGACACCTCTTTCAGGTTACTATTTTTTCAAGGGACAACAGACAGGGAAAGTTTGGGTCAAAGGAATCTTTTTGCAATAAAGATTTATAGTAAAATTCTATAAGTGATAAATTTAAAAAATAATTATTGATGATAAAGGATGAGAGAAGAAAATTGCAGTATTGAGTTGATACTTGAGTTGATGGAGGGGTATAGCAATCAGATTACAAATGATAGACTATTGTTCAACACAAGTTCATGTGCCCAACACACTGTGAGGACACTCATCTCAAAACATCAGAGTTTGAAGTGGGAGAAAGGTTTATTTCATGGTCTGTACCAGTAAAATGGGTGGCCTTGCTCAAAGGACCCAAATTCCCAGATGAGTTTCAGGGAAATATTTTAAAAGACAAGCTGAGGGAGGAGAGTTGCAAGATGCATGATTAAGCTTGTGCACAATTCTCTGATTGGTTGATTGTGAAATAACAGGGCTTTGTCACAGGAGTTAATATTATCAATCCTCAGGCTCCAGTAGGTCTGGAGGATACTTACTAATGGTCATCATGCAATTAACTTCTTCCATTTGGTAGAGGTTTAGCATATGTAAAACAACACAGGATTGTGCAACAGTTATTGTTATCTAGGTACTTTAGGGAAGAACTAGAGGTTCCGTTACTGTCACATGGTTAATTTACTGTTTAAATGCTTAGTTCTCCTAGCTCAATTGCTATTTTTTTCACTGCAGGTTTACATACTTTGGATCATTAATTCATGAATCAGGCTTTTGTACTAATGGGAGGCCTGGGAGACTACAGCTTTTTTATTTTATAAACAAGAGGCAGGTAGAAGACATGGTTGGAGGTATCTTGTCCCAGGAAGGTCCCATAGGATCCTGCTCAGTTACAAGACCTTTGATAGAAGTAAGGGACTTCTTAATATGCAAAATGAGTGAAGTCAGAATATAAGTGTTCAGAAGAAGGAGCATTGTTAGAAGTATGGGAGTAGAAGTATGATGTTTTTATCTTCCAATTGCTTTCTTTTTTAAACAAAGTGTTAGTAAAATGTTTCTGCTGAGTATGTAGGGGCAGGTAGATGAAATATAAAATAGTTATATCAGAAAATGGGAATGTGAAGTTAATATATACATGCAATAGTGCCGATTTGAGATTTGCATACATAAATACAATTGAACTATATAATATTGTTATATTCTTTTTCTAATGATATTCAGACACTTAGGTGTGAACTCAAAATAGATCAATAATTGGAGTGAGGGTTGTCTACTTGCATATGTCAGATGGAGAGAATAGCGTGAGACTTTAGGGGATGGTATTGTTAATAAAGGAAGTGAGAAAACAAATTGATTGTAGCATAGTGAAAACTTGTGGCAACAATTGGTTGGGGTTCTCAGTGAGTCAAAGGACTCTTGGAGTACAGCACTTAGAATAAGTAAACATGGTGGGAAAAGACATGCTATCTGGGAGACAGGATTTATATATGTATATGGTGGCTTTTTTCCCCCTAGTTTTAATTCTGTCATGAATTATTTTTTAATTAATTAACTTATTTATTTTTGACAATGCTGCTCAGCTTGTGGAATCTTAATTCCCTGATTAGGGTTTGAACTAGGCCCCCAACAGTGGAACCATGGAGTTCTAACCACTGAACTGCCAGGGAATTCTCTACAGGATTCTTAAAATACACACTTCAGGAAAAAGGGAGTTACTAGTGCTGGCAGTCAATTTTAAGAGTGATCATGTGAGCAGTTAAGATAAAATAGGAAAATGACCATTATAATTTTGATTTTATAGCAGTGTTACAGGTTGGCTGGATTTCTTTCATTGCCCTACAAAAATTATTCTTGAAAACTTTCAGGAGGTTTGAAACCATCCTGATTTCAAGCCTTTAACTTACTTGAATATTATGCATCTGTGGAGGTGCTTCAATAGCCATAAAATAATATATGAAGTGTTGATTGTGCCTTAATCAATTAATTATTGACAAATAACTTTTGCTTTTAGATGTCTGCTTCAATTATTCATTTCTTAATATTTTGTAATATGTAGTTCATAATAATTATCTTGCTTCAAGTGGTTGTTATTTAACTTTCTCTCTCATTTCTCAGTGATTATCCCAATCTTTCTTTCAGACTATTGGTTTAAGTACTGATACAAGAGAACCTGCTACTATATTTTTATTTTGCTATTGTTTTTTCTAGAATAATTTTGTCCTCAGTATTATCTGTTTATCTTAACTTTACAGTTTAAGTATAACTTTTTATTTGACAGTAAAATTTTTTATTATCCTAGAAGTGAAAAGTATGTTTTGCCTTTAACTTTGGTGAGTCATTCTTCCCTTTTTGCCTTCCTTTTAAAGTATTCTCTGTAATTTTTGCCGTATTTCTTTCAATCTTACTGATTTTTAACATGAAGATCCCTACCTAGACTAGATACTTTCCAGGCAAAATATCTAACCATTCTCCCTGACTTCATGTGCACCTTGTCTGAGACTGATTTTCTTCTCCTTATAGATTAGACCTGAGGGCTGGGTTTGCACAGTTCTGGTCTCTATGCTTTGCATTTGCCTGTTGGTAGACTTAGTTTTTGACATTTTAAAATGTGTTTAGGTTAAAAGTCCTCAAATCACTTCATATTTGAGGCATATTGCATATTTTATTCTTATGCATCATATTTTAAGCTTTTGAACAGTTTTTTCCACTTCAGGTTGACCCCAAGAACTTTGATTTTCAGAGAAAATCAGCTCTAAAGTTTCTTCCTCATTCCAATTTCCTTAGCAGGCCCCCTATTCCTGCAAAATGGAAAATACATAGTGAAAGCACCAAGCATTGTTCAAAAAATTGCTAATCGAGAGTAATGGAGGAAAACTTCAATGGAGGTGGAGTTCAACTTTCCCTTTCTAGTGATACCTTTACTTTTAAAGAATAAAGTGGCCTCATTATTAATCAGTCTTTTTCCAATTGTTACATAGGGAAAAGAAAATAAGAAATATGCTTTTTCTTCTACTGGTGTTATCAACATTACAAGTTGCAAGTCAGTTTCACCCAGAAGGACTCTGAGATGGAAATTTACGTACAGAAACTTTATTATAAACATTCTCAGAATTAAGGAAGATTTACTTCCATCTCTAAGGAAATAAAGAAGCAAGGTTAGGTAGTAGTAGAAGTTGAACTATAACAAAGGTCTTATCCAAAGGGAGCTCTAGAATCAGAATGGCCCCTCAGAGTTGTATCAATATGGAGCAAAGGATATGGCCCTTTGTACCGCCAAACCAACTAGTTATTACACATGGGTTGTCACTAGGAGGAGGAATGACATTGGGCAAGCGTCTCTCTTCAGCCCATGGCAAGACTTGGAAGTAACTCAGCAAAGAGATATTGTCTGCCCTTATTTCACACTTCTGATGCTGGAGAATGAATGTTTCAGGCCAGAAGTCAGGGAGAGAGAGGAATCTGAGGAGTGTCAAACATTTATTATAGCTTGGGAAAACTTTTGGTCTTAAGAGTCATTTGATATTTTTCCATATGATTCCTAAACCCCTCAGCCTTTGTCTCTTAAATGCATAAAATTTTTCATATTGCTTTTCTACCACCCCTCCCTATGATTATTGAAGAACATGTGACCTACCTAGTATATATTTTTAATTGTGTTGATAAAAGAACAGCATATGGATTATTGATTCTGATGTATAATCTTGGAATATAATTTGTGGAAAATTTCTGCAGCATAAGTTGACAATATATTTTCAAAGTGCATAAAATATATATTTTGAGATAATCAGCAACTTGAAATTTATTTTTTCTAAGGAAGCAAGTACTACCAGTAATTTCTAAAGTTATATTCAAAAACTGCAATTTAGAAACAGTAAGAGATTAGCCAAGTAAAATATGGGGCTTACTATAATGGTATAATGTACAAGTTCTTAAAATCAAGGGAAATGCAGGTTACATAAATTCATGATTGCACTGAATATTTATTTATATGTGAATATAAATATAAAATAACCTGGAAGGAAACATAATGAAAATGTTGTCGTCTGGAAGTGAATTACAGATTATTTTTAGACCTTTATCCCCTGGCAGTTTCCCAGCATTACCATGTATTATTTTATAATCAAAATAAATACATTAAAAAAGCCATAATAATATCATCTTTATATTACTGGTGAAGGTTGATAGTGAAAGTTTTCTCTTCAACATGGTGTATTTAGCCCAATGATATAACAGTTAGGTTAAATAAGGGGGGAAAAAAAGCAACAATTAAAAAAGGAAGCAAACAAAATAATAAAGTGTCAGTAGCACAGACACTAGAAAGTTAAATCCAAGTTTGATATATTATCAACATGTAGATTAATTTTATTACATTTACTGAATTTTCCAATATATACATAAAATAAAAATGGGAGTGTATGTATAAAAAATATAAACATATATTTGTACATATATTTCAGATAAGTAAACAATATGTATTTCATCAGCAAAATAATACTTCTTATATTTTGTACAAAATAAAATACATAATGGCTACATTTTTACTTATAAAAATTTGACCATGATTAATCAGAATCTTTGAGGTATGAAAGATAATCCAAGATTTTAAATAATAATTTATTACATCAAGAAAAATTTCCTAAATATTGGGTAGGTATATTAAACATGAAGTCTATTTACCTCAGACAGCTAGCAGCACATAAAATATATATTCCTTCCATTTATTTTAAGGTCTGAAATATACATTTACATTCATTTTGTAGGAAAATATATGAAATTATGAATATGACAACTGAAATTTATCTTTAGTTGTTCCCTTTTGTAGAATTGTGTGAGTTAGAAAACAAAATCTTCTTAAACTTATACTTACTTCAGCAAATAGGTATTATCTTTCAATTTCACAAAAACAAGTGAGGTTGAAGTATATACTTCAGTCAGAATGGAAATTGGAATCATTTTGTATGAAACAATTTTTGACTGTAACCTCACATGGAAATATTAGTCTGAACGCCATCATGGTATAAGATATGTCTTGATAGAAATTAGAAATATAAATACTGAGAAAAACTTTATGATGAAGGTGTTGGTTATGATGGGAAATTATTTTTTCACACACACTCTTTTAATCTTATTTGAAAAAAAGAGAAGTGATGCCAGCATGTGAAATCATGCAAAAGTGAAAACTATTTTGTCAGAACAGAGTTGTTACAGGTGGTTTTATTTTTAATTATTAAATTATCTTACACTTTTAATTTAAACTTCATAAACTGCTTAAATCTCATGAATGACTCAGAATCACTGGGTAACATGAAGTTTAAATCAGGATGGGGAAAAGTAATTTTTCTTGAAATATACCTTAAAGACATTTAGAGGGAGCCATGGGAGCAATTTCTGTCATTATCATTCGTTGTGCTTTAGGAGAAAGGAGAAATGAGCACAAATCTATTCCTTAGGCAAGAGTAAGCTCTCTGAGTTCTCAAGTCCAGAGAAACAAAGCAGCCACGGATCAATTTACTAACTGTGGTGCAAAGTCCCAGACTTCTCAGGAAAGATTCTCAGATTACTTTAACTTTGTTTTAAAAAGATAAGGTCTCCTTCACTTCAAATTATCTGGAGGTTATAACTGTAAAAATCAGGTCACTTTTTATGGGTCACTTTTCTTGTGCCTGTTCTAAAGTTTTGATAGTTTCTTAGTTCCTATTCCTATGGACTTAATTCCCAGATACTAAGCAGTCTATACATACGTAGCAAAAACAAACAAGACTCCCAAAATCTCAAACAAAACAAGCTGACAAAAACAAAGAAAATAAAAAAAATAAATAAGGACACATAGGGATTACATAAAGTGAATCAGATAAAGATACAAATTATTAATAGTGTGCTTTTATCTACTTTTCCACATAAACATTAGAAATATTTGGAAGCACTAAATCAACCAGAAATATTCACATCAAATATGGTTAAATTTTTAAGACCTTAATAAATACAGAGATTAGAAAATGGCATAAGTCAAAAAAGAACTTATAAAATTGACTAGCATCAAATATGATTAATGAAATATAAGCTGACATAGAAAGGTGATCTAGCAATACGAAAGACTGGACTTTATCTTCAAATCCATAATACTCTAAATCCAGAGTAAGAGCTATAAATGTCACAGGACACTCAGAAAAAAACAAAGAGAACAGTAATTCAAAATAAAAAGTTCAGACTGATCTTGCTAGCATCCTGGACTACTGGTTGTGGAATGAACCAAGGGGTGAGAACGTCATTTGGTAGAATAACTGAGGGTAGTATCACTAGTTTAGGTCAGAACAAATGTTTTAATATTTTTTGCTTTATTTTTTTTTAATTTAAGGATAAAGAAAATACACTTGACAAGATTCAATGTACATTAATGATAGACAAATTCTCTCAAGAGAGCAGCTTTAGATGGTGTGCATCTCAACATAATGTACACCATATAAGACAAGCCTACAGCTAATTCATACTCAACAGTAAAAAAAAAATGAAGACTTTTCCCCTAAGATCAGGAACAAGAGAAGAATGACAATTTTATTCAACATATTATTGGAAGACCTAACCAAAGTAATTAGGCAACAAATAATATAGAAGGCATCCAAACTGAAAAGAAAGATGCAAAGCTGTCACTTTTTGCAGATGATATGATATAATGTATAAAAAAAGCTCAATCAGAAAACTGTTAGAACTTGGAGGATATGGAATCAATATACAAAAACTTGTGTTCGATACACTAACAACAAACTATCAGAAAGAGAAATTAGGAAAATAATGCCATTTGCAATTGCATCCAAAAAAATAAAATACCTAGGAATAAATTTAACCAAGGAGGTGAAAGATTTGTATATAGTAAATTTTTAAACTTTTTGAAAACTGGAATGTGACAATGTTATGTTACCTGTGTGACACTAGTTTATACTAAGGATACATAGTCAGGGTTTGAGAAGTACACTCAGCCTCAAAGTGAGCATCACATTAAAACAAAGTTGATCAGTGTAACGTCCAAAAGCCAACACAGTGAAGGATGACTGATCTATGAATATAATTTGTTGCTGTTCAGTCACTTAGTCATGTCAGACTCTTTCCGACCCCATGGACTGCACCATGTTGGGCTTCCCTATCCCTCACCATCTCTTTCAGCTTGATCAAACTCATGTCCATAGAGTCAGTGATGCCATCCGACCATCTCGTCCTCTATCATCCCCTTCTCCTCCTGCCTTCAATTTTTCCTAGCATCAGGGTCTTTACCAAACAGTTGGCTCTTTGCATTCGGTGGCCAAAGTATTGGAGCTTCACCTTTAGCATCATTCTTTCCAATAAATATTCAGGAGTGATTTCCTTTAGGACTCACTGATTTGATCTCTTTGCAGTCCAAGGGACTCTCAAACAGTCTTCTCCAACACCACAGTTCAAAAGCATGATTCTACACTGTTCAGTGTTCTTTATGGTCCAGCTCTCTCATCCATACATGACTACTGTAAAAACCACAGCTTTGACTAGATAGACCTCTGTTGGCAAAGCAATGTCTCTGCTTTTTAATAAACTGTCTAGCTTCATCATAGCTTTTCTGCCAAAGAGCAAGTATCTTTTAATTTCATGACTGCAGTCACCATCTGCAGTGATTTTGGAGCCGAAGAAAGTAAAGTCTGTTACTTTTTCATTGTTTCCCCGTCTATTTGCCATGAAGTGATGTGACTGGGTGCCATGATCTTCATCACGACTATATGAGCTATGGAGTATTTGGGGGTCTTAGTGTCAGGATGAAGCAATCACAAAACCAAGTACTAAGGGGAATAAAGGGAAAGGACACGGGGAGAGAACAACGGACTGAGAGAGAAAAGAGAGAGAATTTCCACTCAGAGATTCAGGGTAAACCTACAAACTATATGTCCAAAGTACACAAAAGAAAGGAAAAAAACAGTGAGTTGGAAGAAATGGTTAGATCAGTAAATTCTTCTGTTTCTGTCCATGGTAAAGGCCTGCGAATGTTACTAGAAAGCAGCTGGACCAGGTTCTACCTGCCCGTGTGTGTTTGTGCTCAGTCATGTCCAACCCTTTTTGACCCCATGGTCCATAGCCTGACAGGTTCCTCTGTCCATGGAATTTTCCAGGCAAGAGTACAGGGAACTGATTGCCATTTCCTACCCCAGGGGATCTTGAATCAATGCGTGGCCATGTGACAATTTTTCCCCCATCGGAATGTGAAGTGATGAGTTCATTTCCAGTTACAGTGTGAGATTCTAAACTGTGGATGTGCTTTTCACATATAATCTCTTTTCTCTTCTGCCTTCTGCAAGGAAAAAAAATTCTGAGACTCTTACTGATAGAGGTACAACAAGTTGGAAGGAGACTAGGATATCTACCATTAAGAACTGCCATTTTTGTTTTACTGTTATTAGCAAAAAGAAATCATAATTCATGGTGAAAATACAGTAATTTGTAGTCATAATATGTAACAAATTCAAATAGCAGATTTAAATTCAGAAAAAGTAGATGAGTACAATAACTATGATTAATTAACTCAGATACAAGAAAATAATAGTATTCGTATAATTCCATATAACTCACCAGAGTGTGTGATTTAAAAGTAGAAGATTATATAAGCATGCATATTCAAAAATAAACATATAGAAGTTAAATATGTAGTTACTGGAGCAAAAAAGTAAGCCTACATATTGTAAACTACAGACTGGACAAATTCTTAGGGTATTTTAGTCAATTAGACTTTAGGACTGAGGACCCCATCATTCTCCACAGAGTAAGAAAACTATGAAAAAGCTATTAAGAAACATATTATGCTAGTTTACGTGTGTGTGCTCAGTCATGTCCAACTCTTTGTGACCCCATGGGCTGTAGTCCCACAGGCTCCTCTGTCTATGGAATTTTCCAGGCAAAAATACTGGAGTGGGTTGCCATTTCCTACTCTAGGGATCCTTCCGACCCAGGACTTGAACCTGCGTCTCTTCAGTTTCCTGCACTGACAGGCAGATATTCACCACTTGGCCACCTGGGAAGCCCATGTGCTATTTTAAAAGGCATCAATTTGTTCCTAATGATTATTTCAGAAAAAGATAATTAAGAAAATGGTAGAGAAAAAACTTAGATCTAGTAACTGTTAATCTAATTCAAAGACATGAATCTTACCTTAAAAGTTGACACTACTTACTTCTTAGGATAAATAAATCCACACTAGAAAGAAAATAATGAAATTGAAAATATTAGAGAAAATCTGAAAAAATACTTTAATAGTGTAAGTTATCTACAGAAGAGTGGCAATGAAACTAAGAGCCCTTTCCTCATCAATAATAGGTGAGAGGTAAGATAGAGCAATCCCTTATAAGACCTAAGAAAAGGAAACTTTTCTTTGAGTCTAAAATAGGGTAAACTATTACTTGAGAGTGTCAGTGAAATAAGGCTATTACATCAGTACAAAAAAGATAGTTTACTACTCACTGAGTTCCTGCTAAACATTACCAAACAGAAATTATGGAATAAGTGGCAATCATAAATATTACTAAAATAGAGTTAGATATTTAAATATTATCTATAAAATTATAACAAATTATTTCTATGCAAAAAATGGAAATAAAATTCTAACCAATGACTTTTAGCATGATTGAAACCAAATGTCTAGTTTGTAGTTATGACTTACAAATTTCTTTTCAATTTAAAAGTGGTATCAAAATATGGACTAACTACACTTTATTTAATGAGAACTTTAATATATGCCAATTAAATTGATAAAAATTATTTAAAGTCATTATAAAATTGGATATTGGTACATTGTGGTAAACATCTCAAAGAATGCTGACAGCATTAAATTCAGAATAACTTTAGTTTAAAAAAAATTATTTCCCTGAAAGATCCTAAAAATCAGCACACAGAATTGATTCAGTAATTCCATAAAGCATAAATATGCACTTTTCAGAGTTTGAAAAATGCTAAAGTGAAGACAAAGTACAGAGTCTCTTTGAGGGTGAAAAAGGAGACTGAAACAGCTGGCTTAAAATTCAACATTAAAAAAGCTAAGATCATGGCCTCTGGCCCTTATTTGCCTCTGGCAAATAGAAGGGGAAAAATGGAAGCAGTGACAAATTTTATTTTCTTGGACTCTAAAATCACTGAGGATGGTGACTGCAGCCTTGAAATTAAAAGACACTTGCTCCTTGGAAGGAAAGTTAGGACAAATCTAGACAGTATATTAAAAACCAGAGACATCACTTTACCAACAAAGGTCCATATAATCAAAGTTATGGTTTTTCCATTGGTTACATACAGATATGAGAGTTGGACCATAAAGAAGGTTGAGCACAAAATAATTGATGCTTTTGAACTGTGGTGCTGGAGAAAACTTGAGAGTCCCGTGGACTGCAAGGAGATCAAACCAATCTTAAAGGAAGTCAACCCTGAATATTCTATGGAAGTACTGATGCTGAAGCTGAAGCTCCAATACTTTGGTCACCTGATGTGAAGAGCCCACTGATTGGAAAAGACCCTGATGCTGGGAAAGATTGAAGGCAAAAGAAGACGAGGGTAGCAGAGGATGACGTGGTTGGATGGCATCACTGACTCCATGGACATGAACTTGAGCACACTCTGGGAGATGGTGAAGGACTGGGAAGCCTGGCGTGCTGCAGTCTTTGGGGTCACAAAGAGTCAGACATGACTTAGCGACTGAACAACAACACACTATGACAAAGACTATTTTTAGAATACAACTTAATTATTAAAATAACATCCTTTTCAAAGAAATTGGGACAATCTGGTCTATATTATAATGCAGAAATACTGTTTGAGCATCAGTCTGATCTTTGAGAGATAAAGAAAGCATGCAGCAATAAGAGACAAATAGTTCAATTTAAATCAATCTTTTCTTTCAATGTTCTAACTAGCCACGTATAACATATATGGTTGAATTATTTAAATACGCTCTCTAAAATGTTTTGGGAATATAGTATTGGAGGTTACATTTTTAAGTATACCATGTCTCTATAAGTCAATATACTTTAAAAGTCAAATATGACTGATTTTTATTGGCATTTTCTTACCTTTTGCCCCGATAGTGATAGATAGTATTGCTACTAAATCATTAATAAGTAGCCATCTTTGCTTATAAATCAAAGGCCAGTGTTTGTTAAATACATCATACCACTTTCATAAAATCATCAGTTTCTTAAATATTCATCACATCTGTGTTAACCTATTGAAAGGTGAAAGAATTCTAGACAAAAACAAGCAAATCACTTTTACCAGAATTTTGCAAATCAATAAATATTTCATAGGCTGGCTTGAATACTCATTTGCTTTTCACTTTGAAAACGTTACTTTTTACTTATGCATTTATTCTTTAATTGGAGAATAATTGCTTTCTAATATTGTGCTGGCTTCTGCCATACAACAATGCAAATGTATGTGTACACACACACACACACACACACACACACACACACACACACATATACATCCCCTCCCTCTTGAGCCTTCCTCCCCTCCCACCCCACCCTGCAGGTCGTCACAAAATGCAAGGCTGGGCTGCCTGTATTCTACAGCAGCTTGCCGCTGGAAACCATGTAGATGGCCAATAACCACATGAAAAGATGGTCAGCATCACTCATTATCAGAGAAATTCAACTCAAAACTACATTGGGGTATAACACAACAATCTGAATAGCCATCATCAAAAATCTATAAAGAGCAAATACTGGAGAGGATGTTCAGAAAAGGGAATCCTACTGAACCACTGGTGGGAATGTAAATTGATACAGCCACTATGGAGATTGCTTAACAGTTTGGAGATTCCTTAACAAACTAGGGGAAAAAAAATACCATAGGCCCCAGCAATCCCACTATGGGTCACATACCCTGAGGAAACCATAACTGAAAAAAGACACATGAACCTCAAAGTTCTTTGCAGCACTATTTACAATAACCCAAACCTGGAAGCAACCCAGATGTCCACTGAGAAATGAATGGATAAAGAAGCTTGGTACACATATATATAATGAAATATTTCTCATTCATAAAAAGGAAAGAATTTGAGTCAGTTCTAAAGATGCGAATGAATCTAGAGCCTATTATACATAGTGAAGTAAATCAGAAAGAAAAATATCATACATCAATGCATATATATGGAATCTATAAAATTTGTACCAATGAACCTACCACCATGGAAAGAATGGAGACACATATGTAGAGAATGGACATGTGGACACAGTGGGGGAAGGAGAGGGTGGGACAAATTGAGAAAATATTACTTGTAAAGAGTTATCTTTTAAAATTTCCAGAAATGCTTGTTATTATGTTTAAGCTTTTATCTGTATGTGTTTACTACATAAATATTTTAAGCATTATTATTTTAGTAAAATACCAAGATCTACCCTAGTTTTATTTCCATCTTGATACATAGCATGTATAAAATATCTAACTGACTGCTCCCTTCCTCCCCATTTATAAATGGATCTTCTTGGTTCCTTTGTGTTCTCTCTGTTCAAAAACATATGTATATCAATTTCAAAAAAAATCTATAGAGTAAATTTGTAATATATTCCACCGATTTTAAGGTGCTTTTTTATCATCAGAGAATATCCAATCAAACTGTCTTCACATATGAATATTCAGATGAACTTTAAAGAAATTTTTATCTGATCAAAAACTAGCTCTGTGTTAAACTACAGTGTGCTAAACTGCTTCAAATGCTAGAAATCCAGTTTCCTTAATAACAAAATATTCAAAATAATGACTGTGTTCACATTTCATACTTATATGTTCAAAATGTTTGTTATACCTATATACTAAGGAGATTTCATTCATTCTTTATGCTTAATCCATATCCTAAGGTTAGTTTTTTTACACAATGATAAGAATTAACAGTAATTTAAAATTCATCTCTAGTGCTAAAAATTAGAATTTATGGGGGTTAATGGATCTGTTCTTTTGCTTGCTAAATAAAATTTGTCCCTTTAGATTATGGTTACCATTTCTTAATTAAGAACCCACTAAAGTGCCATCCAAATGTACATAATTTATTCCCTTTATATTATTGGCCTGGGAATTTTGCCAATGAATAAAACATCTTATTCTGAGGCAAAATGAAAACTAATATTTTAAAGCATGGTGAAGAAATATCATTTTCTTAACTTTTTTTAAAGAAATCATTTCTTTAACTTGTTAAATAGTAAATCTACATTTTAATGAAAAGCAAATCAGGATAATGCCTAATCAGACTTTCAATAACAGCACTAACTAAAGTCTGAAATGACTATTTCTAAATTAAAATATAGAACCCTTAAGGATGAAGGGAAAATATACATATATGTACATATGTTCCTGGGTGTGAATATGCTGTATGTGTATATATATGTATTCTTTTTGTTGCTTATTATTCTTTTCTTGTATGAAATAATTGGTCTTGCTTTTTTAACTATAGTTGTCATAACAGACAATATACATATGAACTTTGATTTTTTAATGAGAAAAGATGTCAGAAGCTTTATAAGGAAAGAGTTTTTAAATGAAACAAAAAGAACTAGGTGGCAATATTCTGTTGAGGTCAACAGAAAAACCACCAAAAAATTGTTCAATGTTTTCAATTTTTATTTCTTTGTTTGATTCATAAATTTCCTTGAAACATACTATGAGGTGTTTAGAAAGCACCTCTGAAGAAACAACTCTGAAATATTCAGTAAATACGATTGCCAGAGCTACTTCTGTGTACTTTTACTTATATAGAAATAGCATCAGTGTCTCAAATTTGCCTAGTTTCTGAGGTACGGTTAGTCTCTAGATCTTTTAAGTCATTTTCAAACACTATTTTTAATGCATACTTTATACCTATTATTGGGCTAATGATAATTGTATTGTGCCTGGTATGGAATTATTTCATTTAAAAATGGTTTTCTTAATGAGAAATTGTTTAATTTGAGAAATTAGTTTGGTCCAAAAATAATCCGTTATTCAGTGCAAGAGTTAAGATTTATAGTACATTTGGTGCACACTGCTTCTTGATAAATATCCAAAAATAATAACTTAAAAACACAATTATCAACAAATACACTAGAGACATATAGAATATAAAAATCAAGACCATAACATTTTGAAAATTCAGTTGAAGATGTTCCGCTGGCTACTTTTATTTATAATTTAGATAGAGGTTCTTTGTTGGTAAGGTAATTTTTATTACTGCAACATTCAAGAGCAATATGAAGATAAATTTAAATCATCTCCTGGAATAACTTAGTCAAACATTGTTTAGATTAATCACATAGCTAAAAATTACTTGCTTAGAACTCTAGCATCCATGTCAAAATTAAAATACCTATTTACTTGATCCCACTCTTCTCCAATAATCCACAAGTGACTTCTGCATAAGTAAATGTGACTTCTTACCAACTTGATATTTCAGTCATGACTGTTTTTCATTGTTTTGCTAATGAGTGGTCACACAAAATGCAGAATATAATTTTTAATTTTTTGTTTCTAAAATTTTAATTTAGACTTCTCTGTCTAAATGACTCACATGTCTGAAGAATGTTGCCTAAGAATGCTGCTAGATGTAGGAGAAATTTATGAGAATTATTTCGTTTTGTCTCAATTTTGCACTTGCGGACTCAACAAAATCTCAAGCAATGCAATGCAAGTATTCATGTTGAATTATTAATACATGGATAGAAAAAGAAGAGGGGCAGATATAAAAGCACAAATGGTAAGACTTTTCTACTGTTTGCATCTGGCAATGAAAAAGTGACCATCATTTTGAATCCCTGAAAGTGCTGCCCTATTTTAGCAGTCTCTTCAAAAATCCAACTCATAGCAGTAACAACTTTCCTATCCCCTTTTATATTGATTCTACAGTTTTTGGTATGGGTGTATAAAGACAAAATGTAGGGAATGCAATGCAGAAATATGGTTTCTTTGTAGCAGGAAGAAAAACTACCTGACTAAGTATTACCTGAAGCTGAAAGTTAGACTAGAGTCTTAACATCCTTGAAAACAGCATTTGTTGACAACACACTGATTAAATTTTAAAAAGACTAATATTAATTTTCCTGTTAAAGTTTGTTCATTTCCATCTAAAGTTCATGTTTCAAATCATTTTTATATAATTAGGATGCAAAATCATGCTTAAGAAACTAATTAAATTACACCAAACATACTGGCTACAAAAGTAGTAGAATTTTATAACAGAGAAAATGTCATGTTTTACATAACAGCAAACTATTTTTAAACAAATTGCCTGTCATTTTAGATTTTTTTTTCCTAAAATGATTCTTCTAAAAAACACCACATCCAGTTTTTAATTTAAAGTACCATGTGCCTCTCCTTATGTATTATGTTTCCTTTCAGATGGATGGGACACCCATCAGTGTAACTCTTCTGGTCTATTATCTATTCCCTCACTGCTTCCTCCTCTAGGCAGAAGGAATTACCTGCCTTATGAGAGTATTTAGAGGAGAAAGTAGAAGGTGCCTTCCTCCCTCACGTCTATGAAGTTATGCTATCTTCTGGAGCACAAGTTCCTTGTTACTCCATAATGTAACTCACCATGATAGACTTTGTCCAACAGACGTTGAAGTCCAGCACAGCCTCTTACAGATAGAGTAAGTTTCTTCAGTTCTGGAGTACGGGATCAAAGCCCTACTGTCAAACATCCATGGCATATTATCCAATGTCAATTATATCAACAGTATGGTTATTTATCTGCTTTTGTCTTTTCCTTCAGTTGCTTCAGAACTTGCAAAGGGAAAGATGATAAATTGGGGGCAACTTAAAATTCCCAAAGTATGTAACTTAGTAGTTATTATAATATTAAAGCATTAGATTACCAGCACTTATTTGTTTGCAAAAGGATTCCAACTAATTTAGGCAGAAAAAAAGTTGAATTCATAGCTTTTGTAAAAAGAAATCAATATATCAGGAATGTATATAACCAAAGAAATGACCAGAATTATAGAGTCGAGCACCGTCTCTCCTCTTTTATCTCTGTCTATTCTTTCTGATTTCTTTTTGTTTTCACTTCCTTCTCTAAGGCTTGTTCTCTCTACACAGTGGAAGCTATGGCTGCAGACAGTCATGTGCTTCTATTTTTAAGGGTATCATAATCAGATGGGGAAAAAAAAAAATGAGCCCTCCTTATCTGCCATTAATAGAAAACGAAAGCAAGAACAAACACAAAATAACTATATGGCTGATTCATGTCAATGTATGACAAAACCCACTGAAATGTTGTGAAGTGATTGGCCTCCAACTAATAAAATAATATTAAAAAAAAAAAAAATATCTCAAAAGGTTTTCTCACTGATCGGGCTTAAGATTTACATGTATTCCTTGAACAATCCTGTTGGTAAATCAGGTTTACTTGGTCTGCATCACTGTGACAGAATTTTGTGACTAAAGATTTAGCATGTTACTGGAGAAAACAAACAAACAAATCAATGTAGAATAGGTGCAGTTCATGAGATTCAATATCATCTAAAACAAGAGCGGAACATGTTGAATGCTTTTCTAGAAAATATACATGTTGGTGGGGGGCCATGAAGAATACAGAAACAGATGCAATGTCCATCTAGCACTTAACATATGCAAGAACTGGGGTATTTAACAAGGACTCTCTCTTTCCTCTCTTAGTGATGTTGAAATAGCTTTTGGGGATGTGATGTATGTTGATGATAGAAAATGGATAAATGAAGAGCATAGCAATGTCAAATCACAACTATTAAAGTACTAAAATTTCAGATTTTTCAGGGTAGCACAAGTAAACTTTTTTACAGATATGTCTTCTAGAGCTGTCCATGTGACTAGGTGTATTATTTTCTTTATATACAAATGTGCATGATAAATCTTTCTGCCCTAATTATCTGTGTATTTTAAGAATAATATGGTTTCAGTAAACTACGATTTTTTTTTATACTCCCTATTTCCAAGAAAGCAGGGTATGCATGAAACTACTCTTCCTTTGGGGGGTGAGTGAAGTGAGGCCTTGTAAGCCTTGGACCCAGAAGATTGTTGATTTAGTTGGATCAATGAGAAGCAATGAAATATTCTTGGATATGATAATAATACCTGGCACAATTCATGTTCATATTGAGATTGCTAGAGAACATATTGGATCTTAATTTTATTTTTGTATTTTGAAACACTTAAATAAACACTGTCTGGGGTTACCACAGGAAAAAAATTCTTCTAGAAGAGTCTTATTTAGAATAAATGTGATTTGAATAAAACATAAAATCTGGCTTTGCTTTCCAATATTAAAAACATTTAAAAATTAGCATTTTTAACCAGAATTACAAGAAGAATGCTTAACTTAATTAAGAGGAAAAGTTGCATTTAGAGACACCAAATTATACGTTAAGTGGCTTATTAATATGTCATTTACCCATATTTTAAGCTCTATTAGGCAAGAAAGAAGTCGTTCATGTCAATGTGCACTTTTAAACAGCAGAAAATGTGAACATGACACATAAATGAAATATTTTATGTGTTTAAATAAAACTTTATTTCAGATAGACAATCAGCAGAGGCTGGCTATTAATGTGTGATTATAATTTGCAACAAACCATTAAACAGCTTTTAAGATATAGAAGAGTTTCTGCTTTTTCTCTGTTGAGGCTAGATTTATAAAAAGTGTAAGCATTCTCCTTAGTTGTCAACATCATCTGTTTAGACATCCACATGATTACAGAAATTTTGGTCCTGCCCACCAAAAATGGAAGATCTCTGAGAAAGTTTGAAAGAAGAGATGAAGGAATATCACCAATTAAGTATTGAAGGAAGAAAGAATTTTCCAGGTAAATTTTGTGCCAGCTTTTATATAAGAACACTGTAATTTTTCAAACAATCCAAAATTAGATCACCATTTTACAGTTGTGGAAACTATCAATTAAATGATTTTTTTTCCAGGTAGTCATAGCACAAAACTAGGCTTAGAGGTTTCCTACTGTATGTTATTTCTATTGTGTGGTATTGTTAGGTCAAGTTACATATTTTGAGAAAAGTTTCCAGGCATGGTCAACCAGTCTGATCATTTCTGGCAAAAAATAGAAACACAGAGGTTGGGAAAACAATAAGTAAGTGTGTGATCTGTAATTCCTTTTGGAGAGGAAGCAAGAGGAGTTGGAGACAGAGCTGGGGAATAAAATTGACTTGGGGAACATGAAGGAATACACTGTAACTCTTAAACCAGTAGTGTTTCCAATTAATTGTTATTTTTAATAACCAACGTATCCTCAAAATGTGTAAAACAACACATTTATTTTGTATTTTCTAACAGATTTATATTCTATTATTAAATATTTGTCACAGTATTCTGTGTTAAGGCAATATATCAATGTAGAGCTAAATTACATGTAAGGATTTATGCTGATAGTAAACTGGCAGGGTTACAGATGATGCAAATAGAAAATTTTTGATCCTTGTGATGACTTATATTCTGCCATATTTTTGCCAAAATTAATTTTCTTGACTTCATAATTAGCAATTCATTACAGAAATTTGAGTTTCATGTTCATTCCAAAAAAGCCATTTTTGATAATCTAACATATTGTTACAACTACCAAAGTTCAAAACATTTAGTTCATGGGCCAATGAGACCATTGGTGAGATTTGATTCTGCTCAGGAATTTGCTGAAGGGACAATCAGGCAAGAAAAAGACATTAGTGACCTAACTTGCCTAGAGAAGCCTGTACAGAACAGAGGACTATTTGTGTGATTACAGAATACATTTAATAAAACCTAAAAGTGCCTTAGAATGATCTTGAGAATTAAAAAATGTAAAGCTATATTAAAAGCTATGAATTATTCACTGCAATATATCCTCAAAACTTATTATTACTTTTACATCATGTGAAATAATTTCACATATGGAACTTAGCATTTAATGAAACATGATTTTTATGAGGAAAATACGAAAAGCATGTCTATGAGCAAATCATACTTTTTTTACAATTTAATGGCAATTGATTTTCTAAAGATCGGTAACAGTATCCACAGTAGGTTTTGTTTTATTTTAGCAGTGTTTGAAAGTTTATTATATGACCGGCAAAATTCCAAGTCCTGTTAGCACTAAGTCAAATAAGAAACTCTTCGTCTTTATAAAACTTAGGAGTCAAGCCCTTAGAATTGTTGATATAGATTACATGCATCATATCATAATTTTATTTCATTATAAAAGAACAAATGTAATATGCTTTCTTATAAGTCTTTGCATTCCCCCAATTAACCATTTGTAGGAGGAAATTAAAGAATCATTAAACTCTGATAGTAAGAGAGAGAGAAGATGCCAAAGAGAGAGAAAGAGAAGGAAGAGGAGAATTCTTAGGCAGTATATATGATATCATCATTTATGCTATTATGTTTTGTACTTATTATATTTATCCTATCATTAAAAAACTGAGAAACAGGATTTTAGAAAATGTATGAATAGTAAATTATCTCTGATTAAACAAATGATTAAAGCATTTTAATCTTGATCAAAATATTTTGATAGATATTATTTTTCTATTAATGATACTTTTATTGTTATAGAAAAGAATAAGAAAATCAATACTGTGACACTAAACTAAATATGGGATTCTGTACACCCTTGTATTTCTGGGCATGATAATTGTGGATGATGCAAAATTCATGTCTCATTTTGGAAAAATGCATAGGTTATTCTCACAAGTTACCAGTACAAGGAAACACTGTTTATGTTCAGGAGTTTAATTTCTTGTAAAGGTTAATCACTATTAGTTACCCTAGCTGACAAACAGGAAAAGGGCATCAGGTCAACCCGCTGGAAGGAAAGCTTTCAACATGTACAGCTGTACACCTAACGGCGATCCGTGCGCATTTGAAGATTCATTTCCTCATTTTTAATATGCATATGGTTACAGATTGCTTTTCATATAAATCTGCAAAATGTTGTGTGGCATGTGAACATTTGCCCATCTGGAGGACTGGTCATAAAACTCATTTTCTGTGATTTAATGAAACTAGAAATCCACGGGTAAAAATGGCTTTATCTTTGTATCCAAACGTTGGTGGGTGTTGCAATCACTTATATATTCCATAATATGTTCCTAATTTTATAAATGACTAATTTATGTTTCAAAGATAATAAACCTGGTAGTATGACCTTTGGATATAAGTTCATAGGAAACTATATCAAAGAAATCTATTTAAAAAAAAAAAAAAGAAATCTATTTTTTAATAATTTTCAAATATCATTCCCAATATCTCTCCTCCTCTTTCTCAAACCCCACTTCTCAGAAAAGCTGAATGTCTCAGAAAACACTATTATGTAGCTTTGTGAAAGCTGTTGCTGGCACTGCATAGAATGAAGTATAGATTATATGATTCAAATGTACCAAAACAAATGATATTTTTGAAATTAAATTAGAATTTTATTGCTTTTTCTCATCATTTTGGAAACTATTCTGTAACAAAAGATTATTACCATCCATGCATGCTTTCTGGAATCTCTCAAAATCAGATATCAAATCAGAAATTGCCCACCACCAGCCTCTCAGAAAAAAAATGAGTATTTTTACTGGAAAATATTAATTATAAGTTTAGAATAAATGTTTCATAAAATAATTTAAACATACTCTAGTCAATCTTATAAATGTCTGTGAGATAAACAGATGAATATAATATAGACCATGGTCCTTAAAATTGTATAATATTTTCTAGTACAATGTAGCCTCAAAACTTATCTTCTTAGCAAAAATCTATGAAAGACTCTAGGCCATTAATATGCAATTGCATCTTAATTCTCTCTTTGCAGGCTGTTTTACTTTATAAAATAATTAATTTTAAAAGAAAATCTAAACTGCAATGCCTCTGGATTTATAAATAAGGAGCACTTGGTGATAACTGCCAATATGTCCTAATTTTAAATAATGATATGCAATATGGAAGAGAATAAAATGTAAAAATAATATACATCTTGACATTAATTAGAATTTTCTCTATATTATGTTTTCCTTATCAAGTACTTTATAAGTATTATCTATGTTACATTAAAGGAACATACTTTATTGATTACCATACTTACTTGTTAATTATAAATATAATACTGAAACTGAACTAGTACTGTGATTTCAAATATAGTGGCTGTTAATCATATGTAGCTAATGTGAGGTTAAAATGTGATGTTAGAACTGAGATGTGTTGTTAAGCATAATCTATGTACCATATTTTGAAGATTTAGTGTTAATCTGTGTTAATATGTTATATTAATATGTAGTGTCTCTAAAGAAATCTTTTAAGAAGATTCACTCTTCTTTATAAATCATTATTTTCATGAGTGGAAAAAATACACAGGTGTTTTGTTTCCTAATCAGTTCTTATGTATAATGATGTGAAATCTGGACATGTTAATCTACTTTGCTACGTTTTGGAGAAAAGCTGAAACTCTGGCAAAGAAAAGCAAAGGATAGGTCAAACTGTGTACAGGTGTATATGTGCCTGTACTTCTTTGTCTTCTGAATGTGCTTACTTTTGTTGATGCGAAATATATTAAAAAAGAGATTGAGGGTTTTATTGAAATACATGGCTGCATATTTGAGGTGGGGGAACTGAGTGAGGCAGAGATAAATACAATTTACTTGTAAATGACAGATTCATTTATTATTTACCAACAGATTCAGAGGAAATCATTAAAAATAACCAGAAAAGTGGGGCTCAATTAACAATGACAACAATAAAAAAACATTTGAAAAATATTTGAAGACTTGTTAAAACTACCAAGTAATTCAGGGTTTAAGCAACGAAAGTGCCATAAAGAAGAAAAGTTCAATGAGATTGGCTAAAACTCATGAAACAACGCTTTGTATTGCACTTTGTAAGTGGCTCATGGGGAAATGCCACTTAAATGGAAGCTAAGAAACTAAGAAACTGAGCAGAGTTTGGCTATTGACATCTCTAGTATTTGGGAAGACAGAAAATGGAGTTCACAGACTACCAAAGAGAAAAGATAAAATCTTAGGGTTTCCGTTATGATCCATGAAGTGCTATGCTGTAGAAAGTAGCAAAGATCATTCTTCAAAAACTTAATCTTAGTTTTGAGTATTCTCAGTCTGTCGGTATGAAGTGACCTGACCTTAAACAGAAGAAACTGTAAGCCTCACTTGGATAAAAAAATTATCATTGAGAAATTGACATTGTATAAATAATGACCAGCATTCAAATGCATAACAAATAAATAAACATACAAACAACAAGCACACCAAAAGACAAGACCAAATTCCTGAAAATGAAAAAGCAGTTTTGATATCAGAATTACACAAGTAGACTTTTAATGTCATTGATATGCCAATATAATATAATTGGTAAATATGACTTTACCCCAGGATTAACTGTGTTGGTAACTTAGAAAGACTAACAAAATCCTCTGTTCAGAAAACGATGAGCATTTATCTAATTGAGAATGATTTTTAAATGAGTGTTCATGTCACGATTCAGAAAAATATTCATAACTAATAATTACCACCACTTAGAGACAGGTTGTATAAGCAAAAATGGATTATGATTAATATACAGTATAACAGAATTATTGTCCCTGTTTTATTTAGTGGCTAAAACAGAATATAATTATATGTTTGAAGTCAGGAGCAAAAAGTGAACTAGATTTTAATAAAAATGTCATATTTGTACAATGCATTGAGAATATCTACTCCCAAGGAAAACACACTGAGTCACTTCGATTTTCTCTAATATAATTAGTAACTTGTAGTTGGCATT
The DNA here is from genome assembly GCF_963930625.1 of Muntiacus reevesi. Classification (NCBI taxonomy): domain Eukaryota; kingdom Metazoa; phylum Chordata; class Mammalia; order Artiodactyla; family Cervidae; genus Muntiacus; species Muntiacus reevesi. The sequence goes on along the minus strand of NC_089262.1, from coordinate 25,475,198 downwards.
TTCCATTTCTCTATTCCATTTCTCACCTTTGCTCACTATTTTGCAAAATAAAATGACTACCTAGGCTATCTCTGTGTTTTCACATACTGCTCTGCAAATTGAAGGAGCATATTAAATGGGAAATTATACGATTTGAGTATTATTCATGCTATACAGATAAAGGAATTTATTGTGAATATTTAATCTTTATGAAATATTGAAATGAATTAATGAAATAATTTTAAAAACAGGTAGACTTATTCTTTAACCTCGGTTTTAAAGAGTATCGTTATGGGAAAAGAATAACTTCATACCAGTGCTTTATACTGACCTCACCTCTTCCTGTCTTTTGAACTTTCTTTCACGTCTCCAAAGCCTGTCGAGTGTGCCCTTTCCAAAACTGAGCCCTTGGCTGGCTTCTTCCTTTCCTCTGCACACCTTGCATTTTGTTTGTTTGCTTCCCCTTAAAGGCCCTAACATCCAAGAGGCTTCACTGATCATAAAGACGAAATTATCTACATAATCTCTTTTTCACCAAAGAGTTTGGTACTTCTTTGATCATAGTAATTCCATCATTTGTCATCATACATACACATGCACACACTTGCAACCGTACACATACATGAATGTATATGTATAGTCTTCAAATGAACCATAGCTCTCAACACAGTAATTGCATCTGTGTTATTCTTTCTTTTACAATCAACTCCTTACAAAGACTGTGACAAATATTTGGCAATCAGTATGTACTTGAGAATAAATGAAGTAATGAACCTAAGCTCTTTGAGACTAGCCTTTTCTTTTATTAGTTCATCATGAGTACACTCTATTTTCTTTAAAATTCATAGCACCCTAATTTGTTTTAGAACTGTTTTTATGCATTATTTATCATCTGTAATAAATTTTAAAACTTTAAATATGGAATAAAACAAATAAGAGATATTAAATACAATTTTTGAATTAATGAATAATCATTATTATTATTGAGAAATGAATGCATCTATCTCTTAATGTTTAAAAGAATATTTCATTACTTGTAATGAAATATGTAATTTACTCATTTAATGAAAGGCAATTATCCTAATAAATCATAATTTTGTCTCTACTTTGTATCTAGTTATTAAAATAATGTCTTAGACATATGAGCAATCTATGTTAAATTGAAGCATTACAATGTTAATTGTTCAAATACTCCTATTAATGTTATAAATATGAACATTTATGAGATCTATTTCTAAATCTACTAGGACTATTTTTAATAGAGAATAGAACATTGATTTTGAAAATAATTTCTTGGCACCGCCTATCATGCATCTGAATCTCTCTATTCAACAGAATAAACCTGCTTAAGAATAAATTTTTTTAATTTTAGAAATAAAAATTTTTGCCTGCATGTCACTGACACCACAACTCAGGAGCTAAGCTTATTTGTATTTTCTCTAAGCTCCGAACACTTGTGAAAACTGCTAAATATAGAGAGCCTCTTGCATAGTTGGTTTTCTCACTTTACACTCAGCACTACTATTCTGTCTTATCCCTTTATTCACTGTGATCCAGAGAAAAAAGGAGGATAATTCTTAATCCATGGCACCATTTGAATCCATATTATCCAACCTACATTTTGCGACTTTTTCATCATGTGGCTAGGAAAGTGAAAAGGGTTTTGGAAACAATGGAGTGGAAGCTCATGAAAAATGTTAAAAGAACCAGTAAATAATAGCAAGCAATTAAAAATAGGTACATACATGTTTCTATTTATTCTGATTGAAATTAGTATATATATATATGTGTGTGTGTATATGTATATGTGTGTATATGTATATGTGTGTATATGTATATACAAAAACAATTTGACAGAAATGCTTGTTATTCATTTTACTGAAATTACCAATTTGAATAAAACATGGAACAGGTATCATTTATCGGCTAGAGTATTATTTATCTTTTAAAGATTTATTAGGCATTTGTATTGACTGATTTTTATTTTGTTTACCTGAACTATTGAAGGTAACATTCCTTAAGGAAACTTCATATGTCTATGTCTACCTATCTTATCTATCATTCATTCATTTACCTAATGACAACTTACGTTAATTTAATTTTCATGGCTTATCAACAATTTTTGTAATTTGCTTTGTTCACATATATTATGGAAATTTATTTTTGTCATATTCCTTTTAGATATACAAGCCTGTTCCCTTTACTTTTATTTTAACGAACAGAAAGTTGAATCTCAGAAATCCAAATTCATTAACTCAAAATAATTGCAAATTACATGGGAAAGTATCTACAGTTCCATTTCAATTCAGTCGCTCAGTCGTGTCCAACTCTTTGCGACCCCATGAACCGCAGCATGATCTCCTTTAAGATGGATTGGTTGAATGTCCTTGAGTCCAAGGGACTTTCAAAAGTCTACTCCGACAACACGGTTCAAAAACATCAATTCTTTGCACTCAGTTTTCTTTATAGTCCAACTCTCACATCCATACATGACTACTGGAAAAACCATAGCCTTGACTAGACGGAACTTTGTTGACAAAGTAATGTCTCTGCTTTTCAATATGCTGTCCTTCGAAGGCGTTAAGTGTCTTTCAATTTCATGGCTGCAATTACCATCTGCAGTGATTTTGGAGCCCCAAAAAATAAAGTCTGACACTGTTTCCACATCTATTTCCCATGAAATGATGGGACCAGATGCCATGATATTAGTTTTCTGAATGTTGAGCTTTAAGCCAACTTTATCACTCTCCTCTTTCACTTTCACCAAGAGGCTTTTTGGTTCTTCTTCACTTTCTGCCATAAGGGTGGTGTTATCTGCATATCTGAGGTTATTGATATTTCTCCCGGCAATCTTGATTCCAGCTTGTGCTTCTTCCAGCCCAGCATTTCTCATGATGTACTCTACACATAAGTTAAATAAGCAGGGTAACAATATACAGCCTTGACATACTTCTTTTCCTATTTGGAACCAGTCTGTTGTTCCATGTCCAGTTCTAACTGTTGCTTCCTGATCTGCATACAGGTTTCTCAAGAGGCATGTCAGGTGGTCTGGTATTCCCACCTCTCTCAGAATTTTCCACGGTTTACTGTGATCCAAACAGCTCCATTTAGGAACTGACTACTGATGTCCCATGAAGAGAAATGCCTGTGATTCAAGACTTTACTTTCAAGTGCTTCTTTTGAATCAGGTGATATGCAACAATAGCTTTATCCTTCTTGGTTATGGGCTTCCCTGGTGGCTCAGATGGTATAGAATCTGCCTGCATTGCAGGAGACCTGAGTTGGATCCCTGGTTTGGGAAGATCTACTGGAGGATGGCATGGCAACCCACTCCAGTATTCTTGCCTGGAGAATCCCCATGGACAGAGGAGCCTGGTGGGCTATGGTAGTCCATGGGGGTCACAATGAGTCGGACACTACTGAGAAATCAACACCTTTATTAATTATGACTTTGTTCCCAAGATTTTAAGTATTTCTTCTTCTTTGTATTCTGCTATTAAGAAGGCAATAAAAACTGAATGGTTTCAGATTTTCTAAAATTTGAAAATTTTCCAAAACAACATTATTTCGAATTTCTGATAATGCACATACACTGTATGTCCAGGGTCCATAACATCTTTTCTAGGCCTACAACATATATTTATACATGGGTATGACTTCAGTGCCTAGCATTCCTTAACTGCCTGTCTTCCTGACCAGTGCACAACAGTAGATCAAGACTCAATAATCAAGATAGAGAATAATCTCTTAGGTATCAAGGACATTGTTTGAGCTTTGTTTCTTATGAAATTGTTCTGTTTTTGAAAATCAGTACTCTTGATAATCTAACAGCCATGACACTGGAGATATTTGCTTATTTTATCTCTTCCTTTTGGTCAAGCTAACTAGAATGATATGGCTTGGAAGGAAAAGCATTTCCCTTGGAAGCAAAAGAATATACCGATGTTTCCTACCTTTTCCTGTCCAGAAAAGATTAAAATACTTTGCACTTAGGTATGTAGACATATATTTACTTCACCCAGCCTCTCAGACCTTCAATATGACTGAGATCTCTATTCATATTGATTAACAAAAATACCATAGACTAAGTGGTTTGTAAACAATAGAAATTTATTTCTGTTCTGGAGGCTGGGAAGTTCAAGAGTAAGGTGCCTATGTGATTGGTTCTGGGGAGGTCCCTTGTAAGGCTGACTTCTGGTTATAAACTTCCATGGCAGAAAGAGCACTAGAGAACTCTCTGGGGCTCTTTTTATAAGGGCACTAATTCCAACTTGATGGTTTCTACTCGTGACCTAATAACCTCCCCAAAACCATATGTTCTAATATAATCACAAAGAAGATTACAATTTCAACATATGGATTTTGGGGGAAGGTACAAATATTTAGCCCATTGCAGAACAGCTGAACTAAAATTACTACAATGTAGTGCAAATTAAAAAAAAATAATAATAATAGCATTTATGTGATCTAGTTTTCCAGGGACTGCAATTGGAGTTGGTAGTACTCCCTGGTTCAGAATAGTATATCCCTTCCGGAAAACTTTCCTCTGTGAAGATATTCTCCATCAGAATTCCATGAAGAGTGCTGGTTAAAAGAAACATCCAGTTATTTTAAAAATCAGCCATTTATGGAAGGTATGGTAATATCATCTAGCATCCTATATTTACAACTTAAACCTAACCCCCCAGCAATCATATATTATCAAAAGATCGATGTTTTGGAAGAATTAATGTTATTAAAATGATCATACTACCCAAAGCAATCTATGTATTTAATGTGATCCCTATCAATTTACTCATGACATTTTTCACAGAACTACAACAAATAATCTTTAAATTCATATGGAACCATAAAAGACATAGAATTTCCAAAGCAATTCTGAAGAAAAAGAACAAAGAAGAGGGCATAATCCTGAAAGATTTTCGACAACATTAAAAATCTATGTTCATCGAAACAGTGTAGTATGGGAACAAAAATAGACATATGGATCACTGGAACAGAATACACATCCTAGAAATAAACTCATACACCTACAGTCAAATAATCTGCAACAAAGAAGGCAAGGATATACAACGGGAAAAAGACTTTCTCTTCAGCAATTATTGTTGGGAAGGTTGGACAGATGCATATAAATCAATGATGTTAGAACATACCCTGATAATATACACAGAAATAAACTCAAAATAGCTTAAAGAATTAAACATAAGACAGAGTACCATAAATTTCTAAAAGAAATTTTAGGCAAAATATTCTCTGACACAAATTGTACCAATCTTTTTTTAGGTCAGTCTCTGGAAGCAATAGAAATTAAAAAACAAACAAACAAACAAACAAGGTAAACAAATGGAACCTAATCAAACTTACAGGCTTTTGCACAGCAAAGAAAACCACAAACACAATCAAAAAGCAACTTACAATTCCAACATATGGATTTGGGGGGAAAGGCACAAATATTTAGTCCATTGCAGGACAGTTGAACTAAAATTACTACAGTGTATGGGAGAATGGGAGAAAGAAAGGGATAAAATATTTGCAAATAATGTGGGCTTAATATTTGCAAATTTTGAGCTCAATTTCCAAAATATACAAACAGCTCATACAATTCAACAACAACAAAAACAAAGCAACCCAAACAAACAATGGGCAGAAGACCTAAACAGACATTTCTCCAAAGAAGACATACAGATGGTCAATAGGCACGTGAAAAGATGATCAACATCGCTAATTACTAGAAAAATGCAAATAGAAACTATAATGAGGTATCACCTCGCACTGGTCAGAATGGCATCATTAAAAAGTCTACAAATAACAAAGAGAGGGTGGAGAAAAGGGAACCTGGAGAGGGTGTGGAGAAAAGGGAATCTTCTTACACTGTTGGTGGGAATGTAAACTGGTGTAACCACAGTGCAAAACAATATGGAAATTGCTCAGAAAATTAAAAGTAGACTTTACCATATGATCCAGCAATACTACTCCTAGGTCCATCACCAGACAAAGCTATAATTCAAGAAGATACATGAACCAGTATGTTCATAGCAACACTATTTGCAACATCCAAGACATGGACACAACCTAAATGTCCATCAACAGGTGAATGGATAAAGAAGATGTTGTGTATTTATATAATAGAACAGTACTCTGCCATAAAAATATAATTAAATAATGTCATTTGCAACAACATGAATAACTAGATATTTTCACACTAACCGAAGTGAGTCAGAAAGACAAATACCATACAATATCATTTATATGTGGAACCTAAAATATGACACAGATGACCCTATCTAACAAACAGAAACAGACTCACACGCATAGATACCAGACTTGAGGTGGTCAAGGGGGAGGGAGTTGGGTGAAAGATGGAGTGGGAGGTTGGGGTTAGCAGATGTAACAAGTATATATAGAATGAATAAACAGTATCCCTATGGTATAGCACAGGGAAATATATTCAACATCCTATGATAAACCACAATGAAAAAGAATATGAAAAAGAATTTATATATACATATATATGTATAACAGAATCAGTTTGCTGTAGAGCAGAAATTGACATAACTTTTTAAAACAATTGTACTTCAATTTAAAAAGCAATGAAATAGTCTTAAAAAATCCATCAAACCTTTTGATTTAATTAGCTTCACCATTCTTTATCTTCTAATGTCCTTGCAACCTCTTTTGTAACATCCTGAGTTCCATGTCCACATACTTAATTTCTGTGGCTCTCCTCATGCTTCCTCATATTCAACTGGCAAAATCACACTGTGATTAAATCCAACCCTTTAGCATTCTAGACTTATGCATTCCTAAAGATTAATGCATGTGGAGATAAATACACAACTACTTTGACTGACCTCACTTTATTTTTTTTTTAAGTTTTCTGTGTTTTTTTTTTTTCCATTTATTTTTATTAGTTGGAGGCTAATTACTTTACAATATTGTAGTGGATTTTTTTTTTTTATTGTAGTGGATTTTGTCATACATTGACATGAATCAGCCATGGATTTATATGTATTCCCCATCCCCTTCCCCCCTCCCACCTCCCTCTCCACCCGATCCGTCTGGGTCTTCCGAGTGCACCAGCCCCGAGCACTTGTCTCATGCATCCAAACTGGGTTGGTGATCTGTTTCACCCTTGATAGTATACTTGTTTCAATGTTATTCTCTCAGAACATCCCACCCTCGCCTTCTCCCACAGAGTCCAAAAGTCTGTTCTGTACATCTGTGTCTCTTTTTCTATGTTGCATATAGGGTTATCGTTACCATCTTTCTAAATTCCATATATATGCGTTAGTATACTGTATTGGTCTTTATCTTTCTGGCTTACTTCACTCTGTAAAACGGGTTCCAGTTTCATCCATCTCATTAGAACTGATTCAAATGAATTCACTTTAATGGCTGAGTAATATTCCATTGTGTATATGTACCACAGCTTCCTTATCCATTCGTCTGCTGATGGGCATCTAGGTTGCTTCCATGTCCTGGCTATTATAAACAGTGCTGTGATGAACACTGAGGTGCACATGTTTCTTTCAGATCTGGTTTCCTCAGTCTGTATGCCCAGAAGTGGGATTGCTGGGTCATATGGCAGTTCTATTTCCAGTTTTTTAAGAAATCTCCACACTGTTCTCCAAAAGTCTACAAGCAATAAATGCTGGAGAGGGTGTGGAGAAAAGGGAACCCTCTTACACTGTTGATGGGAATGATCTCACTTTAAATTTATAACATGAAACTTGAAACTTTAAACCAGTTTTGCAATCATATGATGCTTCTCTAGGACATTCATTCTTTCAACCAATTATTACCTATCTTCTCCCATCTCCAAATCTCTACACCTCCTATTTCTCACCAGCAGCTGATATTCTTGTGTCTTATACCATTCAGTTCAGTTCAGTTCAGTCACTCAGTCATGTCCAACTTTTTGTGGCCCCATGAACTGCAGAACACCAGGCCTCCCTGTCCATCACCAACTTACCGCATCCACCCAAATCCATGTCCATTGAGTCAGTGATGCCATCTAACCATCTCATCCTCTGTCATCCCCTTCTCCTCCTGCCCTCAATCATTAGAGGCAATTAAAGACAAACTTACCAACCCCCAATACCAATTCTATCTTTTTATACCATTTGCACAATTTCACCTAACGGCCTTTCAATCTCTGTAGAACAGGTACCAACTAGATGCCAAAAGCCCCTAAATTTCCCATGGATGGAAACTAGAGGGCTCATGAATTTCGGTGAAAATAACCTATATCTTTACTTTCACTAATTCCTAGATGATATTTTATATTTCTTTAAAATATGAATATTGACAATGATTGAACTGCAGTATTTGAAACTCCATCATCGTTAGAAAGCACATATAGTTTCAAATTATGTTATAATTCTTACAGTCTTCTAAGATATTCTTTACATTAATCACAACTCGAAAACAATCACAAACTTGCCACTTCAACTTGTTATTTAAACCATTAATAGAGAAACACATGTTATTATAATACAACTTTATGTTTTTAAAAGCATATGGACACAAGCATTGACATATGATTGGTTTTAAGTCCTAAAATAGTACTTTGATAAAGGGACAATGGACTTCTCCACCCTTCCCAAAAGTCCATGGTATAAAAATTTTAAGAACTCCTCTAGGAGAAATGACCATGTCTTAATTATGAGTCCCTTTATATATACATTGGATCATTTTCCTTTTGCCCACTCAAAAATATCATCTCAGTAATGTTACCTGCTTACTTCTATATTAGTCAGGGTTTTCCAGAGAAATGGTACTAATCAGAATAGGATCAAGCAGGGGTGTATTAGTTGCTCAGTCGTGTCTGACTCTTTGAGACCCCAAGGACTGTAGACTACCAGGTTCCTCTCTCCATGGGATTCTCCAGGCTAAAATAATGGAGTGGTCTGCCATTTCCTTCTCCTGAGAAGGGGTGGGATAGAGGGAAAGAAATGGAAAGATCTGGAGGCAAAATTCCTTTCTCCTAAGGAGATTTCAGAATTTTTTCTCTTAAAGTCATCAGCTGATTTGATGAAGTCCATCCACAATGGAGAGGGTAATATGTTTTACTTGAAGTGGGAAAGTGAAAGTGAAAGTCCCTCAGTCATGTCCGACTCTTTGAGACCCCATGGACTATACAATCCATGGAATTCTATAGGCCAGATTACTGGAGTGGGAAGCCTTTCCCTTTTCCAGGGGATCTTTCCAACCCAGGGATTGAACCCAGATCTCCCACACTGTGAGCAGATTCTTTACCAGCTGAACCACAATGGAAGCCCAAGAATACTGGAGTGGGTAGCCTATTCCTTCTCCAGCAGATCTTCCTGACCCAGGAATTGAACTGGGGTCTCAAAGTCTACTGATTGAAATATTAATCATGTCTGAAAATTATCTACACAGCAACTTCTAGATTGGTGTTTGACCAGGTAACTGGGCAAAATAGACTAGTCACAGTAACACTTAAAATTAACCATCATACTAGATTATTTTCATCAGCATAAAAATATCCTGAAATTCCTCTTATTTAAAATTATAAAAGCTAAAACCCCAATTCTTTGGCTACCTGATGCAAAGAGCTAACTCATTGGAAAAGGCTCTGATCCTGGGAAAGATTAAAGACAAGAGAAGAAGGCAACAGAGGATGATATGGTTGGATTGCATCACCAACTCAATAGACATAAGTTTGAACAAGTTCCGGTAGATATTAAAGGACAAGGAAGTCTGGTGTGCTGCAGTTCGTGAGGTCACAAACAGTTGGACGCAACTTAAAGACTGAACAACAACAACAAAGGAACTATTAACAAAACTTCCGTCCATATTTTTAAAGAAATATTACCTTATCTATAATCAGGATTAATAGGATACAATGCTTGGTAATGGTTTTCTTGCTTATCTTTTATAACTGCTTCCTTCCTACTTTTTCTTGTTCTCATCTTTAAATTTAGGTGCATTTTCTTAAGTAAAAGTAAACTCTTCTTTTGATTCATTCATCTAAGGTCTTCATTTTTTTATTACAAAAAGTCTAGAAGGTAGTTTTGGAGACAAATACCTTTGGTTCAGATGTTTGATGTGATACAATTTAATGCTTTGGGGTGCTATATGATTACTCCATGCTTCAATTTCCTTATTTTTAAATTAGGAAAGTAAGAGTAGTTTAGAATTTTTTTGGAAAAGTAATTATTTTTCACATCCAGTATTTATAAAACTATGTTTTGCACATGCTAAAAATTCAATATTAGCCCAGTTTACTTCCTACATTCATAATTCTGGAGGATATTACTAGAGGTTCTCAGTACATGGAAATATATTAAAGTTATTATTTGGACAATTAGAACTCAACAATAACACAGAAAGCTCATTTTCTTCTGTATTTGTTCAGATAATGAATCATTATGTTAGATAGTTAAGGTCATCTCTTGGGTAAAATGTACTGTATTTATTATTAGTTGTCAGTTTGGAAGTCATGCTAATTCTGAAAGCCAATGTCTATTACAAAAAAAAAAATAAACTTACATATTTTGATGTCCACTTTTTCTAATCTATTTGTTCTATAAGGAGAATATAAACTCTTTTACTGATCATAGCTTTCACATTTCTTCCCATTCTTCTCATTTCTATCACCTTCAGATTACAAAGTGATGCTATATGACCTTGAATGTTGAAACTTTTTATTGAGTTTTTCTTTTACTATCATGGGTTTTTTTTTCATTAAAGAATAGCACTTTGAAGGATATTTTCTTTTGAAAATAAATTCACTTTTGAAGGTATTTGACAGCATCCATTATTTGTGTTTGTTGAGAGTTTATCAGAGACAACACATGATGAGGAAATATCTCACCTCCAAGCTCAGAGTACATAATCAACTTCAATTGCTACATTTCATCTTCCAATTTAAAAGGGGGCTAAATATCATCTGAAAGTTATGACCAACCTAGATAGCATATTAAAAAAACAGAGACATTACTTTGCCAACAAAGGTCCATCTGGTCAAGGCTATGATTTTTCCAGTGGTCATGTATGGATGTGAGAGTTGGACTGTGAGGAAAACTGAGTGCTGAAGAATTGATGCTTTTGAACTGTGGTGTTGGAGAAGACTCTCGAGAGTCCCTTGGACTGCAAGAAGATCCAACCAATCCATCCTAAAAGAGATCAGTCCTGGGTTTTCATTGGAAGGACTGATGCTGAAGCTGAAACTCGAAGAGTTGACTCATTGGAAAAGACCCTGATGCTGGGAGGGATTGGGGGCAGGAGGAGAAGGGGATGACAGAGGATGAGATGGCTGGATGGCATCACTGACTCGATGGGCATGAGTCTGAGTAAACTCCAGGAGTTGGTGATGAACAGGGAAGCTTGGTGTGCTGTGATTCATGGGGTCGCAAAGAGCCGGACATGACTGAGCAACTGAACTGAATTGAACTGAAATGTCATCTGAAACTACTCATGCATTTGGAAAGACTTTAGAACTACTAAGATTTATCACATGTCAGTGCCATCTAGAGTGTTACAGGATCCTTCCCAACTCGCCTGTCTGCTGTCCAGCAGGAAAGAACATTCACAAATATGTTGGCACCTGCTTTCTAGTTGCAACAAGCAGGGAATTAACATCTGCAAGAAGGAGATTACACTCATGCATCATCCTGAGATTTTTCACACACTTCTGTTATTGCTTCAAAAATACCTCCCTTGTGACTTACTCCATGAAGGAGCTAATAAATCTGCAGGCAGAAGACAACCTTGAAACACTGCCACTGCTGTTGAAAAGTAATTAATGATAATATCTTCTCCTCACTATGATGCTTGCAATTTTTTTTAAGCTCTTGAAGAGGGTACTCAAGTATTATTTTTTAAAAATTAGAAGTTTCCATTCATATTATTCCCTAAACCATCTTATTCTGTGCTAACTTCAAAACATCTTAGATTGTCAAATTAGAAAGTGTTTGCATATATTAAGAAAAAGAAACTATGTATTTTACTGGTATATAAATGACATCTACATGTAAGCTTTCCCTTTATAGGTTTCATACCTTTTTAATAATTTTTACATTTCTCTGTGAATCTTCACCCAGTAGCTGTTTAATCTGGTGAGTGTTGATTTTAGCTGTGTGTGTACATGAAAATAAATTTGTATCAATATATCCTGGTGATTTCCTCTTTCCTTCAATGACTTCTCTGTATTATACTGTCAACTACAAATTGGCACTTACCAAGAGCGTTGCCAATGACTGAACAGCAAAGGCATTTGCCATCTGCCTTTATGGAGATCGAACCCCATGCTGCTATAGCTGCTGACCCTCAACAGTCCCTGAGGGAGTTCAGGGTGCAGTGAGGCACTCTGCTCCAGGGAATCCGATGGGACAGGCCTTTGGACAGCTGGATGGTTTTAGGAACAGATTTTACGGTCTTAATCCTTAATCTCCTCATATCTAGAGAAGCACTAAATCCCTTCATGGTGACATCAGACCCTCAGGACTAACAAAAAACCTTTTGTAAATTGAGTACTTCATGGTATTGAACTCTTCTTCACCAAAATCTTATATATTGACTTTCCCCCACTGCTGTTTGGAGCACTCTCTCAGAGCTATCTGAGATGCTGCTTCCCAGGCTGCAGTCCTCATTTTGCCCCAAATAAAACTTAACTCACAACTCTCAAGTTGTACATCTTTTTTTAATTGACAATACAGAAACTATTTTAGAGGCATTTGCCTTCTTGGTGAAAAAACATTTTGCTCCACACAGTATATCAGGAAGCTGATGTATATTCTAATTTTTATAGGTAAAACTTCTTTTATTAAATGTCAATACTTCAAATTCCTGGATGATTATAGGTGGTAAAGTGAACTAGACATATCTCTGACATTTATTACAGGTCTAGTAGGTTTATCTGCATTTACCCAATGTAAATATGTTAATTTTGAATATAAAATACAAAATGTGTCATGAACAGTTATTCGCATAATCATTAGAGAGCCACTTTCAATGGGTGTTATTAGATGTCAGGCACTATGCCAAGCCTTTTACATATGTTAGCTCATGTGATTTTTACATCAACCTTAGAAGGTGAATTCCATAATTATTCCTCTTTTATAGGAATTCCCTTTTTACATTCCTTTTGAAGTTCAGAGAGGTTAAATAAATTGCCCAAAGTCATAAAACAGATAAGCAGCAGAGCCTAAATTCAGGCCTGGGCAATTTACTGAAATTTAAGCACCTATCCCAACTATCATATTTCTGTTAAGTTTTTTTCTTCCCAGCAATAATAATAACCATGAAGATGCACTTAATTTCCCACATAAAAAAATGTTGCAAATTCTCAATCTTATTTTCTTTACTCAGTGGAATCTTTTTAAAAAAGCCTTTATTAGCTGAGTCTGAGGATTCACTAAGAATTTTTAACTTTTCTGTTTTTGTTTGTGTTAATCAGTGTAATTAAAATATACTATACTTATATAGAAGAGGAAAGGTCAATATGGATAGCAAAATTATTTATTATTAGAGTCACTTTATATGGAATTTAATGGTATGTTCATGACTGTACAAAATGGAAATTTAACATGTAATCAACTGGATTTAAATTTAAATTACAGTAATTTACATAAAATATATTATCAGTCTCTATTTCACAAAAGAAAAAACTCTACACTGTGAACAAGAATTACTGATATATTTAGTCTTTCTGAGTTTTTGAATTAAAGGACACCTTTATGGGAAACAAAATTTAAAAGTGAAACAATTTAAAAATAAATTATACAAATGAACTTACTTACAAAACAGAATAGACTCACAGACACAGATACCCAACTCAAGGTTGTGAAAGGAGGGAGGGGGTGATGGGAGAGATAAGTTAGAAAGTTGAGATTAACAGATACATGCCAACATATATATTAAATAAGTGAAGAACAAATACCTGCAGTATTGCACATTTAATATCTTGTAAAAATCTATAATGGAAAAAAATGTGGAAAAGTATACATTTCTTTTTTTCAAACAATCACTTTGCTGTATATTTGAAACTAACACAACAACGTAAGTCACCTATATTTCAATTAAAAATATAAAAAGATTTCGACTCTGAAAATTAATTTTATATTGTCTTCTCATGATACTGCTTCTGAATATAAGCAAGAGGCAATGGCACCCCACTCCAGTACTCTTGCCTGGAAAATCCCGTGGATGGAGGAGCCTGGTGGGCTGCAGTCCATGGGGTAGCTAAGAGTCAGACACGACTGAGCGACTTCACTTTCACTTTTCACTTTCACACATTGGAGAAGGAAATGGCAACCCACTCCAGTGTTTTTGCCTGGAGAATCCCAGGGACGGGGGAGCCTGGTGGGCAGCCGTCTATGGGATCACACATTCGGACACGACTGAAGTGACTTAGCAGCAGCAGCGAACTATTCAGACTCAGAAACTTTACCTCATGATCTGATAATCCGCTAAACTTCCTGAATAAATGCAATGCAAGTTTCCTTATGCTATAAGTGCCATAAAATCAACCTTTGTGTATTTTGCTTTCTCATGAAAAACCACATATTTGATGAACTTTACTAGCACAATCTATACTATCCGAAGGGTTAAATGAAATGAACAATTGATCCAGAAATTGTATTGGTCTGTTCAGGCTGCTGTAACAAAATAATGCAGACTGAATGGCTTAAACAAGAGAAATTTATTCTCCCTCAAATCTGGAAACTTGATATCATCCAATATCAAGATGTTAGCAGTGTTGGTGCTGGTGAAGATTCTCTTCCTGGCTTGTAGATGGTACCTTCTGTTTGTGTCACATAACCTTACAGGCAGAGAGAGACAGAGAAAGAGACAGAAAGAGAGACAGACAGGAAGCATGAGTGAGCTCTGGCGCCTCTTCTTGTGAGGACATCAGTCCTATTGGACTGCATGGTCTATAAGACTCTAGGCCCTGAAGATTCAGAGGGAAGCAAGATTCACTGCCTCCAACAAGCTCACATTCTAGTATGAGAAACAGTAAATAAATGTCTTGTTTCCATGGTAAGAGTATGGAAAGTTGGAATGCTAAGTAGGAAGGATGGTTATAACATTTATGGAGAAAATGACCAAAAAAATCACAGATGTCACAGTAATGGATCATACAGATGAGCTAGAATTTGAAAGCAGATGAATAATTAGAGTTCATGTTCAGCTGTGTATTGCAGTTTGTACAAACTTGCATATAACTGCAAATAGTTGAGTATGACTAGAACAATGAAGGGGAAAGGTAAGAAAAGAAAGTAAAAGCCATATTTAGGTGCTTGTACTCAATACTAGAAATCAATAAAAGGGTTTTGAACAGAGGAGTAACATTATAAGCCTTTTATACCTTTAAAATAACATGCACAGTATTACTTAAGAGGTGTTTGAGAACAAAGATACCAGACGTTTGGAGCCCAGGGGATTTTGCAGTAGTTCTGGTGTCAGCAACTGAGAACCTAAATTAATGTAATTATATCTTTAACAGGAAACAGAGGACAGAGTCAAATTATAGGCTGAGAGGATCCATGAGTGAATCATGATGGGTGGTAAGGGGCAAGGGGGAATCCATGTCAAGATCTGCATTTTAACTTTTACTTAACAATTCAGTGAACTGAATATATTGTCTGTGGGTGGTTGGTAGTTACTGCTGTTATTGTGTTCATGTGTGTTGGGAGTCAGAGGATGGTTGTTTGTTAGCAGGTTTCCAAAACGGTGTGCACTGAGTTGTCTGATACGTCTAATATATATATACACTATTTAAAGGAATAAGTCTGGTTGGTAGTATACTGCATATGGATATGGAACTCAGAGGTGAAGTATGGGTATGGTTTTGGGAAGAGGTAACATGAGGTGGGTGCTTATGTAAGATTGCTTAAGAAGTAATTGCTGTATTACATGAGAACTGAAGAACAAAACCTAGAGTCAAGCAATGTTTCAGAAATAAGCAGATAGTTGGCTAACTGACTGTCCATTCCCAAATGACTGCTTCCTTGCCAGCTTCACTGTCTCCATTGCTGCTAGAAATGACAGATAAATCATTCTTTACTACAGAAACTGAGTGAAAGCAAAACTGAGGGAAAGCTTCAGGGAACACTTTTACTTTCCTGATGCAAGGGAGTGGTTTTGCTGGTCATGTCTCTTTCCCTCTTCCTCCTGTGTTGAATATAAATAAGATAAGTGAAGTTGCAGGACAGACATTGCAAAAACACCAGAGAAATCATAAGATGTTACCCTCATATCTCTGAATCAGTTATGCAAGATGAATAAATTCTGGAGATCTGCTGTAAACACAGCGTCTATGTTGTAGTTAACACTATGTTGTTTTGCTCAGTTGCTCAATCATGTCTGATTCTTTGAGACTCCGTGGACTGCAGCAGACCAGGACTCCCTGTTCCTCACCATCTCCCAGAGTTTGCCCAAGTTCATGTCCATTGCATCATTTTCAATGCATTACATTGCCATCCAGCCATCTCATCCTCTGACAACCTCTTCTCTTGCTGCCTTCAATCGTTCCCAGCATCAGGGACTTTCCAATGAGTCATCTATTCACATCACATAACCAAAATATTGAAGCTTCGGCTTCAGTATCAGTCCTTCCAGTGAATATTCAAGGTTGATCTCCATTAAGATTGACTGGCTTGATCTCCTTGCTGTTCAAGGGACTTTCAGGAGTCTTCTCTAGCACCACAGTTCGAAGGTATCAATTCTTTGGTGTTCTGCCTTCTTTACGATCCAGCTCTCACAACTGTATGTGACCACTGAGAAGACCATAGCCTTGATTATACGGACATTTGTTGGAAGAGTAAATGATTCTACTTTTCAGCACACTGTATTAACTACAGTTAATACTGTGAAAGTGAAAGTGTTAGTTGCTCAGTCAATCCAACTCTTTGCAACCCCGTGGACTGTAGACCGCCAGGCTCCTCTATCCATGGAATTATCCAGGGAAGAATAATGGACTGGGTTGCCACTTCCTTCTCCAGGGGATCTTCCCAACCCAGGGACTGAACCCAGATTTCCTGCATTGGCATCCAGGTTCTTTACCATTTGAGTCACCAGGGTTAATACCGGTGCACTTAAAAAACTGTGAAGGTATATCTCATGTTAAGTGTTATTTCCCCTCTCAACCCTCTCAAAAAAAGTGGAGGGGGCACTAGAAACCTGTTGGAGGTGATGGATATGCTTATTACCTTTATAATGGTGATGGTTTCATGGGTACATGCATATGCCAAACTCATGAAATTGTGTACAATGAGTATGTATAGCTTTTGTATCTTAATTATTATCTCAGTAATTTATTTTTAACTACACATCTCAAATATTTTGTTATCCTGAGAAAATTCAATACTTCTTTTCAAGCTGATAGTAAGGCCCTCAATCTCTTGAAGAAGGATGTATCCTATCTACCTCAGAGAAACAGTAAGGCAAAGAAGGAAAACTCAGAAGCATTCAAAATGTTAATATCCATTGTAAACTTTATACCAAGAAGAAATTGAGAAAGCAACTCTAGATTATTAATGTAAATAAGAAAAACAATTTAATTCATGAAAATTTAATTTCATCTTAACATTTATAAAATTTATAAATTCACATATGGCTCTAAATTTATGATAGACATCTCATTTATTACATGATGCTTTCCAACCACTTTAAAATGTAGTACTAAATTAATTCTGAATAGATCAACCAGTCAATAAACATTATTTTTTAAAACTAAAAGATGTTCACTTTAGTTTTCTTCCAAATTGGGAAGAGATCCTTTACGTTATAAAAATAACATATGCTTATCAGAAAAACAAATAACAGACCATGTAGTTAGTTAGTTAGTTAAGTCGCTCAGTCATGTCTGACTCTTTGCGACCCCGTGGACTGCAGCCCACCAGGCTCCTCCGTCCATGGGGTTCTCCAGGCAAGAATACTGGAGTGGGTTGCCATTTCCTTCTCCAAACAGACCATATAGTTAAGTGTTTAAAAACGGTTGAATATACCTTGAATTTTCATACCAAAAAAAAAAAAAAACCTCTGTTCATGTGTTCATATTATGATATCTAAACTTCCAGATTTTTGTCCTTTTGTTAACACATTATCTAATAGGTGTGACACAGATATGTTATGCAGAAATTATGAGATACATGTATAATATACTTTTATAAAGAGGCATTTTTCTTATATAGGCAGCTCAGAGAGTAATATAGTAGCTTTATTTTATTTTTTCTCCTCATTTCTTCCTTTAAAAATATATCTTATTTCCATTAATATATTTTGGAAATAAAAGTCTTTGTCTGGGGCTTCCCTGGTGGCTCAATGGTGAAGAATTCACCGATGTAGGAGATATGGATTTGCTACCTGATCAGGGAAGATCCCTCATGCTATGTAGCAACAAAGCCCATGTGTCACAAGTACTGAGCCTGCGCTCCAGAGTCCAGGAACCTAAGCTGCTTAACCCACATGCCGCAAGTACTGAAGCCCGCGTGCCCTTAGAGCTGGAGCTCTGCAACAAGAGAAGCCATCACAAGGAGAAGCCCGTGCACTGTAACTAGAGGGGACCCCCCCATTCATGGCAGCTAGAGACAGATCTACGGAGCAATGAAGACCTAGCACAGCCATAAATAAACAATTTTAAAAAGCTCTTGTCGTTTTGGTTCATATTATTGAATAAGGTAGATATACTCAAGCATATTCAGTGGGGATTACACAACATTAAATAATCAATAAGCAAAAAAAATTCTGGAAACTCTCGATAGGTTGACTTTGTTTTGGAGAAGAAATACTGCAACCTTAAAGCTTAAAAAAAAAGTGAGATTTTTGTTCCTTTTTTTTTTCTCTTGCTTGTCATAAATTTAATACATATTTATCTCAGAAACTGAGTTAAATTATTTTTGCTTTTCACTTTTTTTTCTGAGTCAATTCCTAGGCAGGTTGATAAAAAGTCCTGGGGCAGGGGCAGGGCGGGGAGGAGGAGGAGAAGGAAAAGGAGGAGGTGAAGAAAAGGATCCAAGGGGTCTCCTGCATTGTAGGCAGAGGCTTTACCATCTGAGCTACCCAAGGAGGAGATGCTACTGCTACTGCTAAGTCACTTCAATCATGTCCAACTCTCTGCGACCCCATCCCTGGGATTCTCTAGGCAAGAACACTGGAGTGGGTTGCCGTTTCCTTCTCCAAAGCATAAAAGTGAAAAGTGAGAGTGAAGTCAAGTCGCTCAGTCATGTCTTACTTGTTGCGACCCCATGAACTGCAGCCTACCAGGCTCCTCTGTCCATGGGTTTTTCCAGGCAAGAGTACTGGAGTGGGGTGCCATTGCCTTCTCCGAAGGAGGAGATAGGGGTCTGGAATTCTCAAGGAGGAGGAAAGGATAAAGGTCTTTTTTTTTTTTTTCCCCTCTACATTCCTTAGTCTTAGTTACATAAAACATTTTTTTCTTTAAGCTGGGAACTGATGATTATATAAACAACTCAGTTTAAACTCTGTACTAAGGATTATATAACAATGTATCCTGCCTGAAGACAGTTTCTCCTTCCTGAAAACCTTCTGGCTAATCCTGTTACCTTAACCTGTAAATTATGGGAGTGGGTCTAGTAAGATCTTAACAACTTTGAAATATTCTTTTGATTTACTGTAATAAGTAATTAAAAAAGTATATAACTCTCTTGCTTAGACTAGTGAGGGGGTCTGCCGCGTTCTGATGTCTATGTCAGAAACTTCCTCTGTCCCTTTTCATACTTGAATGAAACTCTGCTACACAAAAGCTCTTGAGTGATCAAGCCTGGTCCCTGGTCCTGAAGCTACATCTTCTTCAGAGATCATGAATCCAACATCATTCAGCAGAATGACGGAACTGATTCTTAGATACACTTCCCAATACATGTGTTTGGTAACAATGCTAAAGAGAAAACAATATATACACTCTGATGCCACAGATCTTTTCATCTAGTAGAAGAGATAATATTTGTAGTAATATACTTGTTATAAAAGACAGAATGTAAAATGATGTTATAAAATTTTCCAAATCTTTCAAAATAAATAAATAAATAAATAAATGGTTTACTGGAAAGAGAGGGTAAGGAGAAGGGTGAGAAATTTGTAGAAATAGTTAAAAATATGATGTTTGCTAAAAAGGAAATCCTTGTTATTTATCTATTTTATTCATAGAAATTTGCTTCTGTTAATCCCATACTCCTAATTTTTCCCTCCTTCCTTCCCATTCTCTCTGTTTTGGTAACCGTAGTAAGTTTATTTTCTATGTCTGTTAATCTGTTTCTGTTTTGTTTTCTATACAGATTATTTGTGTTGTTTTTAGATTCCATACGTAAGTGATATCACAGGGAACTATATTCAATATCTTATAATAAATTATAATGTAAATAATCTAAAAAAATTAACTGGAACACTTTGCTTTGTACCTGAAACTAACATCAGATTATAAATCAACTATACTTCAATAAAATTTTTAAAAAGAGAAATAAAGAACAAAAACAATACTAAGTTAAGGCAACCAAATGACTGGACTCTAAAGGTTCATTTATGAATTTACCGTTAAGTTGCAAAAACACAGCCTTTCATTTTCTAGACTGTTATGCCTCCAGTTAATTCAAAGTAATCTGGAAATTCAAAGCAGCCTTCCTCTGGATATTTGATCACTTACAAGGCAGGCACATTTTTATGATGTGTTTAGTTAGCAGATTAGTGAAGTGAGTATGTCAGAAAGATTCAGCTTGCTAATTAGCGTTTTTAATGAGTTTCTGCTGTGTCACTTCTTGGTAGTCTATTTATAATTTTCCATACTATAGCTTGGAAGCCAAAATCCTAGTGGGTTTCAATTAACTCAAAGTATTTCTACTAAAATCACCCCAGTCATAATATTTAACTAATTCTATCAATAGAAGAGATAGTAATAATAATGCAATGTATAAGATGAAACATACAAATTTCACATAAATATAAAAATATATGATATATATATACAAATATATTAGAGATACAAGCATTAAAATAAAATCAAAGAGAAATGTGCTCAGTAGAATTCTAGGAAGAATTTACCTATTTTATATAGGTTATCATATATGCAATGATATTTATTTAAATGGAGCTTTAATAAACTTGCAGTTAGATTCAAACTATCTTCTGTGGCATTGGTGAATACACTGTAACTTGTAAACAGTACCTGTATATCAACTACTTTGATTTACTAGTACACTGCTATCTATTATACTTTTATGGTAAATCCTATATTGGTCTGTCACATGTGATGGCAAAATGAAGAAATACATATCTACTCACTGTCAATCTAAAGTTCAGAACAATCCTCGATTAAGGAAATCTTAACTGTGCTATTTATTAATTGGCTTTCATTGTATGTCTTCACATTGGATAGGGAATTCAGAATCAGATTTCAGATTTGGGAAATGTTAAGCTTTGTATAAAGCTGAGGATTGTTTTAATTCCATCCAAGGTGAGAAACTTCTTTTAAATTTCCTGATTTTTTTTTTATGGAAGATGAAACATATATAATTGTTTTACAATAAAATCTATTTCTCTTCCCATGTTATACAGCTTTAATTGGGAAGTGGCTTCTCAGCCAGAGATAGCATTCCTTAGACTCCTTACATGTGGTGGTCATGAGTTGTCGCTGATGAAATATGAGCAGAATTAAGTGTCACTATAGGTAAAGTCAAGGAGGGGGGTTCAGGATGGGGAACACATGTAAATCCATGGCAGATTCATGTCAATGTATGGCAAAAACCACCACAATATTGTAAAGTAATTAGCCTCCAACTAATAAAAATAAATGAAAATTAGATAAATAAATAAATAAAAGAGAAGGGACAGAGGGGGGGGGAAATATAAATAATTCCTCTTCTCAGCAATGCAGAACAATTTTTTCCAGTAGAGAATATAAATCTCTGTAAGTTAAATTCTATTATGAATAGATTTTCACTTCTTGCTAGATTCCTCATTAATTAATATGTTAAATAAAATCCAAGACACTTCAAAAACAAAAAAGAATCAAAGGAGTCTTCCTCTTCCTCTTACATGTCATTTTCACTTTTGAGGACTGAGAGCAGAATTCTGGGCACAGTCTGGGAGCAACTTGGTCTCTGAATCACCAGATAGAGAAAACTCCTAAAGCAGACAGAAATATCCACATTAACTAGTTAAATGAATAAAATTGGTATACTAGTAAAATGAATAAAATTAGCTAGTTAAGTGAGTAAACTTCTTTTGTGTCACTGAAATTTGAGGCTTTATTTTTTTCTTTTTTACATTATGGAGAGCTAACTGCAGAAGAGTTTCAGCATTTTTCTATGTATGTGAATACCTTTCTTTAAATTTCAGTATCTCAGAGATTGTATGAATGCATATTAGGTACATTTACAAACTGGCCTCCTAAAAATGACCTACCAAACATAAACCAACGTGCGCGAGCACACACACGCACACACCAATCATCCATAGTTCAAGAATGGAATAAAGTAAAGTTCAAATGTTAATATTTAGAAAACTGCCTAAAAAGTAAAATACATGCATACATTTTTGTTCATCCAGCTTACCAACACATTGTGGAATAAAAAGGCAAGTAGGAAAATATGTTTTCTTTCTCCAGGGATTACTTCACAACCTCTTTTCTCTTTATTTTATCATGCACATTGCTATGGGGATATGGGAGGCCTATTATTAAAACAATCCTTAATCCTAAGGGAAAGAAACAAGCTGGTTATGCAGATGGGATCTAAGTGAAAAGAATAAGTTATAAAAAAAGAACACTGGTCCCCACATAGAAATCTATGATTATATGAAATTAATTTTAAATCCCCTTTGTTTGTTATTACTAATTGATGTTTGGAGGCGACATAGCTAAAACATGAAAAGAGGAAAAATCCTATTAATTTCTTGACTCTACTTTTAATAAAAATATTTTATTTATCTACTAAATATATTAGTAAAATTTCCATATATAACTGCCATAAAGTCATTTGAAAGATGAGTATGAGTTTGGCTTCAAAAACTTCTGTTATGGTAGGATCAGAATCCTTTGGGCTTCCCAGGTGGCACTTGTGGGAAAGAATCTGCCTGCCAATGCAGAAGACATGAGTTCGATCCCTGGCTTGGGTAGATCCCCTAGAGGAGGAAATGGCACTCCACTCCAGCACTTTTGCCTGGAAAGTTCCACGGGCACAGGAATCAGGTGGACTACAGCCCATGGGTCCACAAAGAGTCAGACACACCTGAGAGACTGAGCGTGCACACACACACACACACACACACACACACACACACACACACAGAATTCTTTGGGCTTCCCAGGTGGTGCAGTGGTAAAGAATCCGCCTGCCAGTGAAGGAGACACAGGAGACCTGGTTTCAACCCTTGGGTCAGGAAGATCCCCCGGAGGAGGAAATGGCACTTATTCTTGCCTGGAAAATCTCATGGACAGAGAAGCCTTGCAGGCTACAGTTCATTGGGACTGCAAAGAGCTGGACATGACTGAGCAGCTAAGCATGCATGCACCTACTGGAGAGGGAGCAAATATCTCACTTAAGCAAGAACAATCAGAATTTCTTCCCAAGGAATTTTTAATTGGTAATGTTAGAAATAGGTTTCTCATGACACTTAGATGTTTAATTTGTAAACTTATGAGCTCTTAATAGGTTCTTTGGACACACAGAACCAGTTCTCTCTGGAAAAGGAATAACGTTGTATGTGATCAACAAGATAAAAAAAGAGAAACACTGCGGACGAGCTTTTCAGGGATGCTTAGAAGACTTTCCAATCATTAGTGCTCCTGTCTCCAACTTAGGAAGGGACCATCAATTTTGCTTAATCTAACTTCATTCATTAGTATTCTATAACTTGAAATCACCCCCCCAAAAAAAACCTCTAATATAAATATATAAAATAATATTTGAAGATTCTCATTCTGGTAACTCTTTGAATCATTATGCTCTTGGGCCTGCAGAACAGCTTTAGCAAAACTTAACAGGATCAATGAGCTATATAAGGACTAGAGAGACACAATGCCTCATTTTTTTGAACTCTAGAATGTATTCCATCTTTGAAATCTGTGACCTTTTTTTCTCTTCTGTTTGTGATAATTTACTTTCTCATAGTTCCTCCTGTAGTAGTTAAGAACAAAATCTCTTTCTATTCACATTGGTCTCACTCCATCTTTTTGATAAAGAATAACCCAATTAGCATAGTTGAAAGTTTTACTTTATTTTCTGAAAATATATTTCTGAAATTTTATTGAAATTAATATTGATCATTTGATGATTTTAAACCTTCTGTAATTTACTCCATTAATTATAAAATAATGGGTGAAATGTAAGACAATAAACAGTAAAGCTAGATCCTCAAGTTATATGCAGTTGAGCCTCAAAAAAAATGTTTAACTTTAAATCAGTCTAGTGTCCTATGCATATTGTTTGACAGTGTTACTATAATTGATTCAATAACAGAAGCAAGCAACTTTTAATACATTTTTGATAAGTATCACTGTTGCTTGAGAAAAATTCATGAGAACATTATTTCTTTTCCCTTGTAATCCTTTTCTTTTTTATTTTGAAAGGAACATACAAGGTTCAGTTTATTCTATTTATTGTACATTCACATGAATGACTGTAAGAGACAGGCATGGAGGCTCTAAACCACATTTAAGCAGAACAAATGCACTAAGTCTCCCAGGCAATAGATCTCAAACTGCTGATGGAGATACCTCAGCAACTTGCAGGACACAGGATGGGATCAAGAGGAATATCCAGGACATCACTGTGATGGCAAGTCAACAGACTATGGATCAAACACCAGGTGAAGCGACGGTGATTTGGAAACTCTGATTCTGACCCCTCAGTTGCAGTCTGCATATGAAAACCACATGTGAGGTTTTTTTTATATCTTTTGTGCTTGTTTGGTTGCAGACGTGGTTCCTGATAGTGATGCACTTGGACATAGAATAAATATCCAGGAAAGGGGGTGCCCAGAACATAATTTTCACACAAGCTGCTCAGTACCCATACTACAGAGCCATCACTCAAAGACTGGGAAACCAAAGCACTATAACTTAAAATATTTTTACAGCAATTAAAATCTTAGCATAATGTTCACATTTAAGCACTTTATTATGATGAGCCAGGGCGCACAAGGGTCCATAGAGTACATATATATATATATATATATAAAACACCAAAGTATATATGTGATAAAGATATATATATATGTATATGTATTTTTTTTACCATAGTAAGTTTAGTGAATATCCATCATCTCAAATAGACACAAAACAAAAATATTTTTCCTTGTGATGAAAACTCAGCATTTACTCTCTTAGAAACTTTCATATAAAACTTGTGCATACTAAGTCGCTTCACTTGCGTCTGACTCTTTGCAACCCCATGGACTGTAGACCACAAGGCTCCTCTGTCCATGGGATTCTTCAGGCAAGAATATTGGAGTGGGCTGCTGTGCCCTCCTCCAGGGAAACTTCCTAACCCAATGGGATTGAACCCATGTCTCTTATGTCTATTCATATATAACCTACATCAGGGTTAATTACATTCATAATGATGTACATACCATTCCCAGTACTTATAACTAGAAATTTGTACCTTTTGACTGCCTTATTCTAATCCTGCCCCCCCTTGTAATTACCAATCTGATCTCTTTTTCTGGGCTTCCCTGATGGCTCAGTTGATAAAGAATCTGCCTCCATGCAGGAGACCCCGGTTTGATTCCTGAGTGGGGAAGAGTCCCTGGAGAAGGGATAGGCTACCCACTCCAGTATTCCTGGGCTGTTCCTGTGATTCAGCTGGTAAAGAATCCACCTGTAATTCGGGAGACCTGGTTTCGACCCCTGCATTGGGAAGATCACCTGGAGAAGGGAAAGTCTACCCCTCCATATTCTGGCCTGGAGAATTCCATGGACTGCATAGTCTATGGGGTCACAAAGAGTTGGACACAACTGAGCGACTTTCACTTCACTTCACTTTCTCTTTTTTTATGTGGCTGTTTGCTTTTGACGTGTAACTGACCTACAACACCATGCAAGTTCCTGCTACACAATATCATGATTCAGTATTTCCATACATTTCAAAATGATCACCACTATAAGTCTAATTACAATGAAAAGCTGTATTTTGCTACTCCCAGCCCCTTCTTCCTTGGGATACACATGACTCTAATCATAATGACAGTTCTGTCAGTTAACTGCAAACCAAACTATTCAAGGATTTTAAGGAAAACAGACATCTGGAATATTTCACATGCCCATACTCCATGAAGGGATGAACATGTCCAGTTCCGAAGTTCACAGGCAGCTACCCCAGGACCTGTTGTGGAGTCTCAGATGTTTTCATTTTTGGTTTGTTTTCTTGTGTTTGCCTTTAACTGGTTTTTAACTGACTACTGTGAATAGTCAGGCAAGTCTATAGAACCTCCCAACCAATTCCTCCCCAGGGAATGTGGAAGACACCAGACAAGCAGCAGGGAAGCAGTAAGACTCCTGGACCACAGGGATGCCCCATCAGGGCAGGAACCACCCTGGAGACAGAGGGGTCAGTGCGAAGGCTGTCTCCCCAGCGAGGTACAGAGGGAGGTGAGCCTCACTGTCCTGAAAGTGACCTGTGCCTCAGAGTGGTACACTGCCCACTTAATGCCAACAGGTATGAAGACGAAAGAAAGCCTGGACCTGTATTTTGTCCCTAGCTCTGGAACCTCTCCCATCCCTCTGGTCTTCAGGTCACGTGAGATAAGGCCATTGAGGTTAGAAGAGAAGAGGGTGGCAGCCCACTGTGTGAGCCTCCTAACACCTCAACAGTAAAATCAAGCATAAAATCACATTAGTGAATCTCTAGCTAATTGATAGACTAGGAAAGGGTGAGAGTTTCAGTAAAGTGTACTGTTCTTTTCTGTTTATTTTGAAGAGTTAAAGTGAGCAGAAATGGTCAAACCCATTTTTCTATGCGTCAAAATCCAGTTTAAGGATTGTAATAGGCAGACAGAGACAAACTGTGCTGTAACCCTCCAAGGATGGGTTTATCAAGAAACATTCTTCCACTCCTCTCTTATGCACAGTATCTGTTTGTTTTTTCAGCTTTATTGTGATATGACTGACAAATAAATTTATAATATACCTGAAGTGTACAAAGTACTTTAATATTTGTATACACTGTGAAAGGATTTCCACGACTGAGTTAATGAACATATTTATTACCTCATACATTAGCTTTTTTTTTTTTTTTTGGTGAGAAAAGTTAAGTTCTACTTTCAGCAAATTTCAATTATACAATATAGTTTTATCAACTATAGCTACCAAGTTAAACATTAGATCCTCAGAATTTATCTTAAAAACATTTGTTGTTCATGTGGACACCATGACCACATTTTGTGAGGGGGTCCCAAGGTGAACCTGAGTGTTGACTAGGAGCAAGGCAAGAAGCAGCCTGGAAAAGGAAGCACCGAGAAGCTGGGCTGCCACAAATCTTGCCTCTTCTGTTGGGTCATTGAGTCCTTGTAGTGAGAAATGGCTCCCAGAGTACAGCTGGTCTCAACATTGTCAGTTTTCTGAGTCAGCATCAGAACTCTGTCCCCTAGAAACCCGAATTCTTACAACAACAAATTGACAAAGGTGAGACCCATGTATATCTGCAAAAGGGTTGTTGTGTGGGTTAATTTGCATTGTCCGAAACACTTCCCTTCCTACAATCTCAAGTCTCCAACCACAAGACTGCCTCCATTCTCTACATCTCAGTTCAGTTCAGTCACTCAGTTGCGTCTGACTCTTTGTGACCCCATGGACTGCAGCACGCCAGGCTTCCCTGTCCGTCACCAGTTCCTAGAGTTTACTCAAACTCATATATATTGAATCAGTGATGCCATCCAACCATCTCATCCACTATCATTCCCTTCTCCTCCCACCCTCAATCTTTCCCAGCATCAGGGTCTTTTCAAATGAGGCAGTTCTTTGCATCAAGTGGTCAAGGTGTTGAAGTTTCAGCTTCAGCATCAGTTCTTCCAAGGAACATTCAGGACTGATTTCTTTTAGGATGGACTGGTTGGATCTCCTTGCTGTTCAAGGGACTCTCAAGAGTCTTTTCTAACACCACAGTTCAAAAACATTAATTCTTTGGCACTCAGCTTTCTTTATACTCTAACTCCCACATCCATACACGACCACTGGAAAAATCATAGCTTTGACTAGACGAACCTCTGTTGGCAAAGTAATGTCTCTGCTTTTTAATATGCTGTCTAGGTTGGCCATAACTTTTCTTCCAAGGATCAAGCATCTTTTTTTTGTTTTGTTTTGTTTTTTTTTAAGGAGCAAGCATCTTTTAACTTCATGGCTGCAGTCACCATCTGCAGTGGTTTTGGAGCCCGAAAAAATTAAGTCTGTCACTATTTCCATTGTTTCCCCATCTATTCGCCATGAAGAGATGGGACTGGATGCCATGATCTTAGTTTTCTGAATGTTGAGTTTTAAGCCACCTTAAAACTTAGACGTTCTGAACATTGAATTTTAAGCCAACTTAAGAGATGTTTCAGAAAAATATCTACTTCTGCTTTATTGACTATGCCAAAGCCTTTGACTGTGTGGATTACAACAAACTGTGCAAAATTCTTCAAGAGATGGGAATACCAGATCACCTGACCTGCCTCCTGAGAAATCTGTATGCAGGTGCGGAAGCAACAGTTAGAACCAGATATGGAACAACAGACTGGTTCTAAATCGGGAAAGGAGAGTGTCAAGGCTGTATATTGTCACCCTGCTTATTTAACTTCTATGCAGAGTACACCATGAGAAACACTGGGCTGGATGAAGCACAAGCTGAAATTTTAAGTGCCAGGAGAAATATCAATAACCTCAGATATGCAGATGACACCACCCTTAAGGCAGACAGCAAAGAAGAACTAAAGAGTCTCTTGATGAAAGTGAAAGAGGAGAGTGAAAAAGTTGCCTTAAAACTCAACATTCAGAAAACTAAGATCATGGCACCTCTGCATCTATGAGGTGAAAATTGGCTGTAAAGTCATGAGGCTAAAAAAAAAAAAAATTGCATAAAAATTCAAATTCTTCACTTCTTCCATTTTCTGAACTTTGTTTTAAAGGATTTTTGCCACTCTGCTGGCACACAGCTCACAGAGGCCAACTGGTTCTGTCCTAAAATGTTGTAGTGATTTCAACATATTCCCACTCTTCACTGAACCTGGGACACAAACAAGGGCTGATCAACTCCCTCACATATTTGGCAGCTTCTCTCTCCAATTCAAATTTATCACTTCATTTTTGCTATTGTTTTCAAAGCCTTTTCAAAGGATTTAGTTGCCACATAGGCACTTCCAGATTTCTTTATATAAATGTTTGTTCAAGTCTCTGTTTCTCCCTATAAAGTCTGCATTGTCTCCTTTGTCCCATCCATGAATGCAAGCATCATTTCCCCAAAGCAGGTAGATGAAAGCTGCTTCTAGTTCTTCTGCCAATTTCCCTAGAAACATTTCATTTTATTATTATTTATAAGAATAGATCTTGTCAATTATTTTAAGATTTCAAATGGAAGAAATAATAACAACCTGAAGCTAGAGTTTTATTTAATTTTGCTATTAAACCATTTTTAAGGGTTCCTTTTTTTAAATTGAGGTAAAAAGGACATACCATTTCAGTCAATAAGTTAATTTGATATGTGTATATATTGTGATTACTACAATAATTCTAATTATGTTTCATATATATGATATACATATATATATATACTATATATATGTCTCACAATTTCTCTACCCATCTACCCATATCCACCAATGGATACCCAAATTCACATCCAGCAATGCTGCAATGAACATGGAGATGCATGTGTCTTTTTGAGTTAGTGTTTTCATTTTATTTGGACAAATAATCAAAAATAATGAAATTGCTGATTTATTTAGTAGTTCTATTTTTACTTTTTGAGGAACCTCCATATTGTTTTCCATAGAGGCTGCAATAATTTACATTCCCACCAACAATTCACAAGGGTTCCCTTCTCACTGCATCCTCTCCAGCAGCTGTTATTTCTTATCATTTGACTTACTGGATTTGAGGCAATATATCACGGTTTTGATTTGTATTTCCCTTATGATTCATGATGTTGAGCATCTTCCCATGTCTATTGGCCACCTGTATGTCTTCTTTGAAAAAAGTATCTATTTGTATCCTGTGCCATTTTTTAAATGGATTGTTTGTAATTTTTGGTAATGAATTGTATGAGTTCTTTATATATTTTGAATATTAACACCTCATCAGATAGATGATTTGCAAATATTTTCTTCCATTCAGTAGGCTGCTTTTTAGTTTTGTTGATAGTTTGCTGTGTAAAAACTTTTTTGTTTGATGTAGTTTCACTTGTTTAGTTTTGCTTTTGTTGCCTTTGCTTTTGGTGCCAAATTCAAAATATTGTCATCAATATTAATATCAAGAAGCTTACCACTTATGTTTTCTTCTAGGAGTTTTATAGCTTCAGGTCTTATGAAGAACACTTAATTTTAAAAGAAACAAATTATTTTAAATTAAAGGTAAGTTGCTACAACCCCACCTGCTTCAACACTTGGAAATATTAGACCCTAATATACACATTTTTTTGTTTATGATGTTAATATAATTACTGTATCTAAGCACTACACATAAACTCATACTATATTTGATAACCTCAAATATTTCATAATACTTTATTGGCAATATTTTAAATGTAAAGTAAAATCATATGTTTAAATATTTTGCTCTTTTGCTAAAAGTCTTCTTACTCCAGCTAATCAGAGTTAGGCCAGAATTTCTAGGTTAAGGGCATGGTCTTCACTGTGGAACACTAGCTACAAGTTTTGAGGTCCCCAGACCACCCTTACTTCCGATCCGCTGGCTAAAAATTTGAGGGTTCTCACCACCCATTCAGGTTTGATAATTTACTAGAACAATCCAAAGAACTCAGAAAGAGCTATATTTATGATGACAGTTTGATAATAGCAAATAGGTACAAATTAGAACCAGCCAAAAGAAATACACATTGAGCAAACTCTAGAAGGATTCCAAACACAAATCCTCTGTTGTCCACTCCTTGTGGGATCAGCAAGAATCAAGCATATATGTGATAATACACAGAGTTGCTAAACAAGGAAACTCACTCAAGCTTTAGTATCTAAAAGTTTTGGTTGGGACTTAATTCTTTTCTTTCTTTCTTTTTGCTCTAGCCACACCATGTGGCGTGTGGGATCTTAGTTCCCTGACCTCAGCAGTCAAAGCAAACAGGACACTGGACCTCCAGGGAATTCCTGGGGTTTCACTCTATAGGGATAGTTGGTGTGATCATTGGTCATGCTACTGAACAGAAGTTCCAGCTTTCACTCATCTCTCCAGACATCTGATTGGTATCATGTTGCTCTAAGTGCTAGTCCTCACATAGTTGGTCCATTGCCAGCTTCTCTCCTGTATCATCCCCTTCATATATCTAGGGGACCACCCTGAGCCACCTCAGTATAAACTATGAGGTATAGTCAGAACCCACTATAAATAACAATGACACTCCTGTTGCTAGGGAAGATCCAAGAGTTTAGAGCGGACTTCCTAGGAACTGGAGACAAAGATCAACCAAATTCATTATTAGACAAATGCTTAGCCATAACCAAAATGAGCTAAAGAATACTAATGTAGTGCAGTCAACATTCGCTATAAAAACTGAGACACAAAATCAGTATTCTCACCCAGATAGTAACTCTATCTAAACATTAAAAAGAAAAATTGGCCCCAATGTTCTCTGATAGCAAAGCTAGAATTGTCCTCTGAAAATATTTTCAGATGCATTTTAGCACATGCGAAAAAAATAGAATGGTTTCCCTCAGAGTTCCATATCATATCAAGTATTAGAAACGATGATGCTTTGAAATGTGTTCCTAATCTTTAGTTAGGGCTCTGTTGTTTGTGGGGAGAAGAAATATACTCAGGAATGATCTCATAGGCCAGAAAATTCCAGAGGATGATTTCTATGTATGTCTATGTGACAAAATAGGAGGAAAATCACATCTTAGATACTTGAAAAACTTACATGAATGTATAAGGTTGTATTATCTGTGATCCAGATGCAGAATAAGGTTCAGATATTGCGCAATCCAATATAACAAAGTGTTTTAAAATTCATTCCCTGAAGGTGGCCTTGTTGTTACTGCTGTTTAGTTGCTCAATCATGTTACTCTTTTTGATCCCATCGACTGCAGCCTGCTAGGCTCCTCTGTCCAAGGGATGATCCAGGCAAGATTACTGGACTAGGTTACTATTTCCTATCTCAGGGGATCTTCTGGATCCAGGGAACAAACCCATGTCTCCTGCACTGGCAGATGGATTCTTTACCACTGAGCCACCAGTTAAGTATGAAAGTGGCCTGTGTAAGTGCAAATACTTGTTCACTTATCAGTTGTGCATCTCAGGGAAAGAAAATCAATTTATGATGTTGATAATACTCTCTCAGAAAACTATAAAATTTAATTAAAGAGGATTCAACTAAAGTTGCTGAACAGTATTTGATTTGTTGCAAATATTTAACAAATGGGAACTAATAGTAGTAGTAATAGTAACAGAGTCATCAGCAAAGCCCATTAACAATTCCTGGGAGATAAACATAGAATATGGGTAATGAAATATGGGTAATGTCTAATATTTTTTCTTTTCCTTTGTGTTTAGCCTAGTCTCATGTGCTCATGCTCACAGGGTACCTCATGCCGAGGCCTTGCCCTCAGAACCTGAGACCAGAGTTCCTAGTGTAAGACGGCTGCAGGAGACACCTCGGCTCGGAACAGTGTGCAGAAGTGCAGCTCAGGGGACTAAACTCAAGACAGCGGCGGCAGTGGGCAGTGTGCAGAGAGGATGCGCTCAGCGCTGAGCTCTGGAGCCGGAGGAGCACCGCGGTGCAGCTGCCTAGAGAGAACTCTGGCCCCTGGCCCCCACTGCCAGAGCCCGGGAAAGCAGCCCCGCCCGCTGCCTGTGGGGAGAGCCCTGAGCTGGAGCAGGATCTCACAACCTCTTCATCCTCTGATCCAAGGCAAAGATTTCCTTTGCTTCTGAACCCAATTCAATCTCATTCTATTGGCACAAGCAATAGGGGGCAGAAGGACCCTTGTTAGGGACCAACTTGGAAGGGCCAGAAACAGTAGCAGTAGTGACACTGGTCTCAATAGAACATTCAGCATGCTTTCTTTTAATTCAAAATTACAACATCTATACATGTGCCTTTTAAAACAGAGGAAACACTAATCTTAATTGGAAAACTTTTAAAAAATATGTTTGTGAAGAATAAAGCTCCCATGGGTGAGTAATGTCTGATAGTTCAGAAATTGTCCCATAAAGAACAATGAGAAAGGAGACAGAGCTCTTGCCTGATGGTCAGGTTGAGAAAAGGATATTCCTTTTTCCTCTTTTTGCATTGCTCAAGTGCCTCTATGAGTACTCATTTAATGTAGCTAAGAGACCACTTCTGGGTACTGAATAAGAGCATTCACTTATGTATTCCGGGCTGCTACTGAATTTATAAGGGCTTTGTTTTGATAAATATCCATTTGTCCCGTTTTGAAATTCCATTTACATAACATGGTACCCAGAGTAGAGTTCCTTCCGTTCTTGAGTTGTCTAGGGCCAGTCTTTCTGACTATATATTCAGCCTGTTAGCTACATAAGAAGAAGCTGTGTAAATTCATATCTTACCATTGCTGTTTTATAGTTCTGATGAAATGAAAAGTATGACTTTTAATTCTGCTCATTTAGAAGATTCACATTTTCCTTCTTTAGTCAAATGCAGCTGTCACAGGTCAGAATGCAGCTGAATGTTGGTTCTCCACCCTCAGCCATGATGCTTGCTAGGAGCCTCTAATAACTGATTATGCGTGCATGCTAAGTACTTTCAGTCTTGTTCGACTCTGAAACCCTATCTACTAAAGCTGACAGGCTCCTCTGTCCATGGGGTTCTCCAGGCAAGACTACTGGAGTGTGTTGCCAAGACCTCCTCCAGGGGATCATCCCCACACAGTGAGCCCGGGTCTGCTGCCTTGCAGGCTGATCCTTTACTGTCTGAGCCACCAGGGAAGCTAAACACATTTCTTCAGGGGATACTACTGATATAAATTTTCCACTAAATTCAATATAAATATCTTTCGTGTTTTCAAAGCTAGAGCTAATAACTACACATGCTAATGTTTATGAAATTACAATCTGCCATCTGAACCACCAGGGAAGCCCCGTTATCAGGAAGATATTTTTGCATACTGATTTCTAAGACAAGTGAAACGTGAAAGTTGCTCAGTTATGTCCAACTGTTTGTGATCCCATAGACAATACAGTCCATGGAATTCTCCAGGCCAGAATATTGGAGTGGGTAGCCTTTCCCTTCTTCAGGGATCTTCCCAATCCAGGGACTGAACCCAGGTCTCCTGCACTGGAGGTGGATTTTTTACCAGATGAATCACCAGGGAAGCCCAAGAATACTGGAGTGGGTAGCCTATCCCTTCTCCAGGGGATCTTCCCAACCCAGGATTCAAACTGGGGTCTCCTGCATTACAGGCAGATTCTTTACCAACTGGGCTATGAGGGAAGTCTGTAAGACAAGTAGACACTGCATTTGTGAAGACAAGTAGATACTCTAATTGTGAAGACAACTTTTGAAACATTAAAATGAGAATAAATTTGAGCTTTTGGAGATATCAATACTATCAATGGCTAATTTTCTACTTTACGAATAAAAACTTATCCCGTATCCCCAACATTTACATGTTAACATGCTGCTGCTTAGTTGCTCAGTCCTGTCTGAGTCTTTGCAACCTCATGGACTTAGCCCACCAGACCCCTCTGTCCATGGAATTCTCCAGGCAAGAATACTGAAGTGAGCTGCCATTTCCTTCTCCAGAGGATCGTCCTGACCCAGGGATTGAACCTGGGTCTCCCACATTGCAGACAGATTCTTTACCATCTGAGCCACCAGGGACAAACACATTTAAAAATACATTGAAATTATCCAAATGAATAAAATTCTTTGTGTATGCTCTTCCATATCAACCTTTAAGTATTTTCAAATGGTTATTTTCTGTCATCAGTGTAAATACACATTTTTCCATGAAACCATTCATGTATTCTAGAACTGTATTATAGTTGTACAATATCACATCATATTAAAATTTCTTTTTTTACAAATACATATTAAGTGTGACTTACATCAAAAGTGAACATTTTCAGTATTTCATTGTATGATACATGTGGTAAGTAATATGGGAAACAGACTCAAATATGGGCAGATGAGTAGTTCATTGTGACAGCTGCTGGCTTAACAAAATCATTATGTCTTATACTAATATATTTTTCCTGTATCTAACTTGTATATCTAAACATCATTAACACTTTAGGAAATATAAGCCTTTCTCCATCTGGCACATAGTTTTTAAAACTCATTTGCTGTAATTTAGAAAATCTGTAAACAGCTGGCAAAAAATGTATTTTTATTAAGCTGTTCAGCACCATATTTAAAAGATCTGTAGTTTGCATACATTTCTAAATCTCAGAATACTTTCTTCATTTATCAATTCTGTAATCTCCATAATCTTTTTCTAAATTTTAAGAAATTAAGTGGCTTTGTCTTCAATTAGGAACCTGTACATTTTCTGTATTTAAATTTTATACATGGATAATTCAACTGAAATTTGATCTTAAAAATAATAAAGCATGAGAGTCTCCCGTTTTTGTCTGTTCTAACAACAAAGATTTCAGTCAGTGTTTCTCAATTCATACAAGATCATGAAATGTATATTTAGTATGCTTTTGTTCCTAGACTGTCTTTTAACATACGTTATACACCATATATATTTTTTCCTAATGCAAAAAATTAGCTCATATCCATAGTCATCTTACGTGCTACTGTGCTCAGTCACTCACTCATGTCCAACTCTTTGCAACCCCATGGACTGTACCCTGCCAGGCTCCTCTGTCGACAGAATTTTCCAGGCAAGAATCCTGCAGTGGATTGCCATTTCCTATTCCAAGGGATCTTCACCACCCAGGAATCAAGCCTGGGTCCCCTGCATCTCCTGCATTGGCAGGCAGATTCTTTATCACTGAGCCACCATGGAAGCCCCATAGTTTGCAGATCCCTGGTCAATATGACAGTTTAGTAGATAGGAATGCTTAGAAGATGTGTAAAATAAGTAGTGTGTTTAACCCAAAAAGATCAGAAGTCAAAAGCAAAACACATGAAGTTTCTAGATTTTATTCTTACTTAAGGCATCCCTTGATTTTAGTCTGATTTATTTTCCTATTAAAAGATTCTAAGGAAGCACAGAGATGGTCCAACATGTATTGAGTTCTACCCACAGCTAGAGCAGCCCTGCAGTCAAACATAGCTGCACCAGGAAGGGACTGACAGAACAGCCCTCTCAATTGACAAAAGCTTGATTCCTGTAACTGGAGATACAGCATAGCAATTGCAAGAAATCATAATGATGGTATCAAATTAATCAAAACAATGTTAGTCCACTTTATTTGTGGCATCTCTTCTCACAAGAAACTCAGGCTTTTAGAAAGCTTTCAAATTGTTTCTGTGTGAGTCTTCAAATATTTCAGCTTCATTCTGAACAAAAAACAAGCCAATCTACACCTCTTATTTATCACCTGTGTGGATGGAAATTTTGTTTTCTTCTGTAACTATGGCTGTGAGTTCTCCAAAACCACTTCACAGTGGACCCTTCTTGAGAGTTCACTAAATAATGTTTCCCAGGGAATGAGAGAAGATGTCTTAACATAACTTGTATTTGCCCCAATCTGACCTCAAATGATCAGAAATTAAAGGAAAATATTATCTAGTAACAGATACTGAACTGTAACCAGAATTCCTCTTCTTGAAATAGAAGAGTTACTGAATCTGGCTCTAAGGGATAGTCTCATTTTCCCTTTGATGAGTTTCCTTTAGGAGGGGCCTCTCATCCTCTACAAAAAGACTTCTATTGAACCTGTATGTTCTATATTCAATGTTCCGGAACATGTCTGAACCCTAGTGCTGATAACAGCCAAGATTCAGGTGATATCCCTGAAATACATAAGTAGAAAAGGAATCAAAATTTTTTTTTAATTTGCTTTTTGATAACTCACTGAAATAAAAGGAAATTAACTTTTAAGATATTTCTGGAATTCCCTGCTGGGAAAATTCTGGTTAAGAATCAGCCGCCAGTGCAGGGTACACAGGAAGATTCCACATTCTACAGGACGATTAAGTCTGTGTGCCACAACTACTGAAGCCTGCAGGTTCTAGAGCCCGTGTTGTGCAACGAGAGAAGCTACTACAATGACAAGCCTGCACACCGCAACTAGAAAGTAGGCCCCACTAGCTGCAACTAGCGAAAGCTTGTAGATAGTAGGGAAGACTCAGTATAGCCAAAAATTCATAAATAAATAAAAATTTAAAAATAAAATAAAAATATTTCTAATTAGTAAATTAAAATACAGC
The DNA here is from genome assembly GCF_963930625.1 of Muntiacus reevesi. NCBI lineage: Eukaryota > Metazoa > Chordata > Mammalia > Artiodactyla > Cervidae > Muntiacus > Muntiacus reevesi. The sequence goes on along the minus strand of NC_089262.1, from coordinate 25,437,750 downwards.
TGACCATTGAACAACATGGGTTTGAACTACATGAGTCTACTTATAAGCACATTTGTTTTTCACTAAATACTTACTACAGTACTATATTTCTCAATTGTTTGAATCTACAGAGGGCCTACTGTAATGTTATAAGCAGATTTTTAAATTCAAGGAAGACTGGTATACCCTAACCTCCACATTGTTCAAGGGTTAAATGTATTATATTGTTTTATGATAAATATCAAATACATTAAAGTCAAATTATAGAGTCATAAAAACACATCATTTTACCTTTGTTGACAATAATTTATAATAGTAAAAAAAAAGTATATCTTAATGATAAAAATTTATTTTTCTCTTTTATTTAAGTTAAACATCTCATCAAGATTTGTGATACTCAAACTATTCCCTGTATTCAAACTTGGCCATTACTTCTACTTGTGAATAGTCTTTTATTTATATAGGAAAAAAAAAAACTATTCTATTTGAACCTCATTAAATTATTTGTCTGATTATGTAAATTGTAAATGTTTTAATAACATAGTTACTTGAAATACATAATGCTACTGACAGCTAATTATATTGTAAATTGCCTTATAGCATGCTTGCTATTTCAATTTTTACTCCTCAGCCAGGAGATATAAAATTTGTAGTTAAGTATTCAAAGTATAATTACTTTAATAAATGTGCCATACCTTGCATATATTTTCAAACCTCTATTTTATTAAAAGAATTACAACTATGCTCCATATCCATTTAATGAAAAACTTGACTCTGCCATATCAAAAGATAATTGAATTTTAAAACTATACCATTTAAATTGAAAGATTTTAAGAGCCTTGAAAGCATACTGATATATTTACTGAAAACACAGGTGTAAGTTAACTAAACTATTTTTTCATATTGTATATAGTTTATTCTAAAAAGTGGCTGTTAAGTAATTTACCATTCAAAAAGAATATAGAAAATAGTATTATATATAGTAGTTCTTTGGGCAGAAAACATGAAAAAGAATTAGATTATACATGAAGATGATTACAGATATCAATGACTCAAGGCAAAGAAGAAAGCAGAATGGAAACCTATATATTTGCCATTTAATTATCTTCTCCCACTTCTGTATCATGTCCTGCTGTGTTCAAATTAAATAATAATTTTCTTTCAAATAAAATCTCTTTAGTCATTTAATATGTTTTCTAAGTAATCTCTGTCTCTCTCTTCTCTCTTACTTAGAATCACAGAATGCTTGAAGTTTATGGGCAGTCCAAGAGAGGCACTTACTCTTGTACTTGAATCTCTCTTCTTCTAAAAATTCATATTATTTATGCTTTCTACCTTATCATTCCTTCAACCTATGCAATTTGAGTCAGCTTCTTTACTGGGCCTTGTGGGCCTGCTGTAGAATGTTCTTCCAGTTGGATATGTGAACAGTGATCAAGGTGAAGTCAGAACAGTGTGGCAGTCTTTACAGTGATGGACAATGAGGGGCTTCCCAGGTGGCGCTAGTGGTAAAGAACCTGAATGCCGATACAGGAGACAGGAGACACTGGTTCCATCCCTGGGTTGGGAAGATTCCCCGGAGGAGGGCATGGCAACCCACTCAAATATTCTTGCCTGGATAATCCCCATGGACAGAAGGAGTCTGGCAGCTACAGTCCATGAGGTCACAAAGAGTTGGACACGACTGAAGTGACTGAGCGCGCACATGGTTATCTTAGGAAATATGACACTTTCCAAAGTTCATTATATTTCAAAGAATCTTAAGATAATTTTCAGATTCTCACTCTATTTACATTTTTCCTTAAAACTGACCCTTATAAGAATTCATCTGTGACTCTTTCTTTTTTTTTTTTTTTTTTTAATTTTATTTTATTAGTTGGAGGCCAATTACTTCACAACATTTCAGTGGGTTTTGTCATACATTGACACGAATCAGCCATTGAGTTACACGTATTCCCCATCCCGATCCCCCCTCCCACCTCCCTCTCCACCCGACTCCTCTGGGTCCTCCCAGTGCACCAGGCCCGAGCACTCGTCTCATGCATCCCACCTGGGCTAGTGATCTGATTCACCATAAATAATATACATGCTGTTCTTTTGAAACATCCCACCCTCACCTTCTCCCACGGAGTTCAAAAGTCTGTTCTGTACTTCTGTGTTTCTTTTTCTGTTTTGCATATAGGGTTATCGTTACCATCTTTCTAAATTCCGTATATATGTGTTAGTATGCTGTAATGTTCTTTATCTTTCTGGCTTACTTCACTCTGTATAATGGGCTCCAGTTTCGTCCATCTCATTAGAACTGATTCAAATGAATTCTTTTTAACGGCTGAGTAACATTCCATGGTGTATATGTACCACAGCTTCCTTATCCATTCATCTGCGGATGGGCATCTAGGTTGCTTCCATGTCCTGGCTATTATAAACAGTGCTGCGATGAACATTGGGGTGCACGTGTCTCTTTCAGATCTGGTTTCCTCCGTGTGTATGCCCAGAAGTGGGATTGCTGGGTCATATGGCAGTTCTATTTCCAGTTTTTTAAGGAATCTCCACACTGTTCTCCATAGTGGCTGTACTAGTTTGCATTCCCACCAACAGTGTAAGAGGGTTCCCTTTTCTCCACACCCTCTCCAGCATTTATTGCTTGTAGACTTTTGGATAGCAGCCATCCTGACTGCCGTGTAATGGTATCTCATTGTGGTTTTGATTTGCATTTCTCTAATAATGAGTGATGTTGAGCATCTTTTCGTGTGTTTGTTAGCCATCTGTATGTCTTCTTTGGAGAAATGTCTGTGACTCTTTCTTAATTGCACTTTCAACATTGTCCCTACTCACATATTCCACATGTATTTGGAATCTTACCAGAGAAGAATACCCTAGAAGTAACAAAAAGAAAAAAAAATTCAGTAGAACAAACAAAGGGACATAGTGCTTAACTGATGAAGTTATTGAAAAAATGGAAAATGCCAATTTCTGAGTAACAAATCCTTTTAAACCAGTCCATTTATTTTTGTTGCTGTTCTAAGTATATTGGATAAAATGAGCACAGTGAGGTTCTTATATTATTATAGATCATTAAAACACTTTTTCATAATAAATCACTGAAATTTTGGTAATGTAAGTCAAGAGGAGTACAAGAAGTTGAGTGACATCCATCACTATAAAATATACTACACTTCTATTTATTCACACTTTTTTATGTGAACAAATTTTCTCAGGGTCTACCTAGTTATAAAGAGGAAAACCTTTGGACTCAGTTTCAGGAAATAATATCTATTTGTACATTTAATGATTTTAAATAAGTTTCACATCAAATTAAGACACAAACAGAATATTTTATTTTAATAAATATTTATCAAGTATAAGATATTTTATATATGTTATTTTGATAATCATATACTGATATATAATAATTTTATATTAAAAATTCAACTGATAATGAATTTGTAAGATATTATTAAAAACTCAGTTTTCTGCTGGGAAAGATTGAAGGCAGAAGAAGCAGGGAACAACAGAGGATACGATGTTTGGATGGCATCTCCAAGTCAATGGACATGAGTTAAAGCAAACTCCTGGAGATGGTGAAGGACAGGGAAGCCTGGCGTGCTGCAGTCCATGGGGTCGCAAAGAGTCAGACACAACTGAGTGACTGAGCAACAAATTGTGCTGTTATTTCTGACAGTGATTATTTATTATCATATATCATTTGATTTGAGTTGGAAAAGACTGTAGAAAAAAATCACTCTTTGAATCAGCATACATTACTGAAACAACTGATTGTGAAATTCACTATACATAAGCGTAGAAGTGGTATCTAGATCAGCTGTTTGAGTGAATCTAGCCAAGTATTAATACTACTGCAATAGGTGGTGGTGGTGGTTTAGTTGCTAATTCTTGGAACCCCACAGACTGTAGCGCACAGGGTCCTCTATCATGGGATTTCCCAGGCAAGAAAACTGGAGTGGGTTGCAATTTCCTGAGTAAAAATGTGACACAAAAAGAAGAGTTCTATATATGAAGAGGTTTATACTCACATAGTAAGACTTGCTGGTAAAAGAGTGGGAGCAGCATGGCACCCGAACAGATTTTGGAAAGGAGGCCAGCTGAAGGTTTTTATGGTGTTTAAATGATGGGGCTGGGATGAGGGTCTCATAGTTTGAATTTCATGTCAGCACAAAAGAAGGGAGCAAGGCTTCTACTTTCTAACTAGCTTACCCAGATGTGAGCTAGAATGGTAGAAGACTTAGAACTTAGTATTTCCAATAAAACATCAAAATTTGGAGTTAGACCCTTAATGACATCCTACCAGGAACATAAAAAATTCCCAGACTCCTAGAATGAAAGCAAATGTGCAGCATCGACCATAGTTTTAGCACAGTAAGCCAGTTTTATCACTGAGGAAATTTTTATACTACTATTGGAAGGTTTTCTCACCAGATTTCCAACCACCAGTCAAGAGCCACTTGACAAGTAGGTCTTATTTTATGATCCAGTTTCCAGTCTGCACTGTTAACTCTTTTTTAGTTAATTAACTTTTATTTTATATTGCAGTATAGTTGATTTACAATGTGGTGTGAGTTTCAGGTGTATGGCAAAGTGATTTGGTTATGCATATGCTTCACAGGTGGCTTAAATGGTAAAGAATCTGCCTGCCAGTGCAGGAGATGCAGGAGACAGGGGTTCAATCCCTGGGGCAGGAAGATCCCCTGGAGGAGGAAATGGCAACCCACTCCAGTATTCTTGCTTGGGAAAGCCGATGGGGTCACAAAGAGTCAAACATGACCAAGCACGCAGTCATTACCATTTCTCCATACATATATATCTTTTTTTTCAGATTATTTTCCCAAACAGGTTACTACAGAGTACTTAGTGGAGTTCTCTGAACTTTATAGTAGGTCTTTGTTTACTAAACACATACACACACACACACATACATATATATACACACACACATAGAGTAGTGTGTGTATGCTAATCCCAACCTCCTAGTCTCTCTCTCCTTTCTGTCTTTCTCCTTTGGTAGCCATAAGTTTGTTTTCTAAGTCTGTGAGTCTGTTTTCTAAATAAGTCTGTTTGTATCATGTTTTTAGATTCCACATATAAGTGATATCATATGATATTTGTCTTCTGTCTGCCTTACTTTACTTCATGTGGATAATGTCTAGATCCAACCATGTTGCTGCAAATGGTATTATTTCATTCTTTTTATGGCTGAGTAATATTCCATTGTGCATATGTACCACATCTGCTTTATTCACTCCTCTGTCAATGGACATGTAGGTTGCTTCCATGTCTTGACTATTGTTACCTGTGCTGCAATGAAGCATGTATCTTTTCTGTACACTGTGCACCGACACTACTTGACCACTCTGAGATCACAAGATTTTGAAGTAATGCTTTTGCAAAATTTGTTTCCCAATTCTGTACTTGCATAACATGTTGCAAATGGGCTATATTCTCAAAGGGATGTTGCAATACATAAAAACAAGTAAAAAAAATCTGTAAATAGTATATAATATGCAATATTGCATCTATCTTTGTTCTGGGCATTTTTAGTTGTGTTACCAATTTGTTAAATATTTTCTGCTGATCTGAGTCATTGTATAGTCTGATTGCTACGTTAGTCGATCAGGGTCTCCTAAGGACAGCAGGTCTTTATTGCCAAAGCATGATGTCCTTGATAAAAACAACAATGAATATGTAAAGACTGCCACACTGTTCTGACTTCACCTTGATCACTGTTCACATATCCAACTGGAAGAACATTCTACAGCAGGCCCACAAGGCCCAGTAAAGAAGCTGACTCAAATTGCATAGGTTGAAGGAATGATAAGGTAGAAAGCATAAATAATATGAATTTTTAGAAGAAGAGAGATTCAAGTACAAGAGTAAGTGCCTCTCTTGGACTGCCCATAAACTTCAAGTATTCTGTGATTCTAAGTAAGAGAGAAGAGAGAGACAGAGATTACTTAGAAAACATATTAAATGACTAAAGAGATTTTATTTGAAAGAAAATTATTATTTAATTTGAACATAGCAGGACATGATACAGAAGTGGGAGAAGATAATTAAATGGCAAATATGTTCAAGATTTTTTTAATTAATATATTCTCCCCATTCTTAATGGGGAGATAGTCTTTAATTCTAGATAATCACTTTAATTATTGTTTTTTTAATACTGCATTTGAAAATGTTACCAATGTTGAGAGAAGAATCCTGAAATATACATACAAGTCAAAGATGTTGCTATTTCTGTATATGGTTTGATGAGAACAATTAGGTTTTTATTCCACAGTGTGGGAAAATTCAATTTATATAAAGTGACATGCAGCTAAGATGATTTAGAACTATTTTATTAAAGTGTAGGAAAATGTTTTTCTAATATAATGAATTATTTTTTCATAATTCTATTGAAATTGATACTTTGGTTCCTTTGTTTTTTCCTCAAAATTTTTTCCCCTTTGAATTTTAAATACATATTTTTAATTGGAAGATGTGGGCATGCTACATAGCTTCAGTCATGGCTGGCTCTTTGCAACCCTATAGACTGTAGCCCACCCAGCTCCTCTGTCCATGGGATTCTCCAGGCAAGAATACCGAAGTGGGTTGCCATGCCCTCCTCCAGGGGATCTTCCCAACTCAGGGATTGAACCTGGGTCTCTTGCTTCTCCTGCATTGGCAGGTGGGTATTTACCACTAGCACCACCTGGGAAATCCAATTGGAGGATACTTGCTTTACAATGTTGTGTTGGTTCTGCGTACAACAAAACGAATCTGACATAAGTATACATCCATCCACCCGCCTTGAACCTCCCTCCACCCACCCCAGCCCACCCATCTAAGCTGTCACTCAGCACCAAGTGGAATTCTGTGTGTTACACAGCAACTTCCCACTAGCTCATTCCTTTGCATAGCATTTTCATTGAAGGCTATGAGACTGAAAGTTCAGACTAATTTTTATTGACGGTTGAGAAAGTTTTTGAACTTTTCTTCATGTCATCATTCTGTAATAGCAAGAACAAATTTGACTCCATGTTGGATCTGTTCCTTTTACTTTATACTTTGTATTCTATTGCTTTTGCTATAATTTAAGAATGCTGCCTGTAGCCTGCAAGATATAGAATAGCTCATTCTCAAGGCTCTGACCTTCAAAGGTATAATATTTTTTCATTCTTTTAGAGACAAAAAGTTACAGAACAGAGAATAACATTTGTCTTGCTGCGGATTTACAGGAACACCACGACCTGACCTACAGGGACAGCAGCAAGAAGAAAGGATTCTGACACTTGAGAAGTTTGCAACAACTTTTCAGATCCCTTCCTCTCTGAGCATGAAAGAAGCCTGAATTATAAGTCAGGTAACATGGTTCTTTGGGACACTAGTCCACAATCTTCTCAGTATGCTGGCTTTCTGAATAAAGTTGCTATCCCTTGCCTCAACAACTCATCTCTCAATTTATTGGTCTGTCATGTAGCAAGCAGTATAAACTGTACTCAGTAACCAATCTTTTTTCATATCCCTTTGACAATTTTGACTGTCATCATAGATGTTTAATCTTGTTAATCTACCTGCCTACAATCCATTTTATATAAATTCTACATACATGAAGAATTAAGTAAAATTCATAACAATATGAGTTTCCTTAGCTCATTTTTTGTAGCATGGAGATTGTGCATATATTGGTTGCTAAAATATTCCCAACTTTATGGCTCCAGCTGAAAGTTTCCAAGACTCTTTACATAGGAAGTGTGAATACCCAGATTTGTTCCTCAGTCCCATTAGTTCTATTATTACCTTTTGTTTTGTTTTTCTGTATACTCTCTAAACTGTTCAATCTCCATCCTGGTAAACTAATGTTTCCTAGAGACATTATCACTTCTTTCTTGTCCTGACATGGGTGTTACTTGATTTCCATTCCCAATTATCTGGCAGACATAAAACTTAAGAGAAAGAAAAGAATGGAGACATTTATGTCATCTTGGATATCTGCTTGCAGAGCCACAATCTAAAGTGTTCCACTACAAAGAGGAATAGAAAAGACTGAAGTTTATTGTTTCATCAGGAGTAGTTTCCCTTAACTATGAAACATTTGTCTTCTATCAAATAGTAAAACTTAACTTGTGTGTTTCGGGCTTCCCCGTTGGTGCATGGTAAAGAATCTATATGCCAATACAGGAAATGCAACAATTGCAGATTCGATCCCTGGGTCAAGATGATCCCCTGGAGAAGGAAATGGCAACCCTCTCCAGTATTTTTGCCTGGACAGAGGAGCCTGGTGAGTTACAGTCCATGGGGTCTCAAAGAGTTGGATATGACTGAACACACACATAATTGTGTATTTTATTCTCTGGAACAGCTATTCATATTTCTTTTTTTCTGTTTTCAGTCAAGTCCTAGTCTTGAAAAAAAAGAGATTGATGACTAAATTTGTCTAGTGATTTACTAGACCTTCTACTCCATTTATTGTGGAAAATCTCATTCCTTTATTAATGCTATTATTTACTAAGCAGCATATGCCAAATGCTGTAGCTGAAACTGCTTGGTTTCTCAAATCAATCCTTTAAAAACCAACTTTGTTTTTAGTGTTAAATAACTTACAAAATTGGCTTCAAGTGAAGCTATGCTAAATGTCTAAAACTGGCTTATAAAATAACTGCCCACCATAGCGACAAGTTCAAACCTAGATTAATATTCATTTGGCATCTTTCCAAACCAATTATTTCAGATTTAAATTATTTTTCTCCATAGGAACATTATCTAACTTTTATCTCTGTCCCTTTTTAAGTTACTTATAGTCATTATCCTTTTTTATGTGAAAATATGAATGTTGTGTTAATTTACAACAGAAACTAAACTGACAAAAACATACCTGAATTACAAGTAAGTAAACACTCAACTGTGATAATTTAAGATAATAATAAAAAGTAATGATTAATGTTGTGAATATTTACAAAATTTATATGCATTTACTTTTTAATACTAACACCCATGTTGCTGTAAGTAAAGAATATAAGAAGAATATAAGAGAGATGGAATGGTCATCCTTATAAATCAAGATTACAAATGCATTATCTTTTTGTTTCTATAAGGAGAAAAATATTACTATTTACTAATTTATCACCATATTTATGTATATATTATCATTATTAGTTTTAAATAACTTTGGCTTTAGTCATAAACTCAAATAATATTATGTATATTACAATAATTGAAATGGTTTGTCCAATGTCTTCTGCTGTCAATGAACTGCACAGAAAAATAATCCAAAATTTGAAAGCAAGTCAAAAGTATATATAGTAGGATTACAATGTCATATCAGGTATTGCTCAACAACTTCCTCTACCCTTAGGTTTATTTAATTATTTAGGGGAATGTTCCCATGTACTGAGGCTTCCCTGGTGGCTCAGACGGTAAAACGTCTGTCAGCAATGCAGGAGACACAGGTTCAATCCCCAGGTTGGGAAGATCCCCTAGAGAAGGAAATGGCAGCCCACTCCAGTACTCTTGCCTGGAAAATCCCATGGATGGAGAAGCCTGGTAGGCTAAGTTCATGGGGTCACAAAGAGTCAGACACCACTGAGAGACTTCACTTTCACTTTCCCACGTGCTGACTTTGCTGTTTACTGTTTGTTCAATGCCCATACAATGTAAAATGCTTGCTACTATGCAGATTTCTGTCCAAGAGAGAAGACAACTCCCAAATTAATGGAATTATTATCCTATAGGATGTTTTCTAATTTTATATCTAACTTAACTGCATTATTATATCTTAATTTTTAATGACTCAAATTCTCAAAATGCTGAGCATTATCATTTTATTGATTTCCTCATTAAGTGGTGAAAAAAATCTTTGACATGGTCATATCATACTTGTAGAAAAGTATGCTTTTACCTTTTTAAAAATTATATTTTGTCAATATAAAATAGCTTCCTATGTTTAATTATTTAATTTATTGTTAAATATTTAGTCACCAAAATTGAAGTTAAGTCGAAGAGTTAGTTGCAAGTTTAAAATCTTTCTTTGACTAAAAATATTTAACTTTGTATAACTGACCAAAATAAAGAACTTTTAAAGATAAGTGCTGATTCCCATTTGATTTTACAACTGATAAAAAGTTGTACAGATTAATTAATTTTCTGAAACTTTCACTTTGATCTCAATGCCATATAGCTCTTGACTTATCCCAGCTCAATAACCATTTTAAGAGGCAGATTTGTTCACTGATTTATGTGTCTTTATTTCTTTTTGTAAAGTGTATAAACCCTGAATTCTTTTTATCCCCTCTCTCACTTGGCTCTTCATACTGTCTAAATGGAATTAATTTCTTCTGCTTTTCTCTATCCTATGCTAGTTGCCCACAGAAATCTATAGTCAAGTGCATTTTCCTTCCATTTTTATAATTCAACTTAGTTTATAAGAAGGATTTAGGTATAAGCTTCTCTTATCTGCCAGGAGTCAAAATATTTCTCACATTTCTCATTGAAACTATGGATGCAAGTTTAACTCAAAGGCAACAATAAATGAAAATTAAAAATTTACATATTTCATATCATTTACAAAGTATATTAAGTAAAGCATTTTTCTCATAAAGCCTCCTCTATTGAAACATGTAAAAATGTCAAGCACTAGATAGGTAAATTTTACTTGGATTGAGGAATCAATGTAAGGAAATGACTTGATTTGCATGATGTAAATATTCACAGCTTTTAAAGTCAAAATTGATAAAATAGCAAAATACCCCCTTTTATTCCACTGAACATATTGCATTTCTACTGGGAGATGGTAGCCTATAAAACAGAGAAAACTAGGTTGGAATTTTTAAAGTATCCAGCCTGATGTGTTGCTGTTTCTTCACACATGTCCTAGCAGCTCTGAGGTTTCTCTGTCAATCAGAAGTACATGAGATATTACTAGTGAAAGGCATTGCCATATTCCAACAAATCTGTCTTGCTAAAGTACCATCAGTCTAAATCAAAGGATTTTATTTTCCACTATTAAAGAACATAAAGTAATATGTGAACCAACCTAAATCATATTCTTTTTCTTGTAAATCATCTTATTCAAATAGTGTCTCTGTTCACTTAAGCTCTGGTGCAAACACAAGAAAGACATATTCATATTCTCTTTGCAGAGTAAATTGTACTTCCTCAGAAACTACTGAGATTGATGGTTTACGATGTTACTTTTAACATTCTTATTTACATGGTACCGTTTTCCCCTATGTAAATTGAGGAAATCAACCTACTTTAGATCTTTCTACTGAAATCTTTCTCATGCACACTTTCTCTTTGTTTATTCTGGGAATTAAAATAGAGATTATTATTTTCAAATAAACCATTATTATCCTCTCTGTATTTAAGAACAATGGCAATGCCATTCTATTTTAGGAAGGTATGTTTTTCAAGATTTGGTCAAAGAAGAGATCCACTATGAGTGACAAAAAAGAAATTTATTATGCTGATATGATCCTATATAATTGTGAAACTGAGGTAGGCCCACCATGAAGTCTGTTACCTGGCCTCTGGTACTTGTTCTGAAGTCAGCAGGCCTGGCTACCAGGAAGGAGAGATGAACATGAAAAGGAGTAGTCACACAAACTAGTTCCATCAGGGATGAACTGAAAGCCACTGAAATGAATCCATGTTTGTCTCTGATTACTTCTATCCTTCTACCTCAATGTAACTTCCAGAAGTACTGGTGCAGTAAATCCCAGAACTCTGTATTCACCATGCCTAGGAACTGAGGAAGCTAAGCAAAGAGATCAGGGGGAAGCTGAGGGAATTAAATCTCAGCTGCTACACTAACGAGATGGAGAATTTGGAGGAGTCAAGTGCCCTGAAACCACCAATTACCACCAGAGTGACTCAGCTGAGACTGATAATGTGCTTGAGCTGAAGAAGTTCCTGGACTTCTATGGTTATTCTGTGCTTCACTCCCCGCACACACTCCCCACCCCGAACCCGCCGCTAATTCCTGTGAAATTTACCTTGTATCCCAAGAAGCTTGCCATCATTGTTCACTGTCTTTTTAAATTGAAATTCCCCCATTTGCTGTTATTTTCATTCATCTTGAACTTGTTCGTGTGTGTGCTCAGTTCACTCAGTCCTGTTGAACTCTTCTGCGATCCTGTGGATGGCAGCCCACAGGCTTCTCTGTCCATGGGATTTTCCAGTCAAGAATATTGGAGTGGGTTGCCATTTCCTCATCCAGGGAATCTTCCCAACCCAGGGATTGAACCTGTGTCTCCTGCATTGGCAGGCACATTCTTTACCACTGAGCACCTGGGAAACCCTTAATTTATGTATACAGGGCTTAATAGTATTTTCCAGGAAATTGATAAACACAGTGAACTTTCAATTTGCTGAACATCTGGGAAGCTCTGACTTCTTTTAAAAATTCTGACCTACTGAATAACTTTGTTATTGGTGGTAATGGCTGTGCTATTTTAGCTGCTGTCTCTATTATACTGTTACTCTTGTCATTAATATGATATCTCTAAGAGCACTGCTTCATTTATGCCTTCCTTTATATCTTTTTCTCCTCATAATGATTATTGATGATTATATTCATTTTTTTAAACTTCAGTATTTTCAGTGGTACAGTTAGATATTTCTTCCCAAATTTTCATTATAATAACTGATCTCTTGCTTCCCTGGTGGTTCAGATGGTAAAGTATCTGCCTGCAATGCAGGAGACCCAGGTTTGATCCCTCGGTTGGGAAGATCCCCTGGAGAAGGGAATGGCTGCTACCCACTCCAGTATTCTTGCCTGAAAAACACCATGGGCAGAGGAGGCTGGCAAGCTACAGTCCATGGGGTTGCAAAGAGTCAGACACAATGAGCAACTAACACTTCCAACATTCGCAGATACTTGCCTATTTTACTGACTCCTCTGGTGGTTCAGTAAGTAAAGAAACAACCTGTAATGCAGGAGACCTGAATTTGATCCCAGGGTCAGAAAAGTCCTCTGGAAAAAGAAATGGCAACCCACTGCAGTATTCTTGCCTGGAAAAGAAATCCATGGACAGATGAGCCTGGCGGGCTGTAGTCCATGGGGTCACAAGAGTTGCACACGACAGTCACTAAACCACAATCAACATCTATTTCATCTCAGGATATTTTTTTCCATAGTAAGTAAAGTGTCCTTTATTAGTGTCTACATGTTGTTGTTTTAATTTTTAGGAGTCATTTATTTGTATGTTGCAGTGTTACCCATTTTCAGTCCCACTGTCAGGTGTTAATTAAGAAAAATTTGCAATTTTCATCATTGTTATAATCTATTGAGTTAAGGAGAATAACTTAGGTTTCAAAGGCTATTTCATCCCATTAATAACTAGATATTTTTTCTGATTAAGTATGTACTTTTCTGCTTTGATGATATTTTAAATTTATCTCTGTGATTATTTGCATTATTTTTTTTAACAAATCTGATGACACCTTTATATCAATATTCATACCCATATTTTCCACTCTTTTTACACCTTTTCTGATCATATAATCCCTTACTACACTGAGCTCCAACAGATATGCGTTTTTATTTTTATGATTTTCAAGTTGTCCAATTTTTCTGTATAGGCAGGACTTGTGTTCTTTATTCATCAATGCAAAGTAAAATTAAAAATCTACGAACAGAATTTATACTGTCTTGACTTTCTACATATTTATCTATGCTGAAAAATAGAATAACAGGGTTGCGGTTTTTTTTACATGAATTCTGTGTTAAGACCCCTGGTTGAATAGAAGTTGAATGCTATTTTTAAACATTAATGTCATATACACTAATAACTGCATTAAAATACTCCAGTTTTGAAATTTATTTTGGCCCTTTTATTATGGACGTCATTTTCCTTTAATTATATCTTTTGAGTTTCAAAATATCTTTCATATTTTTACCATATTTGTGTTAGAGCTATATACTCAATATAATTCAAATTTTTAGCATGTGCACTTTCTGGTTTTAAGAAATTTCCCCAAGTTTCTTCTTTAAGATTGTGGAAGAGAACCTCTAATACTCAGAGAGTATACAGAAATCATACATTTTGTTTGTTGTTGGCTTGTTGACTGGTTGGTTTTTCATTTTCTCTGTTATCGGGACTTCGGCCTCCAAGCAAACTTGGAGCTGTAGCAGTGGCTGCAATTGGTGCCTCCAGGGTCCAAAATTTAGAGAGTCTGGTAACTTTTCCAAAATTTGGAGTTGTGATTGCAAGAAGATAGGGCCAATCCTTGCTGCTTTTTTTTTTTTTTTTTCCCCCTCACTGATCTCCCATCACTTAACCCTGGATGTGGTTTTAGTTGTTGAGGTTCAGGGCAGACTGAATTAACTAAAGCAATTCCATCTTTATGACTGGAAGGATGAAAAACGGAACCATAGGGAACAAAAAATTACTACAGAGATCAAAGAAAAGGGAGAACTCAGGAAAGCAACCTCACAAAACTTTTATGACTTCCTTGGCTCACCACTGATTTCAAGAAGAGTCTCAAATCAAAAGTGAAACCTTCCTTTTACTTTCAGAAAAGCCAAAAAAAAAAAAAAAAAAAAAAAAGAGCAAAATAAACCAAAGAAAGCAAAAGAAAAGATACAATAGTCACATGTGCTAAATCAATATATTTGAAAGCATAATTGTAATAAAAAATAACTAATATGCTTATTTGAAGTGATCAATGCAGTGGATAAATGTTTAGCAAGACTGATCACAACAACAGCAACAAAACATAGAAGACATTCATTACCAATATCAGGAGTGAAAGATGGGATATAAAAAAAGACAACATACACATCAAGAGAATGAGGGGAAACTGTGAAGAAATCTATAACATAATTTTAGTGGCATAAATGAAATAAGCCAATACCTTGAAATCTATAAATTACTAAAAATTACTTAAGTTGAAATGGCAAATCTCTATTGTATTATAACTATTTAGAAATCAAAATTGTAATTAAAAACATTTCACAGAAGAAATCTTAAGGTCCAAATGGTTTTCCTGGCAAAGTTTACCAATATTTAAAGAAGAAATAACACCAATTCTACAATATCCCTCTCAGAAGATAGAACACAAGAGAATATTTTGTAGCTCATTTAATGAGGATAGAATTACCTTCATTTCAAATCAGAGACAGTACAAAATAGAAAGCAGTGTTTAATATCCATCATGCAAAATTCCCCAACAAAATATTAGCAAGTTTAACCAAACAGTATATAAAATGAATATATCACAACTAAGTATGGTTTTTTCAAGGAATGTAAGTCTGGTTCAAAAGTAGAAAATTAATCAGTTTAGCTTACTGTATTGTGTATCTCAAGGAGGAAAAAGAACATACATGTTAATTGACACAGAAAAGCCACAGTGCAAAAACACATCTATTCACAATGAAAACTGTCACTAAGCAAGGAATAGAAGGGAATATTCCTGCCTATAAAAGGAACCTATATTAAGTTTATCTCAAACACTATGCCAAAGGATGAATGACTGAAGGTTTTCACATTAAGATGAAAAAGAAAAGAACAAGCAAAGATGGCTTGTTTGGCTACACTTAACACCCCTACACTCATATTCAATATTGTAATTAAAGGCAGAAAGGACAGGGAAGGAAATGTTATATCAGTTTAGATCAGTTCAGTTGCTCAGTCATGTCTGACTCATTGTGACCCCATGGACTGCAGCCTGCCAGGCTTCTGTGCCCATCACCAACTCCCAGAGCTTGCTCAAACTCATGTCCATTCAGCCTGTGATGCCATCCAACCATCCCATTCTCTGCTATCCCCTTCTCCTCTTGCCTTCAATCTCTCCCAGCATCAGGGTCTTTTCCAATGGGTCACTTCTTCAAATCAGGTGGCCAAAGTATTGGAGTTTCAGCTTCAGCATCAGTCCTTCCAATGAATATTCAGACTGATTTCCTTTAGGACTGACCAGTTAAATCTCCTTGCTGACCAAGGGATTCTCAAGAGTCTTCTCCAACACCACAGTTCAAAAACATCAATTCTTTTTTTTTTTTTTTTTTTAATTTTATTTTATTAGTTGGAGGCCAATTACTTCACAACATTTCAGTGGGTTTTGACATACATTGACACGAATCAGCCATAGAGTTACACGTATTCCCCATCCCGGTCCCCCCTCCCACCTCCCTCTCCACCCGACTCCTCTGGGTCCTCCCAGTGCACCAGGCCCAAGCACTCATCTCATGCATCTCACCTGGGCTAGTGATCTGTTTCACCATAGATAATATACATGCTATCCTTTTGAAACATCCCACTCTCACCTTCTCCCACAGAGTTCAAAAGTCTGTTCTGTAATTCTGTGTCTCTTTTTCTGTTTTGCATATAGGGTTATCGTTACCATCTTTCTAAATTCCATATATATGTGTTAGTATGCTGTAATGTTCTTTATCTTTCTGGCTTACTTCACTCTGTATAATGGGCTCCACTTTCATCCATCTCATTAGAACTGATTCAAATGAATTCTTTTTAACGGCTGAGTAATATTCCATGGTGTATATGTACCACAGCTTCCTTATCCATTCATCTGCTGATGGGCATCTAGGCTGCTTCCATGTCCTGGCTATTATAAACAGTGCTGCGATGAACATTGGGGTGCATGTGTCTCTTTCAGATCTGGCTTCCTTGGTGTGTATGCCCAGAAGTGGTATTGCTGGGTCATATGGCAGTTCTATTTCCAGTTTTTTAAGAAATCTCCACACTGTTCTCCATAGTGGCTGTACTAGTTTGCATTCCCACCAACAGTGTAAGAGGGTTCCCTTTTCTCCACACCCTCTCCAGCATTTATTGCTTGTAGACTTTTGGATAGCAGCCATCCTGACTGGCGTATAATGGTACCTCATTGTGGTTTTGATTTGCATTTCTCTAATAATGAGTGATGTTGAGCATCTTTTCATGTGTTTGTTAGCCATCTGTATGTCTTCTTTGGAGAAATGTCTGTTTAGTTCTTTGGCCCATTTAAAAACATCAATTCTTTGGTGCTCAGCTTTCTTTATGGCCCAACTCTCACATCCATACATGACTACTGGAAAAACTATAGCTTTGACTATATGGACCTTTGTCAGTAAAGGGATGTCTCTGCCTTTTAATAAGCTGTCTAGGTTTGTCATAGCTTCTTTTCCAAGGAGCAAGTGTCTTTTAATTTCATGGCTGCAAGTCACCATCTGCAGTGATTTTGGAACCCAAGAAAATAAGGATTTTCACTGTCAACATTGTTTCCCCATCTATTTGCCATGAAGGGATGGAACCAGATGCCTTGATCTTAGTTTTCTTAATGTTGAGTTTTAAGCCAGCTTTTTCACTCTCCTTTTTAACTTTTGTCAAGAGGCTCTTCAGTTCCTCCTCACATTCTATCATAAGGTGGTATCATCTGCGTATCTGAGGTTATTGATATTTCTCCCATGTCTTGATTCCAGCTTATGCTTCATCCAACCTGGCATTTCGCATCATGTACTTTGCATACAAGTGAAATAAGCAGGGTGTCAATATACAGCCTTGACATACTGCTTTCCCAATTTGGAACCAGTCTGTTGTTCAATGTACTGTTCCAACTGTGTTTCTTGACCTGCACACAGATTTCTCAGGAGGAAGGTCAGGCGGTCTGGTAGTTCCATCTCTTTCAGAATTTTCCACAGTTTGTTGTGATCTACAAAGTCAAAGGCTTTGGCATAATCAATAAAGCAGAAATAGATGTTTTCCTGGAATTCTCTTGCTTTTCCTATGATCCATCAGATGTTGGCCATTTGATCTCTGGTTCTTCTGGCTTTTCTAAATCCAGATTGAACATCTGGGAGTTCTTGGTTTATGAATTGTTAAAGTCTGGTTTGGAGAATTTGAGCATTACTTTGCTAGTGTGTGAAACGAGTGCAATTGTGCAGTAGTTTTAACATTCTTCACCATTGCCCTTCTTTGGGATTGGAATGAAAACTGACCTTTTCCAGTCCTGTGGCCACTGCTGAGTTCTCCAAATTTGTTGGCATATTGAGTGCAGTATTTTCACAGCATAATCTCTTAGGAATTTGGTATAGCTCAACTGGAATTCCATTACCTCCACTAGCTTTGTTCCTAGTGATGATTCCTAAAACCCACTTGACTTAGCATTCCAGGATGCCTGGTTCTAGGTGAGTGATCATGCCATCTTGGTTATCTAGGTCATGAAGATATTTTTTGTATAGTGCTTCTGTGTATTTTTGTCACCTCTTCTTAATATCTTCTGCTTCTGTTTAGGTCCCTATCATTTCTGTCCTTTATTGTGCCCATCTTCGCATGAAATATTCCCTTGGTATCTCTAATTTTCTCGAGGAGATCGCTAGTCTTTCCCATTCTATTCTTTCCTCTATTTCTTTGCATTGATCACTAAGGAAGGCTTTCTATCTCTCCTTGCTATTCTTTGGAACACTGCCTTCAAATGGGTACATCTTTCTTGCCTTTTCTCCGTTGCCTTTAGCTTCTCTTCTTTTCTCAGCTATTTGTAAGGCCTCCTCAAACCTTTTTCATTTTTGCCTTTTCATTTTCATTTTGCCTTTTTCATTTCTTTATCTTGGGGATGGTCTTGAACACTGCATTCTGTACAATGTCTGAACCTTTGTCCATGGTTCTTCAGGCATTCTCTCTATCAGATCTAATCCCTTGAATATATTTATCACTTCCACTGTATAATCCTAAGGAAACTGATTTAAGTCATACCTGAATGATCTAGTGGTTTTCCCTACTCTCCTTAAGTCTGAATTTGGCAAAAAGGAGTTCAGGATCTGAGTCATAGTCAGCTCCTGGTCTTGTTTTTGATGACTGTACAGAGCTCTCCATCTTTGGCTGCAAAGAATATAATCAATCTAATTTTTGTATTGACCATCTGGTAATGTCCATGTGTAGATTTTTCTCTTGTGTTGTTGGAAGAGGGTGTCTTCTGTGATCAATGCATTCTTTTGGCAAAACTCTGTTAGCCTTTGCCCTGCTTCATTTTGTACTCCAAGACTAAACTTGATACCTGTTATTCCAGGTATCTCTTAACTTCCTACTTTTGATTTCAGTCCCCTATGATGAAAAGGACTTATTTTGGGGGTGTTAGTTCTAGGAGGTCTTGTAGTTCTTTATAGAAACATTCAGGTTCTTCTGCATCACTGGTTGGGGCATAGGGTACAAATATGCAGAGTACATCATGTGAAATGTTTGGCTGGCTGGCTCACAAGCCGTAATCAAGATCACCCGGAAAAATGTCAGCAATGTCAGATATACAGATGACCCCACTATAATGGCAAAAAGTGAAGAGGAACTAAGGAGCCTCTTGATGAAGGTGAAAGAAGAGAATGAAAAACCTTGCTTAAACTCAACATTCAAAAACAAAGATCATGGCATTCAGGTGGATCACTTCACACAAATATATGAGGAAAAATGGAAACAGTGACAGTCTCTGTTTTCTTGGGTTCCAAAATGACCGTGAATGATGACTGCAGCCACTAAATTAAAAGATGCTTGCTCCGTGGAAGAAAATCTGTGACAAACTTAGACAGTGTATTAAAGAGCAGAGACATCACTTTGCCGACCAAAGTCTATATATTCAAAGCTATTGTTTTTTCAGTAGTCATGTATGGACCGAAGAGTTGGACCATAAGGAAGGCTGACAAAATATGGTGCTGGAGAAAACCCTTGAGAGTACCTTTGATAGCAAGGAGATCAAGCCAACCAATCCTAAAGGAAATCCACCCTGAATATTCATCGGAAGGACTGATGCTGAAGTTGAATCTCCAATATTTTGGCCATCTGATGTGACAAGGTGACTCACTGGAAAAGATCCTGGTGCTGGAAAAGACTGAGGGCAAGAGGAGAAGTAGGCAACAGAGGATTAGACTGCTAGATGGCATACTGACTTAACGGGCATGAGTTTGAGCAAACTCCAGCAGACAGTGAAGGACAGGGAAGCCAGGTATGCTACAGTCCATTGCAAACAGTGTACACAACTTAGCAACTCAGCAACAACAATAAATGCAGAGCAATTATGTGAAATGTGGGGCTGGATGACTCACAAGCTGGATATAAGATTACCTGGAGAAATATCAACCACCTTAGATATGCAGATGATACTCTAATAGCAAAAACCAAAGAGGAACTAAAGAGCCTCTTGATGAGGGTGAGAGAGAGGAGTGATAATAACTTGTTTAAAATTCAACATCCAAAAAACTAAGATCATGGCATCTGGTCTTATCACTTCATGACAAATTCATGGGGGAAAAGTGATGGGGAAAAAACTGATGGGGGAAAATGACAGATTTTATTTTCTTGGGCTCCAAAATCACTGTGGATGGTGACCACTGCGAGGAAATAAAAAGTTGCTTGCTCCTTGGAAAAAAATCCATGACAAACCTAGACCACCTATTAAAAAGCAGAGACATCACTTTGTCAACAAATTCTGAATAGTCTATTTTGGGTTTTTCCAGTAGTCGTGTATGGATATGAGAACTGCACCATAAAGAATGCTGAGTGCTAAAAAACTGATGCTTTTGAGTTGTGGTGCCAGAGAAGACTCTTGAGATTTCTTTGGACAGCAAGGAGATCAAACCAGTCAATCCAGAAGGAAATCAACCCTGAATATTCACTGTAAGAGCTGATGCTAAAGTTGTAGCTTCAATACTTTGACCACCTTATGTGAAGATCAGATTCATTGGAAAAGACCCTAATGATGGATAAGATTGAGGGCAAGAAGAGAAGGAAAGAGATGAAATGGTTGGATTCCATCATCAACTCAGCAGACATGACTTTGAGCCAACTCTGGGAGATAGTGAAGGACAGCGAAGCCTGGCTTGCTGCAATCTATGAGATTGCAAAGAGTTGGACATGATCTAGCAACTGAACCTCAACAAAGAGTAATAAGTAAAAAAGTAAGTAGCACATGTGTGCTAAGTCACTTCGTCATGTCTGACTCTTTAACCCTATGGACTACAGCCCACTAAGCTCCTTTTTCCATGGTATTCTCCAGGCAAGAATACTGGAGAGGGTTGCCATAGCCTTCTCCAGGTGATCTTCCCGATCTAGTAATCAAACACAGGTCTTCTATGTTTCCTGCATTGGCAGGCAGGTTCTTTACTACTAGCTTCATCTGGGAAGCATAAAGGTGAGGTGCTCAGAGAATGCTGTGCCAAGAACGACATTAAGGCACAGATATGGATTGCAAATAGAGGTCTGCTTTGTAAAAAACTGGGGACAGCTTTCATGAGACATGAAGAAAATACATAAAATCCCAGGAAATTGAACACGTGTAGGGTTTTTATTGGCCATAATAGGACAAATATGAATGGAAGAATTAATAAGGGATATGATGATTAGGAGATTTGCAAGTGGTAAAGAACCCACCTGACAATGCAGGAGACAAAAGAGATGTGGATTCAATTCCTAGGTCATGAAGATTCCCTGGAGAAGGAAATGGCACCCTCTCCAGTATCCTTGCCTGGACAATCCCATGTACAGAGAAGCCTGGGAGGCTACAGTCCATGAGGCTGCAAAAAATTTGGACATGACTGAAACAACTTAGCACTGATAGGAGAGGCTAATCGGGAACTTTGTAAACCGTAATAAAATCTTGAGATTTTTATTTTAGCTAACAATAGAAGGCATTTGAAAGTATAAACAAGAAAATGATACAATATATGACATTATATATACAAATATATGTCTTTAAATATAGACAATAGATTGAGTGGTTGTACAGTAGTATTGAAAGTAATTGAGGAAGTCAAGTCCTAGAGTAGATGAGAGAGGTTAGAATTCATCTTCCATTGGGTGAATTTAGATGAGAGCAGAGCTGTTTCTTCCAACATGTTAGGAGAAAATGGAAGCAGAAAAAAGTTTTACTAGTTATGTTAATCTTCATTAACTTCAACACTGCTCTCTTTTCTTTATCCATGAGGAACATTTATAATGTATTTGTGTGGGCACATGTTTTTGGTAAAGTTTGTAAAATAACATATTTTATCTGTAATTAGTTAACATTGCTTTTTCTTATTGTCAATGTTTCCCCTATAGTCACAATTCCTTGTGACCAAATGGTGTTGCAATGGCCACTGTTAATCTATATAACAAGAAGATGGCTAAAACACATTGAGTTTAATTTTAGTGTTTTATGTTTATGCAGTTCATGTTCATTTCTGGCTTCTGGGAATACTTCCACCTGCTATACTGATCTTGTTGTTACTAAAAATGACTTTACTGAACTGAAGTATTGTAGAGTAATGGAAATCATTTGTAACTTTGACATTTATTCTAAACACTGGGTGTGCTAGGAAGACATACTTAATTGATCTAAAAAGAAATATTGAATGTTGTGCTATTGGAAGGATAAAAGCTGAAACGTGTATAAGAAAGACTAAAGTGACACAGTATTCAAGAGAAGTGGAATTGAATTATATTATTATTAGATTTTTAGAAATTCAATTTGGATGAGAAAGTAGGACTTCCACTATTAGAATGAAGAAAGATGGGTACAGATAGTAGAGATTTACTCAATTATATAAACACTTTAACATGTTATTTAACAAACTGTATCCTTAAACTATTACAGGATAGTCCCTATTATGTCACCCTTTCTTTAAATATGTCTATGATAAAAAAGATATAGCTATAACCAAGTTCTCGCCTCTGATTCTATAAAAGGTAGTACTATACAGGTACTTAATTGATCCTTCTAAAATTTTCCCAAACTCACTAATCATAGTTAAATTAGTAGAGCACCATAAACTAGGAAGAGGTGCAGAATGGTGTGTCTCTTCTCTGCTTTCGATAAATTATAATCACTTGACTTTTTCAGTAATTCTCAGGGCAATAAAAGTGAAACAAAAAAGGAGGCAGTAGCTATCGATCACTATTCGTGAAGTCTCATGAAGTTACACGATTCTTTTCTTTCAGTAATGGATTACTATCTGTAGCCTACAAATTAGAACAAGTGCCATTTATATATTTCTTAAAAGGCAGTGATGAAAGAATTATTTGTGTTGTTTGAAAAGAGAAGCGGTTTCCATTTTGGTAAAGCAAAGTGATAAAGTGGAAAGAGAACATAGCCCAGATTTATGAGCTCAGATTTTTAGTTATTAGTTATGCCACTTCGGGCAAAATAATTCATTTCTGTGAACCTCAGTTTACCAGTGTGCACTAATATAGTTATATTTATAGCCTCTAAATTTGTGATTAATACAAAATTACACCTTATCATTCTAATATGCTGGATATACAAATTATTAGTCATTACAGTCTATAAACAGGATTTCAAAAAACTAAACATTTTTTGTAAATTTGCTTTAGAAATAATATAAACATTAAAGTACTATGATATAAGTTTCTAAACATATTAATAAAATAACTCAATAACAAATAATATTGTGCTCACTTTTCAGAAACTAAGCTATCTTCACATTAATGATTTATACATTTATTGGGGATCATTCATATCCTTTGCCCTAGAATGCACTTCTACAGTAATAAACTATCTCTTCACAAAGTACTAAAGAGGAAAGCTGAAAGAGTCAACACAAGAAGATAAGAACCATTTTCCAGGTGAGTCATCAGACACTCCATCTGGTACAGAATTGATAGATTACCAGAAATTTTGGATGCACAATAAAAAAGTGAAAATCTAGTTTTATTGGAAGTTTTAAAATCAACAAGCTCCCCTCACTGAAGTAAAACAGTTCAATAGATTTTTAAATCTTATGAAAGCTTCATAACTACTTCTAGAATGAAGGTATTAAGACCTTTGTAGACACACTTTCAAGTTAAACAGCTATAATTGGTGAGAATTACAAATTACCACAGTTTTTAATTTTCTTAAAATTGTCCTAAGGGAATACAGTAAATGAGAAAACATTTATTCAAACAAATCTATTGAATCTTGAAAAGAATGGTAAAATATGTGACATCTGAGACATAACTCTCTCCTTTATCTACAAGCTCACCATGAAATTCTAGTGAAATGTCTATTCTTGATATGCAGGTAAGATCACAGGGCTTCTTATTCTTCAAGCAACCTGTCAGATCAACAGCATATTTAATGCACATCTGCTTCAACTGCATCTCTATGTCACACAAGAACAACTATGAAGGCTGAGGTTCTATCCTACCTAACCCCATTCCTTGGGTCAGGCTCCACTTCAGCTAGAACTACGTCACAAGAGTCAGACATGACTAGGTGACTGAACTGAACTGAAGTGAACCTCAAAGTGTGGAGGGCCCAGTTGCACTCACTGAGGCTTAATAGTAGGGTTGAGGTTTCTCCATTGGAGAGGCAAACCCAAAAGACCATAGTCTACTGTCCTTACTGAGTTCTCCCAAGAGAACTCACAAAACAAGTGTCATTCCAAGAGAAGTGGGCACTGTATCCATGCCTATGTATGGAGCAGTGGCACAGCCTTTTGGCTTGGGGGTAGTTTCTGAAGCAATTCCAAAGAACTGACATTACTTAAGACAGTTTGGGGAAAATCAAGCTTAAGGGCACTTTAGAACACAATAGAGATTTTGGTGGTAAGAAATTAGGAGTAAGGATGGTATTTTCATAAGTTAATAAATGAAACTATATATAAACTGTTAATACAAGTTTACCAGAAAGAGCTAGGCAAAGAGGTTGCTAATAACAGCCCTTCTTGGGTCAGACCAAATCTTGAAGACTGGCTTGAAAGAACAGCCTTGAAGAAGGAACCTAAATTTAATTTGATCAGACTATGGAACAATATATACTTGAGGTAAATGTGAAAAAAAAAAAAAAATAGAGAAATCAGCGGTCAATTAGTGGAAACTGAAATCTAGATATAATATCAACACAAGTAAGCAGATTAACAAACAGAGACAGGGATATTCGAAGGTAACATTGTGAAAACCAATATTCAAAGGGTGACTGTTTTGTGAGCCCAAGGCTGTTTTTCTGGAGAAAGATATCAGAGTAAGCATCCTTCTGGAAAAATAACAGAAAGTAAAACAGTACAGCCAAGGTACTAAACAGATAAACAGACAACCTCAACAAGCTCTTGGAGGGGCATGGGGAGTTACAGTGGTGGTGGTAATGGTTCGGAATACAAAATTATTGCCATGCTATCTAAAATACTCCATCTCTAATGAAAAATTAGGAGATAATAAATAAGCACATAAAGAACAATGCATAGAAATGAAATAAAGCAGAAATTGCTCATGGGGGGGGTGGTCCATAGCTTGAACTTAGCTGATGAAGACTTCAAAATAGCCATTGTAAATTTTCAAAGAATATCATGCTTAAAGAAGCCAAGGGAGGCATAATGGCAATATCTCATTATAATGATCATATTAATAAAAATATATAAATTATAAAATAGATTGAAAGAACACTCTGCATTCTGGAATTGAGCATGATAATTAATGTGAGAAAGCAACTACAAGGACTCAACTGGCAAATATGAACCAGCAGAAAAAGCAAAAGGATAAGAAAACATATATATATGTATATATATATATGTAGATCAACA
Organism: Muntiacus reevesi; assembly: GCF_963930625.1. NCBI lineage: Eukaryota > Metazoa > Chordata > Mammalia > Artiodactyla > Cervidae > Muntiacus > Muntiacus reevesi. Next base: position 25,412,303 of record NC_089262.1, on the reverse strand, counting down.
GAGATTATGCAATCTAAAGAAGAGAAAGAATAAAGATAAATGAACAGAGTAACAAAAAAATATAGGACGCTTGCTTGTACCAACATACAAATAATAAAAGCACAAAGGAAAGGAGAGAGATAGAGTGTAAGAAGTAGCTAAGGGAATGATAGGTAAAAAATTTCCAAATTATGGTAAAAATATTAATTGTACACTCAAGAAACACAATAAATGCTAATTAGGATTATTTTAGTATTTTCTTGGGCTTCCTTGGTGGCTCAGATGGTAAAGAATCTGCTTGCAATGCGGGAGACCTGGGTTCAATCCCTGGTTTGGGAAGATCCTCTGGAGAAGAATACCCACGCCAGTATTCTTGCCTGGGAATCCCCATGGACAGAGGAGCCTGACAGAAAGAGTCAGACACAGCTGAGTGACTAAGCAACAGCATTTTCTTAGTCTCATCATCATAAACACACTGAAAGATTAAGACAATGAAGACGTTATGAAAGCAACAAGGAAAAATAGCTTAATTTATATGCAAAGCTCTAATAACATTAATAACTAACTTCAAATCAGAAAAAAATGAGGTTCAGAAGAGAAGTTAGTAGGACTACATATAGGTCGTGCTGAGAAAAAAGAATAAAATATATCCAGTCAAGATGTTATGTCCAGAATGTTTCAAATGTAAACTCTCTTTCACAAATAAAGGTAAAAAAATTACTTCTCAAGAGAAACAAAATTGAGAGATTTCAATTAGATTATCCTTAAAGAATTAGTAAGATAATTATTTAATCTGTAATTAAGTGTCTCAAGACAGTAATTCAAATATATACACAGAACAAAGAGAATGCTAAAGATAATTACATAATTATGAAAGACAATATAAATGCATATGCATTCTCTTTCTTAACTCGAACATTTACAAAAATCAGATCCATAAAGCATTGCATTGTCCGGCCTGTCACATATACAAATGTAATACATTTGACAATGGACAATGCAGTGTTTGGACCCAAACTGTACTGGAAAAAGGAAATGACACAAGATAGTAACACAAATTTATGGGAAGAAATGAAGAGACCCAGAACTGGTTAATAAGTTAACGTAACAAACTCTATACATATATACTTGCTCTCCTTCATTTTTATATTTTTTAGTTTAAAAGACACAAAAATACATAAAATAATCATTTAAAACCATTTATTTTAGATTTTATAACACAAATTTGATGTAACATGTATAATAATAAGACCATAAAAATGAGGAAGAAGGCGTTGAACTATACAGGATGAGGACTTCTATAGAAGACATTAAGAGACACGGGTTCAATTCCTGGGTCAGGAAGATACTCTGGGGGAGAACATGGCAACCCACTACACTATTCTTGCCTGGAGAATCCCCATGCACAGAAGAGCCTGGTGGGCTATGGTCTATAAGGCTTCGAAGAGTCAGACATGATTGAAGTGGTTTACCATGCATGTAGCCTGATGTTAAGATATTTATGGTAAGCTGTAGATCAGTCACTAAGAAAAGAACTCTGAAAACTATAGTGAAAAAAGTGATTAAAGAAATTAAAAATATTTCGCTTCAAAAATATTCATTTAAAGAAAAAAAAACTGAGGAACATAGGAACAAATAAGACATAAAGCACTGTAAAAATAAAAAAAGGCATATATAAATCGAAACTTTATAAATATGGTACATATGAATGAATTAAACAATTAAGTCAAAAAGACTGACACACTGGATAATAAAGATCAGACTGAGGTCTTTGTTTTCTTCTGGAGACACACAAATCTATGGTACAAATATGTTAAAAGTAAAAAGATGAAAAATTATCATGTAAACAGCAAAAATAAGAAAGCGAGAGTGACAATAATAACCTCTTACAAAATAAACTCTAAAAGAAAGTTACTAGAGATAATACTGAACCATAAAAATGAATGAAGTACTGACATGCTATGGCATGAATGATCCTTGAAAATACTGTTAGGTGACAGCAGTCAGTCCCCTGCCCCTTGAAAAAGAAAAACCCTACATATTGTAAAATTCCACTTATGTGATTTATTATAAAATAACTGTCCTTTGGCAATTATGTATACATTTTAGAGCAGGTGGTACATATAAGCTGCTGCTGCTGCATCACTTCAGTCGTGTCCGACTCTGTATGACCCCACAGATGGCAGCCCACCAGGCTCCCCCGTCCCTGGGATTCTCCAGGCAAGAACACTGGAGTGGGTTGCCATTTCCTTCTCCAATGCATGAAAGTGAAAAGTGAAAGTGAAGTCGCTCAGTAGTGTCTTGACTTTTCGCGACCCCGTGGACTGCAGCCTACCAGGCTCCTCCGTCCATGGGACCCTCCAGGCAAGAATACAGGCGTGGGGTGCCATTGCCTCATAGCTTTGTCATAGAATACCCACTCATCAATTTAATCAGCACCATGTTAGCTGTATAAAAATGCTACTCACTCAGAAGCATAGCCAAGCCCCAAAGTACAAATACTTATAAAACGTTAACATCTAAAAGTTGTAAGAAATCAAAATATCAGTTTAAAACAGAGATCAAGAAGGCATTCTTTTGTACATTTTCCCTGGTACTTTCAAATCCTTTCAAATTCATTGGCTTTTTAAAAATTAAGCTTCTAATTACTTAAAGTTTAAAGACAGTTATGTGGACTCAGTTCTACAACAGTTGAACACCAGAGCTGCTCTAAAGCACCACATGCTGATGAGTTGCCAACGTCTTTCAATTAATTAAGTCACTATATTTGGATCAGTCTCTGGTGGGTTTACTGCTTATCCCAAGCAGGTGTTGATGGATTAGGACATTTCTTTCTGGCTGATTCCTGATTAAATTTGGACAAAGAACCTGACAGCTGTCATGTCTCCATTTTCCAGAGACTCTTCCCTCAAAATCAGAAAGCACACAGCCTAACACATGAGAAAAGTGTGTAGAGCTATTTTACACAGATAACTCTAAAGTTAGCAAGAGGTATGAAAAATCACATTATTTTAATTATCTCTAACTCAGCCATAAGGTCCACTTAAACTGAATAATAGCAAGAACTTTGAAAAATCAAATTTATTGTGTGCAATTAAAAATAAGAATGTGGTGCTCATTTTCCATTATCTCTATTTTATCTTATTAACAGTGCAAAATATTCTCATGGTCTGAGATTCTTACTCTCAAGATAAATATGAGTGAGGGTCACGAATTGTGACTTGGTTGCGCTGGATTACTTGTAAGCCCTTTTTATCCAGGGAACAGTGAAGAAGGTAAGCTGTATTTTAGATCATTTTCCAAGCATAAGGTTGATTAGCCTTCTATCTCTTTATAGTATTCAAATTATTTAAACTCATTGTGCTTTTGCTAAGGAAATTTATTTCAGAATAAAATTCTTACCTCATTTTTATATTCCTTACAGATCTATTTCTTTTTTTTTAATGGACATGCATGAAACAAATTATTGCTAAATTATGAATAATACACTATACAATAACCGCATCTGCTTATTGCTTTTGTTTTCTGGAAATTGATAGTGTACATTCTTTGCAGCAAGAATAACAGAAGTCTATTTATCCATCTCTCTCTCCCTTATATTTCCTCTGAGCCGAAAAACACAGAGTGGAACTGTTTATAAAACACATGAGATGAATTGTATTGTACATACAATCTTCCTTTCCTTAGTTTTACCCACCTCGGGTATCGCCTGCCTCTTTGTGGATGTCTCTTCTCACTGAGTAAACAGTGAAGGTCAGTGTGTGAGCCCAGGTGATTCCACCATCTGAGGCCAACCAGGCAAAGGTCTGGGCCAGGTATCCGGTTAAAACATTACTCAGTACATCACAGCATCAGCCTTCTCCAAAAGCTTCCAAAGAAAGCAACCAGGTAATGCCCTCTACTGTGTGGTGCATGGTGATGGTGATTAATTCCTCATGAAGAAACTCCCTTCCACAGGAGGTGGACAGGGAACGGGAGACAGATCAGGTTGGTTTTCCTCTACTTCATCCAGTGGTCAACTGTGAGGCAGTATTTTGCTTGTCTTCTGTTGTTTTTGGTGTGCGGTCTCTTGGAGAACACCCACATGCTGGAGAGACATACTTCTGCAGGACTCAGCAGGTGAACTGTGAAAGCCACCCCTCTATAGGCGGCTGTGAAACTGGCAGGGGCACTGGCTTTACATCCATCTCCACCTCAGTGTCTGCCTTTCTCACTGTCTCTGCTCTGCAGATGTTCCCAACAAATCATATGCCCTTAAGCCTTGCCTCACCTATGTCTTCGAGCAAACTACACATAAGACATGAGGGCAAGGAAGCTTTGCTTCTCATCTTAGACAGTCCTCTCAAGAAGTGGTACTGTGGACCATATAAGAGAGCCACCTTTCTACCTTGAGGGTCAAAGAAGACTTCTCAGAGGAAGTGACAGATGGGCCAGTATCTAAAGCAGGATACTCAGTAGTATTTAACATATATGCCTGGGTAACTATTATAATATCCTTAAAACCAGGGGGAGAAAAAGAAAAACGTACACATGATTAGGATTTGATTTTACTCCATTAATAATAGATTATTTTTTTTCCCATCTAAAAGAATGAAGGAAAACAGTATAAAATATATCATGTAATACATATGGCATATATATTGTTACCCAGACTCCTAAATCAGAATGACCTGATTTAAATAAAATGATTTTGCAAGGGGCAAGCTAGATTAAAAAAAAAAAAAGGGTCAGATTATAAAAAGTATAAAAGCACAGATACTGAGAAAATCATTCTCTTTATTCTCTTTCCTTGATGGCTGTTATCGTCTTACATGATGATCTTGAGAGTTATTTCCCATTAACTGCTTTGGGGCTGAGGAACTTGTTAACTTCTTTTCATGGTTCTTTTTTAAATTAATTTATCCATTCTGTAAATGTCTTTAATTAACTACTATGCATGTGATACAGCAGTAATCTGAACAAATGAAAAGTCTGACCTTGTAGAGCATATTTTCAAGAAGATGGGCCCTTTCTGCTCCTTTAATCTCTTCCAAATCTCTGGATTATTTTCCTCTAGACTAAAATGTGCTAAATTACTACCCATAAACAAAACAAAAATACTCCATGTTTTTGCTCCCTAGAAATTTAATACAATTTGCTTCAAACCAAGCTTCTACAGTCTGAAAATATTATTGTCATTTTTCTGACCTCCCATTAACTTCTCAACCTACCATAATAGAGCTTCAACCCTCTACATTTCTAATAAAACTGTTTTCACCAGTTCACAAATTACCTCTTAGCTTCAAAACATGATGAATCCTTTTCAGTTCTTGTCTCACTTGACCTTGCTGCACCACTTAATTTGTGCTCCATTAATTTATTCTTGAAAGTGGCCTTCTTACTTTCCTTGACACTGTTCTCTACTAGTTTTCTCTCAGTCCCTCTGGGCATTCAAGCCTAATAGTGTATTTCAATTTCTCTGACTTTATCTATTTTGTTAGAAAGTGTTCCTGCCCCAGGCCCTCTTCTTTTATTAATATACTAGTCCTGCTTCTTGAACTCTTTCCTGTCCCTGCATATGGGCATCCCTCCATCATGCCCACACTACTCCAATGTATTTTCCCATTGCTTCAGATTCATGGTTCTAGACATTTTTCTCCACGTGTTTAGTGCCTCTGCAGTATGACGTCCTGTGGGAAATATTAGGGTTATTAATCCATTGGTATTAACAGTTTCTAATATAGTTTTGAATATATTCTAAGCACTTAAGAAAGAAATTTTTATATGTGATCCTAATTAAATTATGTAACAAATGGGTGATATTTCCCACTCCCATTGGCATAAAACCCCAACCACGCTTGATAACTCCCTCATGTGTATTTCAGACTCTTTTCTAAAGAGATCTTATGTCATTACTCACAGTGGGGCCAGAATCATCACTGAACAATGAGCTCAAATCTTGACAATTTTCTTGCCTAAAATTATTCTGCAACTCCTCATTTTTTTACAGGATACAATCTATATTCCTTAGAAGGCAATATAAATTTCTTCACTTTCTGACCTCTGCCGACAAACTACAGTACATGTAATTTTTCTTTGTCATCATGATGGTCATTTTGGTGCATCAGCTTGTCTAGGCTACAATTCCCAGTTATTTTGACAATGGCTTGCTGTTTCTGTGAACATGTTTTGTAGATGTGCTTAAATTCCATAATCAGTGAATTATAATCAGTTTAAGTAAGGAATATTATCCTAGAAAATACAGGTGAACCAGATTCAGTCAGTTAAAGGTCTTAAAAGCAGAGTCGAGGTTTTTCTTAAAAAATAGAAAACTCTGCCTATGAGTAGTAGCTTCAGCCCATGTCCCAGAAAACAGGTATGCTCTCTCTGATGGCCCACCTTATGGATTTTGGATTGCCTACCTAGCTCCCACAACTGTGTAAGCCAATTTCTTGCAATAAATATCTTAGTGTGTATCTCTTATTCATTCCATTTCTCTGGAGAATCTTTACTGAAACAGATTTTGGTACTGAGAATGGGTCTAGAGGAACAGAACCTTAAGAACTGAGTGTATTCTGAATTGGTTTTGGGTGACTTCCCTGGTGGCCCAGATGGTAAAGAATCTGCTTGCATTGTATGAGACTCAGGTTTGATCCCTGGGTTAGGAAGATCCCCTGGAGAAGGGAATGACAACCTACTCCAGTATTCTTGCCTCGAGAACTCCATGGACAGAGGAACCTGGCTGGCTACAGTCCATGGAGTCGCAAAGAGTCAGACACAACTGAACAAATAACACACAAAATTGACAGGGTATTGGTTCTCTAATTTGAGCAGATTTAAAAGCATTTGATTATCCTATTTTTAGTGGGAATGTGAGTACTAATAGCTCATGACATAATATGTAACAGAGATACACAAAATATCACCACTGGATACTTCTAACCAAGTACTCACATGAGACAAGATTCTGCATGACCATGTATTTAATACCTTGGAACAATTTTGTCAAACTAATGAGTGTAATGAACTGGTTGTTTCTAAGCGAGCTGGACAAAGTAGAGAAAGAAAACTATGAGCCCAGGGGTTCAGATTTCTATCTCAAGCTCTGGAGACGTGACATAAAAACTTCTATATCGCCCTAAAGAGAAGGAAGTAGCAACCCACTCCAATGTTCTTGCTGGGAAAATCCTACAGACACAGGGATCTGGCAGCCTACAGTTAATAGGATTGCAAAGAGTCGGACATGATTGAGTGACTGAACATATGTTGCCCTTATATCCTATAGTCATAGAGTTGAGATTTCTGAAAACTAAGCCTAGAGTCTAATCATTTAAGTGACTGAATTAAAATTCAAATTGCATTCTTGACTTTACAAGTATTTTCTGTTAAAGAAAGAACACTGATTGGGAAGAAATAGGATACTAAAAATTGTAATCGGAATCCATGAGTGGATTCTGATACAGCTGCACATTGAACCCTCATTTTCTGATGACAAAAACTACCAGGTGAAGCAAACTCCCTACCTCTGCCAGAGGATGCTAGCCATAATTGTCCCGTAGAATCTGTTATTGTCTCCCCTGAAGTAGTTGCCTTTCATGGTCCTGCTGATTGTTTCTCATGGTCTATGCCTGCTGCACCATTTTTGCTTCTAGACCTAAAGTACACTCAAGTTCAGACACTACCCAAAGAGTGAGATACAAGGTGGCCCATATGGAGGTGTGATACATACAAACAAGTTTACATGGTTTTTCCAAATTATATAGATAGAAATCTGGAGGTATATGTGTAAGGGTAGATCGTAAGTAGAGGGATGATAATGGAAGAAATATAAAGTTAGATCAGGCTTAATGTGCTGATAAGGATCCATGACCAAGGATTCTTTATTCAGTGTTTCAGTTTGACAGGTAAGAAAGGCTTTAACAATTTGGTTGGTTGTTTGGATGTAGCATGGATACAAAAATGGATACAAAATGGATACAAAAATTTACATACACTATGTAAATGTGAAAAGTCAAAACTACTTTGATTTTCCATGGAATAAGACACCTAAAGGCTCAGGGTAACAGAAGGTCAGAATGGATTTATCATAAAAGACCTTTTCCTACTCCCAGGGAAGGTCCAAGGGACACATTTTTTCATTAAAACTTTGAGTTATACATTTATGATAGGAGCCCCCAAATTTTCAGATTTTTGTGGTGCTTCTTTTCTGTTGGCAAGAAATTACAGCAGAAATTGATATCCTTTAGGTCAGATGACAAAAATACAATTGGAATAATGGGATCTGTGGTGTCAGCACCAGTGGTGACACCAAAATAGCCAAAAGAAAGGAGGTTGTGGTCCTGAAGGCTCAAGTAACCTACAGTTGAAAGTAGAACAAGTACCAATGCCCCCTACTTCTAATGAATTATCATTTCTCTTCTTGTGTGTACCTATGACTGCATTAGGTATTTCTGCAGAGTCAGAAATGACTGAGTGACTGAACTGAACTGAACATGACAAGCAGACTGAGGAGAGAAAACTTGAGCTTGGTTTAGTTAGTTTGTATGACATGTAGATGTTCTTTGGAAAGGAACAGTCTCTATATAGGGTATTGCTGAAGGACACTAGTAAAGAGAAATTCTCTCAGGGAAGCAGTACCACCTATGTGACTCTGAAGACATCTGCAATATCACCTCAGGCAAGTTTCCTCATCTGTGAGACACATGCAAATAATAACATGGTGTGAACATTTTGGAAGATTATTTGTATATACATACAAAGCATTTAGGTCTGGTACCACATTGTAAGCATATAATGTGTTTTCTATTGCTATTATTACTCCATAGTGTTCCTTAATTCTTTTCAAATAATGTATGTTAACCTTTCTAAAGGGCTTCCCTGGTGACTCAGATGGTAAAGAATCCACCTACAATGCAAGAGTTCCTGATTCGATTCCAGGGTCGGGAAGATCCCCTGGAGAAGGGGTAGGCTACCCACTCCAGTATTCATGGGCTTCCCTAGTCGTTCAGCAGCTAAAGAAACCGCCTGCAATGTGCAAGACCTGGGTTTTATCCCTGAGTTGGGAAGATCTAGAACTACTTAGATATTGATAAAAAAGAACTTGAGACTCTGTAAGCAGAACTGACCACACAAATTTTACACTAAAGACTGCTAAATTGGAAGTTACCTAAAAGTTAGCCAGACATATATAATTCATAAAATTGAATAATATAATTGAATGAGAAATCCAGTCTTATAAGTTCATTTGAAAACTAAATATGCAGAGCCTTATTTTGAAAGATTGGATATTTATAATAATAAATACTTCACTAACTTTTTTTTTTGTTTTGGAAGCACAAAACATATTATCTATAGCAGCACAAAATGTCACATAAAAGAAGAGAAAAACAAATACAGAAAAGAAGTTCTTGAATATTTGAATTAAATCAAAACTGGCTATCTTAAAACTGACATCCTTTTAAAATGCCATTATGAAGCAAGAATTCACAACAGGAGTTAGAAATGTCAACTGCAAAGAATGAATTTCTTTGCTCTTGTCAATGTAACAAAAGGCCTAAAATATTGTTTTGAGTACATTCAATCTTTCTTATTTAAAAATATCTCAATGGTTTAAAAATTACTATTATCCTAATTTAAAAGCATATTACACATATACCTTTTATGCTCCCATATTTTGGATAACCCACAGGCATTTTGCATATCTCTAGATTTTTGACAGGCATTGTTAATAGTTGAAATAATCTGCTGGGATGTGAGCAACTTCTTAAAAAGTTTTTTTCTGAAAAGGGATGTGTGGAAAGAACATGTTCTCTTCTTCTATGGACTTAAATTTTCTTGTTGAAGATCTGATTATTAACATATCCTTGTCCACTTGATAAACACAAGAGGCCAAATAAGAGGTAGCATATGCTGGGGATGGCAAAGGGAACAAATTGATATAAACTGTTATTTGATGATATTGTTGCACTCTTTAATTACCCCTAAAGTTGATATTTCTTTCAAATTTTTGTATTAATTGTAATGATAAATATGCTTTATTTTAAAATTCCCTGGTGGCTCAGTGGTAAAGAATTTGCCTGCCAATGCAGGAAACAAAGTTTCAGTCCCTGGGTCAGGAAGATCCCCTAGAGAAGGAAAAGGCAACCCACTCCATTATTCTTGCCTGAGAAACCCATGGGCAGAAGAGCCTGGTGGGCTACAGTTCATGAGTCACAAAAGAGTTATGCATGACTTAGTGACTAAACAACAGAAAAAAATTTTATTTATATTTTCATTTTCCTACTGCTTCATCAAAAGTATTTTAAATGACACACACTTCAGGAGGCATCCAAATCTGGGTATTCTACCTAGCCTTCAAGCTATTTTTATTGTTATTCGGAACTCACAGTCATCCATAAGCTACTCCCTAAAGGCAGAACTGCACGAACACTTGAAATCTGAGAAAATATTGTGGGACATTGCCAGCAATCTTAGAGGAGCTGGGTAAGGAAAAAGGGCAATCATTTTGTTTGGGGGCTACCCAGGTGGTACTAGTGATAAAGAACCTGCCTGCCAAGGTAAGGAGACATAAGAGATGCTGGTTCAGTCCCTGGGTCAGGAAGATCCGGGAAGAGGGCATGGCAACCCACTCTAGTACTCTTGCTTGAAGAATCCCATGGACAGAGGAGCCTGGCAGACTACAGTCCATAGGACGGCTAAGAGTAGGACACAGCTGAGCAACTAAGCACAGAATTCCACAGGAATCGTAAAACATGACTGATGATATAGCACAGATTTTACATACTGTTAATCATTTCAGATCTACCTTGATTTAAATTTAACATGAGTTTGTTTCTTTTTTTTTTTCTCCCAACTCAATCTTTCTATTACACACAATAAAATTCAGTACAGCTTTTGGTATTTGAGGCAATTCACTGTTTTTCTTCTGCGGCAGGACTGAGTCAAATTAAAAGTACTTTGTCAGTTTCTAAATCTAGAACACAACATGACGTTTTATTTCTTACACAATACTTTCAGTATTTGCTTCAGTTTCCTTTGTGAGCATAAAGGATTTTTTTTCACTTTTTCACTGAATATCTTCTTTCAACGTATACAATTCTGCACTCCCTAGCATGCTGTTTTCTGTCAAACTACATAAAATTAACATGTTTATTTTTTGTGGGTTGACATATATCTTCAGCTTATTCACTTTTAAGCACAAGTCGTCCTACCTAGGTTTGCAATCATGAATGAGTAGCATGAAAAATGTTTTTTTAGGCCCTTATATTATTTACCTTGATAATATTTCCTTCCTATAATTCAACGTGTATATAATGTGCTAAAATTTATATTGGTTTGTATTCTTTTCTGTCTTCTGTTTTGTTTTGTTTTGTTTTTTTGGTCTCATAGACCAAAAGACCAGGTAACATGTCCCAGTCCTTTTTATAAAGCTGAGGAAAACAGAGCCTTTCAAAATTCTTCCTTGAATTCTACATCACGTTAATCATGGAAAGTAATATAATAGTAAGTTCTATGCCATCATTCAATTTTGTTCAAATGATTCTGTCTAAAATAAGGTGTTCAGTTAAATGATAGGAGGAGGTTGCTGTTCCCAGTCTCCATGTAGCTGGATATTTGCTTTTGTTTGGAGAGTGTGTTTCAGAAAAAAAGTATTTAACAAATTTTCATTATTACCTTAATGAAAATATCTTTTGATATAAACATATAAAGGTCTAATCTTTAAGATTCATTGTGACATCTTCAGCAAATTAAAGATAGGGCTATATCCTTTACTGATCTGTGCATACATAAATATTTGTAAATATATAGCATGAATCTGGTTTAACTGTATCCTAAATATAGTATAGACACAGTACATTTTTGGATTAAAATTGTACTGCATACTTAACCAGTATCTTGTACAGAGATGCAATCTTACCATATATTTTCTGAAGTATTATCTTAAATTAGACTCAGTATACCAAACATTTAAAGAGCACGTTCTATGAAAAACACTGTTTGGTGCAGAATATCTATTTATAACAAATGATTTTAATCTAAATCTTTCAGCTGACCCTGAACAAGGCAAGGGTTAGGGGCACCTACTCCTGTGCAGTTGAAATCCTATTGTAATTTATAATTGATCCTTCACACATGAGGATCCTCTGTACATGGCTACTCTCTATCCTAGTTCCATATCCAAGGCATCAACCAACCACAAATCCTGTGGTACTGCACAATTTTCTAGTGAAAAAATTCCATCTATAAAATGAACCCATGCAATCTAAAACTCATATTTTTCAAGGGTCAAGTACATAAATAGGATGCTTAATTACAAGCAAAAAATACTGTCTAACAAGATTACTATAGAAGAATAATAAACCAATCTTATTAGAGAATACACTCTATTTTGCCTGCACAATTATTTGAAAAACCAAAATGTCAAAATGCCAATGTTAATAGAATATATCTATTATAATTACATATAATCCAAATATATAATCATACAAATTAATAGCCTCTTTTGAAAGCATAAATTCTGCTTTGCATTTTCATTATGTTACATATCAGAGAGATAAGGAGTAAACATAAATAACAATTGTACCCACTAAGTTATGATTGTATATGTTGTAGTAGTAATTGATAATTGCTTGAAAATATCTAATTTCCTAGAGTCATATAGTCTCCAGTATTAAAACTGAATGGCATCTACTATTGGGCATGGCAATAATTTTCAATTGTTCCTCTAAAGAGATTTCAATTTTGGCTAAACTATGAGTTAAGAAAAAATTATGGTACTCTCAAGCCAAAGAAATATCAATGGCAGGGTTATTACATGAAGAGCATGGAGAGGAAGAGTAGATATTCTGATATATATTGTTTCAATAATATTCTTTACTGTGAACTCTATAAATAAGCAATTTATTTTTAAACGATAAACATATTTATGTCTAGAAACTGGTTTCCAAGATTAGTTTCTTACTGAATTAAACTTTTTGATATTTGTTTACTTAAATAAAATAAAATGAAATATAGACCAACGGAACAGAATAGAAAGCCCAGAGATAAATCCACAAACCTATGGACACCTTATCTTCGACAAAGGAGGCAAGGATATACAATGGAAAAAAGACAACCTCTTTAACAAGTGGTGCTGGGAAAACTGGTCAACCACTTGTAAAAGAATGAAACTAGAACACTTTTCTAACACCATACACAAAAATAAACTCAAAATGGATTAAAGATCTAAATATAAGATCAGAAACTATAAAACTCCTAGAGGAGAACATAGGCAAAACACATAAATCACAGCAGGATCCTCTATGACCTACCTCCCAGAATATTGGAAATAAAAGCAAAAATAAACAAATGGGACCTAATGAAACTTAAAAGCTTTTGCACAACAAAGGAAACTATAAGCAAGGAGAAAAGACAGCCCTCAGATCGGGAGAAAATAATAGCAAACGAAGCAACAGACAAACGATTAATCTCAAAAATATATAAGCAACTCCTGCAGCTCAATTCCAGAAAAATAAATGACCCAATCAAAAAATGGGCCAAAGAACTAAACAGACATTTCTCCAAAGAAGACATACAGATGGCTAACAAACACATGAAAAGATGCTCAACATCACTCATTATCAGAGAAATGCAAATCAAAACCACAAATGAGGTACCATTACACGCCAGTCAGGATGGCTGTTATCCAAAAATAAAATAAATATATTTAAATAAGTCTATTTCTTCTGTTATATATAGAGAGATTTCAATATAACAAAAAATAAAAATTACTAAATTCATTTCTCTTTACTTTTGGAAAGTAACATGAAGATTTTAAGTTCTTCAGTGATGAGATATATATTTAGGATTCAAGCGAGTTCAATGAGTATTTTGTAATAATTCATTTATTATTCAGTAACAATAAACATCATATTAGGTGCAGTATGACAACTTAAGAATTATGGGTAATAAATTGTGCATGAAAGCGTTAGACGCTCAGTCACGTCCAACTCTTCGCAACCCCAGGGACCGTAGCCTGCCAGGCTCCTCTGTCCATGGAATTTCCCAGGCAAGAATACTGGAATGGGTAGCCATTCCCTTCTCCAGGAGATCTTCCTGACACAGGGATTGAATCCAGGTCCCCCACATTGCAGGCGGATTCTTTATCATCTGAGCTAGGGAATCCCCTGCCTTACCTATAATACCTCTAAGTATTATAGGTAATAAATTGTGCATGCTCTGTTATTATTTTGCTTTTCTAATTGTAGAACTACATACCATAGCAAAAAAAAAAAAAACTTATTCCTGCAATTTGCTATTTTTAGAAATAAATATTTATACAACACCTTTTCACAATTCATCCCTTTTACCAGAGCAAAATGTTTCCGTGAATAAGCATATTATACTAAACCAATATACTGAGTCTAAATAATTTTATTCAACAGGTGTATTAACATCTTGCCTTCTGAAGGACTTCTCTGCTTTATTAAAATGTGTACATATATTAAAAATGCTTCATAGTATTCATTGAAAGGAGTTATTTATATTTCCCTACCAAACATTTTCCAATTTTAATGGTTCCATTTATACATCAGATTATCTGATCACGTGTACTTATGACAAGCAATATCTATTTTTCTTTTCTAGTCTTGTGAATTTCATTACACTGTCGTCCTTTCTCCCAGGCTTTTATGCCAAAAAATGATAATTGTCCTCATGCCTCCTTTTCCTTCACAAGCCATTATTCAATTACCAATACTGCCAGTTCTAGCAAAACAATTATCTTAAACATATCTATTTGTCTCCAACTTCCCTACTATTACAGTTGTCAGGGAAACCATCATCTCTTACCTGAGTAAATATATAACTCATTTTTCTCAATTGATCTAGACTTTATATCTTCAAGCCAAAATGCAGTACGTGTTCCCAGTTATATCTAGCCCTTCTTAGGGCTTCAGTTTTCTCTCTGATAGATCCACACAATAACAGAGTATTTGAGGGATCTCTGTATATTGCCTCCCTACGTAGACCCTGTCAAATACTTCCCATTCCTTTGCCTTCAAGAATGATGTTCTCCTCCTTAGAAAATTACTTTCTTCTGCTCTCTACCTGGGTAATTTTCAATGAGCCTTCCAGACTTGGATAAAATATTGAATCCGTTCAGTATATTGCAGATCTCAGGATTTTATCTTTATAAGACTTTATCAAATTTTAATTTTATATAAGTAATTATTTGCATACGTTTATATCATATATTGGTTTACAAGTTTTATAAGAAAGAGAACCCTGCACAGTTGTAAGCCACACCATTTTAATTAATAGAAATCAATAAACATGTTTTAGTGAAGGAACGCATATTTGGAAACTAGAACTTCTAAATCATAGGTAAAGATAAGATGATGAAAGATGCATTGATTAATCTAGATGACTCTTTATCTGGAGACACGTACTATTTCACCACTTCTTTGAAAATGACATATTTGGTGTTTCTTTAAATTTAACTTGCTTGTTTTTGAGTGTTCATAAGTTTAACAATAGATCGGACTCATTTTCATGTTTATGTACATTTTATTTATGCAATAAGTATTATTCTTGTGCTCCTTTTCTATTCTAGGCATTTTACTAATCATTCTATATATATCACATATTTTAATCATTTCTCTAATGCTCCCAGTATTTTTTCTCATCTGTACACATATATTCCATTTTCCCTCTCATCAATTTTGAAATGCTTTTAGAAAAATCTTGAAATTATCCTTGACAAATATCTTAAATTTAACAATTAATCTGTTTTAAAAATCCTCAAATAGCTAGCTCTCTCTCAAAAGCTCCACCAGACAGTACGTAATATATCCTTTTGCCCCTGTTACTACAACTCTGATCTTGTCTCCAATAATTGATGACATCCTTGCTTACTGTATCCAAGGGTTAATAAATTGGTTGATATCAAGGGTCACCTTATTGGAATCTATTTTATCTATTTAAAACAGCGCCTTTTGTCCAAGGCTCTCTGTTCTCTAATTTCATATATCTTTATTTTTCTGCACTCATAAGTGTCTCTCATATTCATTTAGTTATCTCTTTCACTTTTAAAAGCTCTAACCTAGATTTTTTTAATTATCATATTTTAATATTATTTACTTAATACATAACATTTAGTAGGGCCTCAACATTTGTGACCTGATAAAATGATCTTCTCCAAACCTATAAGATATAGTAAAAGAGAACACCAATTCTTCCAAATGTCTTCTTAGCCACAAAATATTTCCTTGCATATTTTAATCCATATCTTAATAATTCTCTATAATAATGTAACTATGAGAAACAAGTCATTTTTTAAGTCATTTTAATGTGGTTAATATTTACACATAGTCTGTGAGACAGTATGTTTACCATATTGAAAGTAGTTTATACATATGATAGAGTAAAACAGGCTAAAATAAATCTTTTGTTGTATAAATGCTCAAGGATTTTTTTTTTATGCTCAAGGATTTTAAAGGCATCATAGTTTAGTTATCTATTGACATGATGAACAATTTCCACAAAATGTACTACGAAGAAAAATTAAGGATGTATTCTTCCCACACATATTTTTGAACAAGCTCATTTCAGGATGCTTCAGATCAAACTTTGAATAATGATGGCAAGTTGAAAAGAAGCATATAGTTTCCCCATTCTCGAAAAAATACTAACGCTCGAATTTACCATGATTCTAGTTAATTTTAAACTTTGGAGTTTTGGAGATACACTGTATGGACTCCTTCAAAGATCTGTATCTAATTTTGCATATTATTCATGCTTGTATATTACCTTTCTTAAAGAAAACCCCATTACATTATATAATCTTTTATCCCCCAAACTATACCTGCTGTTGAAAGCAGATTAAAGATTAGTCCTTAAGGCAAAACCCTCACAAGCAAGGAAACAATATAAAAAAGAGCAATCAAATATTGAAAAATGGAAAGCAAAACAATGAATGGTAACTAAATTATTAAACCATAAAAAGGGAAATTATAAACTTGCAATGGGGATAGCTGATTATAAAACTTTACCTTTAAAGTATAATATTTAAATTATTTATTAACTGACAGCATCTGATACCTCTGTAAGTAGTGATAAGACTGGGATTAAAAAATGCTTTAAACAATGAGTATATCCTTGAATTCCTTCTACTCTTTCAGTTACATAACTGATGGCCCCACAAACTAGCAATAATATACCAAGTTGTTCCCTGGAGATAGTAAAAGGCCTATTAATTATGGGAATTCATATACAGTTTCAAGCACAGATACTGTACCAAACCAAAAATCATAACGATATATGCAAACTGAAAGTTGCTGGCCTATTTCCACCTTAGTTGTGTGTTCTAACATCACACAAAGACCTTCCAGGAGTAATTTCTGGGAAAACTGACCAGCCCAAGAGGAAGTACCAGAGAAAGCGACATTGGGATCTTTCCCTAACATGTACCAATCCTATCAACACTCACTGGAGCTCGAGTACAAACAGTTCTTTGGAAAAAATAACAGACAATAGAAAGTAAAGTATGAAACCTAAATGAAAAATGCTAAAATAAACAGATAAGAGACATAGGGAATTTGCCAAAACAGATAATTATTAATTTATATACATATACCTATAAAACATATAAATCTCAGTGATAGTCTTACATTAGTGAATACATCAATTCTGGGATACAAAAGTAAGATACCACAAAGATTCAGAGAAAATACTAATGAAAATTACAAATATAACAAAGTGGCAGAAACTTTTAAGTTATTGAAATCTGAAATATAAAGTTGAAGAAATAACTGAGAAAGTTAAAAGATATGGAGAACAGGAGAAAATAGGAATGATCAACTAAATTGAACATAAATGTACATAGATTATTTACTCAAAGGAAAAAAAAAGGTAGAAAATCTTAAATTAAATAATGAAAATATTTCAGGACTAAAGAACGTTTTCCAAGTTCAGAGTCCATGGAAACCCTGGCACTGTCATGAGTGTAGATATTTATTCAGGCACTAGTGAAGAGGAACTAAGTTCAGTTCAGTTCAGTCTCTCAGCCGTGTCCGACTCTTTGCAACCCCATGAACTGCAGCACGCCAGGCCTCCCTCCATCACCAACTCCTGGAGTTTACTCAAACTCATGTCCATTGAGTCAGTGATGGCATCCAACCATCTCATCCTCTGTCATCCCCTTCTCCTCCTGCCCTCAATCTTTCCCAGCATCAGGGTCTTTTCCAGTGAGTCAGCTCTTCGCATCAGGTGGCCAAAGTATTGGAGTTTCAGCTTCAACATCAGTCCTTCCAATGAATATTCAGGGCTGATTTCCTTTAGGATTGATTGGTTGGATCTCCTTGCAGTCCAAGGGACTCTCAAGAGTCTTCTCCAACACCACAGTTCAAAAGCATCAATTCTTCAGCATTCAGCTTTCTTTATAGTCCAACTCTCACATCCATACATGACCACTGGAAAAACCATAGCTTTGACGAGATGGACCTTTGTTGGCAAAGTAATGTCTCTGCTTTTTAATATGCTGTCTAAGTTGGTCATAACTTTTCTCCCAAGGAGTAAGCATCTTTTAATGTCATGGCTGCAGTCACCATTTGCAGTGATTCTGGAGCCTCCAAAATAAAGTCTGCCACTGTTTCCTCTGTTTCTCCATCTATTTGCCAGGAAGTGAAGGGACCAGACGCCATGATCTTTGTTTTCTGAATGTTGAGCTTAAACCCAACTTTTTCACTCTCCTCTTTCACTTTCATCAAGAAGCTCTTTCTTCTTGATGGGATGTGAAGTGAAGAAGTTCTTCTTCACTTTCTGCCATAAGGGCGGTGTCATCTGTATATCTGAGGTTACTCATGTTTCTCCCAGCAATCTTGATTCCAGCTTGTATTTCATCCAGCCCAGCATTTCTCATGATGTACTCTGCATGAAGAGGAACTAAAGAACCTCTTAATTAGGGTGAAGCAGGAGAGTGAAAGAGCCATATTAAAAATAAATATTTTAAAAAACTAAGATTGTGGCACCCGGCCCCATTACTTCATGGCAAGTAGAGGGGGAAAAGGTGGAAGTAGTGACAGATTTCCTCTTTTGGGGTGTAAAATCATGTGGAAGGTGAATGCAGCCATGAAATCAGAAGCTATGACAGATTAGACAGTGTGCTGAAAACCAGACACATTAGTCTTCTGACAAAGGTCCATATAGTTAAGGCTATAGTCTTCCCAGTGGTCATGTACCGTTGTGAGAGCTGAACCTTAAAGAAGGCAGAGTGCTGAAGAATTGATGCCTTCGAACTATGGTGCTGGAGAAGACTTCTGAGAGATCCTTGAACAGCAAGGTCAAACCAGTCAATCTTAAGGGAAATAGACCCTGAATACTCATTGGAAGGACTGATGCTGAAGTTGAAACTCTAGTATTTTGGTAATCTGATGTGAACAGTTGACTCACTGAAAAAGTCTGTGATGCTGGGAAAGATTGAGGGCAGAAGGAGAAATGGGCATCAGAGGATGAGATGGCTGGATGGCATCACCAATGCAATGGACATGAACTTGGACAAACTTCAGGAGATGGTGAGGAACACAGAGGCCTGACGTGCTGCAGTCCGTGGGGTCACAAAGAGCTGGACTCTACTGGGTGACTGAACACCACCACAATGTGAAGAAATTTTAGAACATTGTTGAGAAAAAGGAGAGAGAAGAAGAGAATGGATCACAAAAAAACATAATCAATGTTTTTTGTGTTTATGAATAGCCAGCAGAAAGTGAAAGATAATAAAGAGTGGAGTAATGTGGTCAACATTGTTAACAGAAATTTTTTCATCTAAATTTTTATAGCAATCTAAGGTATTAATCACATAGATTAATAAAATAAAATATTTTCAGATATGTATCAAATGTTTATAACTCCAAATATCTTTTTTCAGGAAGAGGGGATATACTGAGAAAATAACCACTGAAGGAAACCAAAAATCTAGCAGGGAAAAGAGGCAGACCACGCTTCCAGGAGGAGAGAAATGTGATCTCTAGATACACACACAGACACCAAATATAGAGGGAAAGCAATTCAGACTGAAGCAGGTCAAAAGACAATGAAAATTTTCTCTAAGAATAAAGTTATTAATAAACTAAAGTAAATAAACTAAACCAAATAATATTGAGCTAATACCAAAAAATTGTAGCTGAATTCTTAATACAGAGCAAATAAAGCAAATATACCTGAAAGACATAAAGAAAATAATGAGGACGCAGACAGAAACAAGTAAGCATGTCTATTATATGACTCATTAGTGAATACCATTCATTTATCACTCAATATTGACCTCATGCATATAATTATATATCTATTTTTGGAGGATGGTAGATGGCAAATGTGGGCTTTCTTGGTGGCTCAGCTGGTAAAGGACTCACTTGTTAATACAAGAGATGCATGAGACATAGGTTCAAACCCTGGGTCAGGAAGATCCTCTGGAGAAGGAAGTAGCAACCCACTCCAGTACTCTTGCCTGAAAAATTCCATGAACAAAGGAGCCTGGTGGGCTATTATAGTCCATGGTGTCCCAAAGAGTTGGACATGTCTGAGCACACATGCTCAGGAGATGGGAAATGTACGTGTATGTGCTGGGGCTTGAGGAAGAAAAAAAAATTATATGGTCAAATTCTCTGTTGTAAGCCAACAGAGGCCTGAAAGATCAATCAAGTATATTCTCTATAGATATGCAAATAAATCACAAAGATTCAGCTAACAGATTCAAAAACAGTTACTTGAAGAAGAGGAAATAAGGAAGGATAAAGAAAGGGTCTTTAGACTAATTTTTTCTTAATAAACCTTTTAAAACTGTCTCTTTGTACAGGTATCTCTTTGTATTTAATTTGGTAAATTAAATAATTATAATAATTTAAGTCAGAAAGTTCAGAAAAGAACATCACCATCTATATATAACAATCTTGAGTGACATATCATTTTTCAGTGCATATATGCCACAGCCAATCAAGGTGACAATTATCAGGATGGTGATTGGAATAGAAGGCTAATAAAATAAACTTTCAGTTGCAACTAATTCATATGTGTAATGAAAAGAAAGATTATTCAGTGAGAAAATGCAGTTGATAAATCAGAGAAAATTGAATATACTTGTAAATTCTTTGATGATACATGTATATTGTATTTGGCCTGAAGTGGTGTTAATAAGACCACTAGAGAAATGGGGTGCATAGAATTTCCTTTTAAGTACCACATGAATTAACATTTCATCTTTTTGATTTAGTCAATTCTATCCTTTGTTCTCTTCACAAAATTAATCAATTTGTCTCAAATAAAGCTTAATATATTTTTATACACTGAAAGTTGGTCTTTGGAATAAATGTTTCTCTAGCTCTGTCTTTTAGAATACATTAGATGGAAATTTTCATTTTACACTCTATTTCTAACATCAAAGAATGTATACTAAAGCAGTCAGGGAGTTCCACATTAATAAGAAACTCAATAAAAGAATTCTAAGATTGCTTCATTGGAGGCAAAACTGGTTAATGTCTCACAGAACAATACATATAAAGTGTTATACTTATCAGCAGAAATATATCATTTATATCTCAGCCAGACAAATATATACAAAGCAGCATGTGATTTCCCTAAATTAAAGTCATTTAATCAAAGTTTTACCATCACTGAATCAAGTTTCTACTATTGAAGAAGAGGGTGCTTTTACATCTGATAATTTGCCTCTTTTTTCACATGTATTTCTCCCTCCCATCAGAAAACTTCTTCATATTTACCTTAGATTGGATGCATTTCCTCTATGCCATATTCTGAATTATCTATGCTCTAGAAAAGTCCTTTCCAGGTCAAGAATGTCTTATATCCCATAATACAATGGCTCAATAATTTCATTTATACCCTTTCTTCTTTTTTGCACTTTCATAATGCTAATCTTCCTTTAAGCAAAATGAAAGTGTAAATTTATAAGGGAAAAGATGCACCCAAGAGCATATAGAAACAAGGAGTATATCTAAATAATAAATTTGTTACATATTTTCACTCATATCTTTAATACTTGGGATCACTGTTAGTTAAATTTATTATTTAATATTATTATATATGAAAACATGGGTTAGTGAACTTGAAATAATTGGTCCAAATCAAAGAGAGCAACAGTATAAAAATAATTTCAAAATACCTCTAACACAAAACCCTTCTTTCAGTAAGCTATGATGATTCTCAAAGGATCTGTTGATTCAGATATTAAAAGTGACATGAAGTTGACAGAATAAATGCCCAATCTCATTTTAATTTTCTAATCAATTCTGTCTGACCTGGGAGAAATGTCTGCTTTGATAAAGAAAATCAACAACTAAATCTAGTGAAACAACAGCAATGCAATATAAACTTCACAGAGAATAGGAAACCTTATAGCCATTATCACTTCTTTTTGAGTGTTTATATTCTAATAAGATATTCAACAGACACATTCTTGCCAAATAACTCTCTTAACTGACTTATTTTCATTATGTGAATTAGTCGTATGGATTAGTTGATTTGAAAAAAAAGTCTTGATAAGAATACTGTTATCAAGTCCTTGATCAATAATCTCAATATGTGTGTAAAGTAAACCACAGATTCAAAAAGTTTATTACAAAAGCATTGTAATGAAACAAGGAAAATCACAAATAAATAGCCTAAACTTACACTGTAAGGAACCAGAAAAGAAAGAATAAACAAAGCCCAAAGTGAGTAGAAGGCAAGAAATCATAAATATCGGAGCAGACATAAATGAAATAGTAAAAAAAAAAAAAAAAAAAGGTAGAAAGATCAATGGAACTAAAAGATAGTTATTTGAAAACATAAACAAAATTGATAAAATTTTACCCTGATTCATCAAGAAAAAAAAAGACCCAAATTGATAAAAAATGAAAAAGGAGAAATTATAACTGACACCACAGATATATAAAGGTTCACATGGGACTATTACAAATGATATGTGGATAAATGGACAAATTCTTAAAAAGGTATATTCTTCCATGACTGAATCAGGATGAAATGGAAAATATGAAAAGACTAATTACCCATAATGAAATTGAATCAGTAATTAAAAAGCCCCCTAAAACAAAAGTCAAGAACCAGATGGCGTCACAGGTGAATTCCAACAAACATTTAGAGAAAAGTTAACACTTATCCTTCTGAAACTATTCCAAAAATCCAAGAGGAAAGGACATTTCCTCATTCATTCCATGAGGCTAGCATCACCCTGATACCAAAACTAGACAAAGATATAAAAGATAAATAAATAAAAGGAAGAAAATTACAGGCCAATGTCAGTGATGAGTATAGATCAAACATTTCTCACAGAATTTTAGCAAATTAAATCCAGCAATGTTTTAAAGGGATTATATAACTGTGGTGTTGGAGAAGACTCTTGAGAGTCCCTTGGACGCAAGGAGATCCAACCAGTCCATCCTAAAGGAGATCAGTTCTAAATATTCATTGGAAGCATTGATGCTGAAGCCCTGATACTTTAGCCACCTGATGCAAACAGCTCACTTGTTGGAAAAGACCCTGATTCTGGGAAAGACTGTAGGCAGGAGAAGCGGACAGTAGAGGACAAGATGGCTAGATGCATCATTGACTCAATGGACATGCGTTTGAGCAAGCTCTGGGAGATGGTGAAGGACAGGGAAGCCTGGCATGATCATCTCAATAGATGCAGAAAAAGCTTTTGACAAAATTCAGTTTCAATATATTATAAAAGCTCTCCAGAAAGTGGGCATAGAGGGAATGTACCTTGACATAATAAAGCCCACATAGGACAAACCTACAGCTAACACTGTACTCAGTGGTGAAAAGTTGAACATGTTTTCTCTAAAGTCAAGAATAAGACAAGGATGCCCCCTCTCACCACTTTTATTCAACATAGTTTTGGAAGTCCTAACCACAGCAATCAGAGAAGAAAAAGAAAGAAAAAAATATAAATTGGGAAGAGAGAATTAAAACTGTCACTGTTTGCAGATGACATGATATATTACATAGAAAATTCTAAAAATGCCACTAGAAAGTTACTAGATCTCATCAATGAATTTGGTAATTGCAGGGTACAAAATTAATATAGACAAATCAGTTGCTTTCTATACACTACCAATGAAATATCAGAAAGAGAAATGAAGGAAATCATCCCATTTACCATCACATCAAAAAGAACAAAATAGATAGGGACAATCCTGCCTAAGGAGGTAAATGTCTTGTACTTGGAGAACTATGACACTGAAGAAAGAAGTAGAAGATGACAAAAACATGGAAAAATATACCATCTGTTTGTGTCAATTGTGTTTGTTCTTGGATCAGAAGAAATAATATTCTTAAAATGAAAGTACTACTCAAAGCAATCTACAGATTCAATGCATTATTTATCAAAATGCCAATGGCATTTTTCACAGAATTGGAATAAAAAATTTCAAAATTTGTATGGAAACATAAAAGACTACCAATAGACAAATCAATCTTGAGAAAGAACAGATCTGGAGGACTCACGCTCCCTGACTTTATACATACACTACAAAACTAAAGTCATGAAAATGATACAGTACTAAAAACAAAACAAAACAGTATAGTATTTGTACAAAAAGAAACAGATAGATTAATGGAACAGAATGAAGAGCCCAGAAATAAACCTACACATTTATGGTCAATTAAATCTATGACAAAGCAGGCAAAAATATACAACAGATAAGAGTCTCTTTAGTAAGTGATGGTGGGAAATCTGAACAGTTACATATCGAACCACAAAACTGGCACATTCTCTAACACCATATACAAAAATAAACTCTAAATGAATTAAAGGTCTAAATGTAATACCAGATGTTATAAAACTTCTAGAAGAAAACATAGGCAGAACACTGTTTGACATAATTTGCAACAAAATCTGTTTGGACCTGTCTCCTAAAGCACAGGAAATACAAACAAAAACAAAAATAAATGTGACCTAATTATACTTAAAAGATTTTGCACAGAGAAAGTAAACATTGACAAAATGAAAAGACAGCATATTGACTTGCAGATGATATGACTGATAAGGGGTAATGTCCAACATACATAAACAGTTTATACAACTCCACATCAAAAAAGCAAACAACCTGAATAAAAAATGAGCAAAAGAACTGAAAAGACATTTTTTTCAAAGAGGAACTGCACACGGTCAACAAGCACATCAAAATAAGATGCTCTACATTGCTGTGTACTCTGGAAGCTCAGATGGTAAAGAATCTGCCTGCAACGCGGGAGACCTGCATTCAGTCCCTGGGTTGGGAAGATCCCCTGGAGAAGGGAATGGCAACCCACTCCAGTATTCTTGACTGGAAAATGACATGAACAGAGGAGCCTCGTGGGCTACAGTTTACGGGATCACAAACATTCGAACACTAATGAGCAACTAACACATGTGCACACACACACAGACACACACACACACTACATTGCTAGCCATTAATTCAGTTCAGTTCAGTCAGTTCAGATGTTCAGTTGTGTCTGACTCTTTGTGATCCCATGAACCGCAGGACACCAGGCCTCCCTGTCCATTACAATTACTTGCATCTACCCAAACCCATGTCCATTGAGTCGGTGATGGCATCCAACCATCTCTTCCTCTGCCGTTCCCTTCTCCTCCTGCCTTCAACCTTTCCCAGCATCAGGGACTTGACTTTTCCAATGAGTCAGCTCTTCGCATCAGGTGGCCAAAGTATTGGAGTTTCAGCATCAACATCAGTCCTTCCAAAGAACACCCAGGACTGATCTCCTTTAGGATGGACTGGCTGGATCTCCATGCAGCCCAAGGGACTCTCCAGAGTCTTCTCCAACACCACAGTTCAAAGGCTTCAATTCTTTGGCGCTCAGCCTTCTTTATAGTCCAACTCTCACATCCATACACAACCACTGGAAAAATCATAGCCTTGACTAGACGGAACTTTGTTGACAAAGTAAAGTCCCTGCTTTTTAATGTGCTGTCTAGGTTGGTCATAACTTTCCTTCCAAGGAGTAAGCATCTTTTAATTTCATGGCTGCAATCACCATCTGCAAATGATTTTGGAGCCCCCCAAAATAAAGTCAGCCACTGTTTCCCCATCTATTTGCCATGATCTTAGTTTTCTGAATGTTGAGCTTTAAGCCAACTTTTTCACTCTCCTCTTTCACTTTCATCAAGAAGCTCTTTAGTTCTTCTTCCCTTTCTGCCATAAGGGTTGTATCATCTGCATATCTGAGGTTATTGATATTTCTCCCAGCAGTCTTGATTCCAGCTGGTGCTTCTTCCAGCCCAACATTTCTCATGATGTACTCTGCATATAAGTTAAATAAGCAGGGTGACCAGCCTTGACGCTCTCTTTTTCCTATTTGGAACCAGTCTGTTGTTCTATGTCCAGTTCTAACTGTTGCTTCTTGACCTGCATACAGGTTTCTCAAGAGGCAGGTCAGGTGGTCTGGTATTCCCAACTCTTTCAGAATTTTCCATAGTTTATTGTGATCCACACAGTCAAAGGCTTTGGCATAGTCAATAAAGCAGACATAGATGTTTTTCTGGAGCTCTTCTTGCTTTTTCGATGATCCAGCAGATGTTAGCAATTTGATCTCTGGTTCCTCTGCCTTTTCTAAAACCAGCTTAAACATCTGGAAGTTCACAGTTCATGTATTGCTGAAGCCTGGCTTGGAGAATTTTGAGCATTACTTTACTAGCGTATGAGATAAGTGCAATTATGTGGTAGTTTGAGCATTCTTTGGGATTGCCTTTCTTAGGGATTGGAATGAAAACTGACTTTTTCCAGTTCTGTGGCCACTGCTGAGTTTTGCAAATTTGCTGACATATTGACAGCAACACTTTCAGAGCATCATCTTTTAGGAATTGAAATAGCTCAACTGAAATTCCATCACCTCCACTAGCTTGGTTCGTAGTGATGCTTCCTAAGGCCCACTTCAGGGAAATGCAAATCAAAACCACAGAGAGCTGAGTGAGCTATCACTGTATACCTCTGAGAATGGTTATCATCAAAAAGAAAACAAACAACAAATTCTGGCAAGGATGTGGAGAAAAGGGAGCTCTCATATACTGTTAGTGGGAATGTAAATTGGTGCAGCCACTTTGGAAAACAGTATGGAGGTTTCTCATATAACTAAAAATAAAACTACTATATGACCCAGAAATTCTACTCCTGGGTATATATCCAAAAAATAAGACCCTGATTTGAAAAGATACAAGCACCCCAATGTTCACAGCAGCATTACTTACAATTGGTGAGGTATGGAAATAACCTAAGTTTCCATGAACAGATGAAAGGATAAAGAAGTATATATGGTAGGGCATATACCATGTATATATAAGGCTACTTAACCATAAAAATGTTTGCTATTTGCAGCAACATGGATAGAACTGCAGGAAACTATGCCAAGTGAAATTAGCCAGACAGAGGAAGACAAATACTGAATGACATCACTTGTTTCACTTGTATATGGAATCTAAAACATATAACAAACTAGTGAATAAAACAAAAAGAAAAAAACAGACACTCAGATATTGAGAATATAGAGTATACTGCTTACCAGTGGGGAGAGGCATGAGGAGGGAAAATACAGAAGTAGGGAAAAAAGAGAGGCTATTATTGAATTATATGAAATCATGTGTGTGAGACTTGAAAATTGTAAACACTATTTAATTTAAATAATCCATCATTCAATTAAATAAACAAAAACATAATGTGTGTATTGACCATTTGATGTTTCTAAATAGTTGAGAAAGCGAATAAAATAACAGGCAGAAGCCTGCACTTCAGCTTCGGAAAGCATAGTGTAGTGTAGAAACCAGAAGCACAAGCTAAGTGAGCTCCAGGTTTGGCAGATATATCCCATTTCTAGACAGCACTGTACTTATACTATCTCCTCCTGTAGACTATTTTAAGGAATGGAAGCACGTAGGGGAACACATACTAACTGCAGGTGAACCAACGCCCACACTTCCAAACTCACCAATAAATTCAGCCTGTGTATTCCTAAAGGGAGCTCCTGGGGGCTCAGTGGTTAAGATCCACCTGCCAATGCAGAAGGTATGTGTTCCACCGCTGGGTCAGGAAGATCCCCTGCAGAAGGAAACGCCGACCGACTCCAGTATTCTTGCCTGGGAAATGTCATGGACAGAGGAGCCTGGTGGGCTATAGTACATGGGGTCATGAAGAATTGGATATTTAGTGATAGAACAAAAGTGAAACCAATAAATGAAGCTGTTTCCCTCCCAAATTAAGTATAATTGCAAAGAACCTTGAATTAGGATACTATCCAATGTCCCTTGCTATGGATTTCCATTATTATAAGATAAATCTTTGCTTGAGTTAGTTTTCTTCAAACACATTGAAAATTAGGTGTGGAAAAATATTTCAAATGAATGGATTAATGTGTTTAATAGAACTGTCAGGAAGTTCTAAAATAATCTCTCAAAATTACTCAAATATTTTTTAATAAAGACAAGTATACTGGAGAGCCATTGTTAACTTATTTTTCCATT
Organism: Muntiacus reevesi; assembly: GCF_963930625.1. Taxonomy (NCBI): domain Eukaryota; kingdom Metazoa; phylum Chordata; class Mammalia; order Artiodactyla; family Cervidae; genus Muntiacus; species Muntiacus reevesi. The sequence continues at coordinate 25,383,838 of NC_089262.1, read as the reverse complement.
TCTGACATAGCCCTCTAATTTGATATTAGTTATTCCATTTCCATGGAGAGTCCTTTTATTTCACTTAACTCAAGTAGTCCAGAGTTGTTATAATATGCATAGTCATTACTTTCAAAGCTTAGATATTAATATGCTTTCTGATTTTGCAGTGAGAATTTAAATTTATATGTAAACTAATCTTAGAAATATCACATTTAAATCACTTGGTTATGAATTTCAAGAGGGTAGTATTTTATCACCACTTAACTATTGAGGTTATTGACTAGGGACTTTGTCATTTTCTCGGGTCAGGCTAGATCCATCTACCGAGAGATTAAAAATTTTGACTTCCAGTTTTTTGTGGGTTACCTCCAACTGAATTTTCCATCTTGGTGGGTATGGGGTTTTTTATTAGCTGCACCTGTGTTCCTCAATGTCAAGAAAATGGAAGCTCAAGTACATCTCACTTGCAAATAACCTTAACAAAAATGTCAGATTTAGGATTCTTAATTTCACTTGCTTTTGATATGCAAATATTTCTTACTACTTTACCACTTTATTCATTGCATTTAAAGAATTTGTAAAGATACTCTCATTGTTCATTTTTTACTTTCATCTTGTTTCTCTAGTGAGATCATCAATGAAGGTACTCAACCAGTTTGATGGATAGAAAACTCTGACTTCTAAAAATTATAATTGATTGAACATCTTCTAAATATTACTTTTAGACATCACAGTCTTTAATATATTTTTTCCTCCATATAAATGATGTAAATGTAATTATTAAATGGTTATTTTGCATTACAGTGAAAGGGAAAAATTTGCATTACTAAAAATTTCCCTCCACAAATAAAAGAAACACACCTATTTTTCTCATACTTTCAGACAAGAGGTGTAGATATTGTATTCTGATTCACTATTATTTTGGAACTTTCAAATGATTTATACCTCTCGGTTTTCATGCTCTTGGAAAGTCACCTCACACTTTGACAATGGGCTTTTTCAGGTGACTGGCAAGCATGAGGGGAGGAGAAGCACAACAGGCTGTCTCATTAGGGCCTCTTCTCTGAAACAGTTCCTTCCTGGAATCCAACTGTTTGATCTATTTTAATAAGGAAGATCAAGCTATACCGTGGAGAGACATCACATGCAGGTATCTGAGGCTGGCGGTCAATGGTTCCCACTAAGATCTCAGCTAACAGCCAGCATCAACTTGCCAGCAAAGTGAGTGAGCTATCTTGAAAGTGTATCTTGTAGCCCAAATTGCCTTTGCCAGCTAAAGCTAAGTAGACAGAGATGAACTATTCCCACCAAACTCAGTCTGACTTGCAAAACCCTATCATTAAGATTTAGAATGAGTTTGGTGACAATAGATAATTGACAGTATCAGTGCTAAATAATATGACCTTTGTAGTTGAATCCTTGCATATCAACCAAGAGAATTAACACCTTAAGGAACTTTGATAGTTGAGAGAAAGGGGCATGAAGATTCATATCCGAAAAAATGGGTTCTTTTGATAGTATTAGAGAAGAAAATGGCAACCCACTTCAGTAGTCTTGCCTAGAGAATTCCATGGACAGAGGAGCTTGCTGGGCTAGAGTCCATGGGGTAATGCTAACAATGAACTAGTATGAAAACTGTGAGGATTAAATGAAATAACATATGAAAAAATGAACCTACCCCATTCTTTGGCACATACATATTAGTTAAATAATAGCGATGATGATGATGATGATGATGCTATCTCCAGAAATATAATTCTGGTTATCTAATGCTTTCATGGGCTTCCCTGGTAGCTCAGACAGTAAAGTGTCTGCCTGCGATGCGCGAGACCAGGGTTCAATTCCTGGGTCGGGAAAATCCCCTGGAGAAGAAAATGGCACCCCCCTCCAATATTCTTGCCTGGAAAATCCCATCGACTGAGGATCCTGGTAGGCTACAGTCCATGGGGTCGCAAAGAGTCGGACACGATTGAGCGATTTCACTTTCACTTTCATTGCTTTCATACATTTTCTTATTTCACATCTTAGAACTTCTGTTAATACTACATAGTGTTCAGAAGCAGTGCTTATTACTACTGAGCAGAGCAGAGATACACTGCTTCATTAAGAATAAATACTGTAAATTAAAACGCCTCTGTTTTATTATTGATCTATTTTTATCATATTATCTTTAAATTTCCTTACCATTTTCTACAGCACGTTTGTATACAAAATAATAAATTGATTGGTGCTTCATTGGGAGACAAATTTTACATTTCCTTTGTCTTATCACTTCTTGTCACTGAGCAAAATAGTTTAATTTTTCCATTCTTGTCTACTCATAAAAACTGTATCAGCATTCCCTACCAAATATGCTTATAGTTACATACTCTGACACCCACAGTATTCAATTAAACCATAAATTTGGCACATTACAAAAAAGATAATTATTATTGTCATGTATTTCCATTGCTGAAAACAGTTTATTTTGTTTGGTTTTAGACTTGATATCCAACTGTGTCTAATTTCAATAACTTTCTCTCATCGAAGAGATTACTGGGAGCCATTTGATTTATTTCTATCAGGTGGCAAGAGATGAATTAACAGTGTCAAAAAACCCAATTTCTGGTAGCACATTGTTGAGGAACAAACATATCTCTTAATTGGAAACTGACAGCTTTGGCACTCAGTTGAACTAATCATTACTCACATTCACACTAGCTTCCATTTCCTCAAGCCCTATTAAGTCATTAAAATGCCATGACAATCTTCTCCACAGGTGTGGAAAACCAGATCCTTGCCTGTGGCAGACTTAATTAAGATAACAGCTGGATCGTTACACTAAAAAAGGAGAAATCCAAGACATGACAACGTTTCTCAAAGTACCCAAAATGAAGAGAGTAGTCAGGGAGTGGCCTAGTTTGTTGTTATCTTATTCCAATTTTGCTCCATGGGATTTATCTATTTTATAGGTGCTTGCTAAATCTGTAAAGAAATTATGATTAAAAGAAGTTAAACATAATTTGTACATGATATATGCATGTAGGTTATATTTAAAGAATTTTGGGGAACAAAATAAAGAATTTTAAACTTGAAGTTTACAATTTTACTGATAATTCTTTCTCGATAGCAAACTATACATTTGCTATTGCTTTGTTTTCTTCTAGTAATTGTTCTTTTCTCTCTCTCGCCCCCATGGTTTGACACAACCGTCCCCAAAACTAAGTGTTTTGGACTTTCTGGCATTAGGAGAGGAAGAACAACTATGTTACTCTAATTCTGTCGTGACAGTGTAGCTGAGCAAAGTTTGTTGTTGTTCAGTTGCTCAGTCATGTCTGACTCTTTGAGACACCAATAACTGCAACATGCCAGGCTTCCCTGTCCTTCACTATCTCCCTGAATTTGCTCAAACTCATGTCCATTGAGTTGGTGATACCATCAACCATCTCCTCCTCTGTCCCCCCTTCTCCTCCTGAGTAGGTCTTTCCCAGCACCAGGGTCTTTTCCAATAAGTCGGCTCTTTACATCATGCGGCCAAACTACTGAAACTTCAGCTTCAACATGAGCCCTTCTGATGAATATTCAGGGTTGATTTCCTTTAGGACTGACTGGTTTGATCTCCTTGCTATCCAAGGGATTCTCAAAATTCATCAATTTTTGGCATTTAGCCTTCTTTAAGGTCCAGGTCTGTTTGACATGTATTATTTCAAATTGAAATCAATAAAAACCCAAAAGACTCAGGGAGAAACTTTGACATTCCACCTAAATACCTAAAAAAAATTTAGATATAGTGCTTATTCTTGGAATACAGATATCACCAAATTTACAAGCAAAGAATATGGACCAAGTCTTATTTGCGGGAAACCCAGCGGGGCTTGACATCAGAGTCCAATCTGTGTCCCATTGTCTCTGCAAGACCTAGAAAGTATTTTTTTACCAAACATTTACTTTCCATCTCCCTGTGAATTGCCTTTCTCTCCTTTGAGATACGAAACCCACTACTTGTAGCATCCTCTTTGTCTTTGGCTAAAGATGGTATTTAAGGTAAGATCTTCAGCCATTTGGGTGAGTTGTTCAGTTTTCCCGGGTCTCTTCCAAATATACATGCCATTAAATTTTTGTTTAATTTTCTCCTGTTAATCTGTGCCAAATCAACTTAGTTTTTAGACCAGCCAGAAGAATCTAGAAGGACAGAGAAAAATGTCTTCCTCTCAGACAACAGTGACACTTACTGATTTATAATAGCTTCTGTGGCTCACAACACTAGCTCTCTCTTCAGGAAGGTATTGGCTTAACATTTTCTTGAACAGCAAGATATAATAGAGATTTTTTCTTTTTTTTAACCTATGAAATACAAGAAATCTGGTCTTTTACAAATTGACTTTCTTGGTTTGAATCTGGAGTTACTCTTTGGAGTAGACTGTTGATTTATAATCTCAGCTTAAATATGACCTTACTAAAGCCCCTCCTTTCTATAATATATGCTTTTGACTCTTTCAAGAATTCTCCTCCTTAAGCGAAATTCAAGACAATTAGAAAAGAATGATTTTTCAATATTTTAAATGCTTGCAACATTTTCTAATCAGTTCCTCCTTGTAAGTCAGAATTAGGTTCTGAGTTACTTAGTAAGTCTGTCTTCCAGAACATTGCTAACAATTTATATCGGAATTTTAGCTATCCCTTGCTTTAGAATGAAACTTTCATCAAGTATTTAAATATCTTGTATCTTCTCCTAATAAATAACTGATATAGAGCTAATCTCATTATGTCTTTACATTTATCATTTTACTACTAAATTATTTTTTGAATTTTCATGTCTTGAGACATTACTTAGTCCTGAGTCCCTAACATGTTGATTGAATGTATTAAAACTACATCATTTTTACTGAACAACCCTGTTCAGTAGAAGAGAGTCATAAATGCAGTGTTACATAACAAAGTGCCCCAAGAAACTACTTTTGATTAGATCACCAGGTCTTTCTCAAGCATAGTCTAAAATAATTGTTATTAGAGACTGTCACCCACTGTGCAGGCACAGGAAATCTTTTCTGAAAGAGTTCTAAAATAAATGAGAAGTCTAAGCAGCCTCAGGACATTGTCTAGGAGTCTTAAATGGATTTTACTGTGAAATCATGAGAGTATCTTCCAAATCTCAAATCTATTAAGCATGAATTAAATGCTTTACCACAGCAAAAAAAAAAAAAAAAAAAAAAAATTCTTTCCACTTAAACTTAACCCAAATATTTATAGGCAAGCATGCCAGAAATAATTTGGGATTCAGAATTAAGAATATATTTCTCTTACATGTGGAATCTAAAATATGACAGAAATGAACCTACCTACAAAACAGAAATTACTCACAGACATAGAGAACAGACTTGTGGTTGCCAGCAGCAGTGGGTAGGGGGTCAGGGGGAGATTATGGGTGAAATGGAGTGGGAGGTAGGGTTAGCAGATGCAAACTATTACATATAGAATGGGAAAACAAGGTCCTACTGTATAGCACAGTGATCTCTACTCAATATCCTGTGATAAATCATAATGCAAAGTAACATAAATATATATATATGTATATATATATATATTTTATATATATGTATTGTTGTTTTTGTTCAGTTGCCCAGTCATGTCTGACTCATTGTGATCTTATGGATTACAGCACGCCAGGCCTCTCTGTCCCTCACCATCTCTCAAAGTTGGCCCAAATTCATGTCCATTGAATTGGTGATGCCATCCAGCCATCTCATCCTCTGATGCCATCTTCTCCTTCTTCCCTCAATCTTTCCCAGCAGCATCAGGGACTCTTCCAATGAGTCACATGTTCACATCAGATGACCAAAATACTAGAGTTTCAGCTTCAGCATTAGTCCTTCCAAAAGTATTCAGGGTTGATTTCCCTTAAGATTGACTGGTTTAATCTCCTTGCTGTCCCAGGGACTCTCAGAAGCTTTCCCAGTATCACAGTTTGAAGGCATCAATTTTTTAGCAGTGGGCTTTCTTTATGGGCCAGCTCTCATAACCATATGTGACCACTGGGGAGACCACAGCCTTGATTATATGGACCTTGGTTGGCAGAGTAATGCCGCTGCTTTTCAACACACTTTCTCTCTGTATATATATGTATATATATACAATTTAAATCAGCTATACTTCAATAAAATAAATTATTCCTTGAAGCTGGGCTTCAGCAAGGTGTGAACCAAGAACTTCCAGATGTACAATTTGTGTTTTGAAGAGACATAAGAACCAGAGATCAAATTGCCAACATTCGTTGGATCACGGTGAAAACAAGGGAGTCACAGGAGAACACCTACTTCTGCTTCACTGGCTGCACTAAAGACTTTGACTGTGTGGATTACCACAAACTGTGGAAAATTCTTAAAGAAATGGAGTATCAGACCACTTTATCTGTCTCCTTAGAAACCTATATGCAAATCAATAAGCAACAGTTAGAATTGGATATGGAACACCTGATTAGTTCAAAATTGGGAAAGGAGTATGACAAAGCTATATATTGTCACTCTGCTTATTTATTAATAACTTATATACAGGATACATCAATGCAAAATGCTGACCGGAATAATCATAAGCTGGAATCAAGATTGCTAGGAGAAATATCAACAGCCTCATATATGCAGATGATATCACTCTAATGGCAGAGAGTGAAGAGGAACAAAAGAACCTCTTGATGAGGGTGAAAGAGGAGAGTGAAAAGGCTTGCTTAAAACTCAATATTAAAAGGAACTAATATTATGGTATCCAGTCCCATCACTTCATGGTAAATAGAAGGGGGAAAAGTGGAGCAGTGACAGATTTTATTTTCTGGGCTCCAAAATCACTGCAGATGGTGAATGTAGTCACCAAATTAGAAGACATAAAATTAGAAGATATTTGCTCCTTAGAAGGAAAGTTATGATGAACCTAGACAACATATTAAAAAGCAGAGACATCACTTTGCTGATGGAGGTCCATATAGTCAAAGGTATGTTTTTTTATTCAGTAGTTGTGCACAGATGTGAAATTTGAACCATAAATGTCTTAGTGCGGAAGAACTGATGCTTTCTATTTGTAGTGTTGGAGAAGAGAGTCCCTTGAACAGCAAGGGGATCAAACCAATCAATCCTAAAGGAAATCAACCCTGAACATTCACTGGAAGGACTGATGCTGAAGCTGAAGCTCCAGTACTTGGGCCACCTAATGCAAACAGCTGACTCATTGGGCAAGACCCTGATACTGGGAAAGATTGAAGGCAAAGGAGAAGGAGGTCACAGATAGTGAGATGGTTAGACTGATTCAATGCACATGAATCTGAGGAAACTCCAGGAGATAGTGAAGGACAGGGAAACCTGGCATGCTGCAGTCCATGGGGTTGCAAAGAGTCAGACATGACTTTGTGACTGAACAACAATAAGAGATTTTTGAACTGATATATCTTGTGTGGAGGGTATATATGATAAACAGCTGTAGTCTAGAATTAGAGATATACCTGGGGAGTATTACATGAACTGATGTAAAATAATCTAAGAATTTTTTCTTGATAGCTATGTGTTTTTTTCAATAAATTTATGACATTATCAGATGTGAGTTTCAGGAAATTCTCTCTGGAGAATACTGGAGTGGACTGCAGTTTCCTTCTCCGGGGATCTTCCTAACCTAGGGACCAAACCCAGGTCTCCTGTATTGTAGACAGATTATTTACTGTCTGAGCCACCAGGGAAACCTCAAAAAAATCTAAGATTTTTTTTTCCTTGATAGCTTTGTGTGTTTTTCAATAAATTTATGATAATATCAGATGTGAGTTTTAGAAAATTCTCTCTAGACCTAATTTGAAGGATGTATGAATAGCATTAAACTATAATAATAATGTCACTTTCAAGCAATTACTATTTAGGAGGTCAAATAAATATCCTGACAGGCATTTTGGTCACATTCTCTTAAAGATACATTTAAAAAAGAATAGTGGTATAAAATACACAATATATTTGAAAGAGCATATGATGGGTATACTTTTATTCTAGAAGTCCTAAATCATCACTCTCATTTTGAGGACTTCAATATAATTGGGATTATATTGCAAAAAAAAAAAAAAAAATTGAGAACTATAGCTTAAAACTTTTAGATGATTTTTCTGAAAAAGTCTATTTACTGTATTGTTACACTCAGTTCTTCAGTTGAAACATATTACGATTAATATGGGAAGTCTAAATTTTTGTAGGTATAGTTCAACCACTGTAGGTGATTAAAAGCATCAATTAGAAATATGTAATTGTAAAGTATGTGGCAGCATAATTATACCCATATATTTCTCTTTGTGTTTTTGTAGTAGTGATAGCTATTTAATACAATATTTAATATATTTAAATATATTTATTTAAATAAATATATTTAAATATAATATAAAATCACTCTTTAAGAATGTCTCCTTTTATTTCCAAAAGACATTATCATCAGGTAAAATTTTCAATAGAAGGATTCCATGGGGTTTTTTTTACTTCTTTCATTTTGATTTTTTCATTTACAGGGAATGAATTTATAAAAATCTTATGCAAACCATAAAACCTTTATGATTTCTTATCTTTTTTAGAAAATGGGCTCCAAATATTTGTTTTGAAAGAAAATTTCACTCATTACAGTAAGATTGAGAATTCAGTGAAAACCATTTTTTAGTAATACAGGCTATTAGTAATATTGTTTTATAGTGATTTTCAGGACTTAGTTTTGCAGATATATGTTTCAGATGACATACATTGGCATTTTTATGTCATGTTCTAGTAATACCAAATTATTGGATTTTATATTACCAAACCTTTGATAAATGTTAATTATCATGTCTGGATTAGCCATACTCAAAAGATAGTCAGAATGCATATGTTTCTTTTTTATTTAGCAAAAGTTAAAAAGCAAAATATTTCCAAATACATGAAAGAAAACATAGATTTTGGAATAAAGAGATTCACACTATTCCACTTTGCTTTCATAAGGTTGTGCAGTTCTGAGAAATTTAATAGCAAGTTCACATTACCTTTGTATATGTATCTCTGTATGTATATAAGGTGGTGCTAGTGGTAAAGAACCTGCCTGCCAATGCAGGAGACATAAAAGACATGGGTTCAATTCCTGGGTCAGGAAGATCTCCTGAAGGGCATGAAAACTGACTCTGGTATTCTTGCCTGGAAAATCCCATGGACAGAGAAACCTGATGGGCTACAGTCCACAGGGTCGCAAAGAGTCAGACACGACTGAAGTTACCTGGCACACATGCATATTGATACACACAAATAGAGAGAAAGAAATCAAATCATAGCCCCAAATGTCTGATCTACATACATCCACATGTGTTTTCATGAGTGTGTGTGAGTGTGTTGTGCTCAGTCATGTCTGACTCTGTGATCCCATGGACTGAAGCGCACCAGGCTTCTCTGTCCATGGGATTTCCCAGGCAGGAATACTGGAGTGGGTTGCGACTTCCTCCTCCCAGGTATCTTTCTGACCTAGGGATCTAACCCGTGACTCTTGAGTCTCCTGTATCGGCAGGTAGATTCTTTACCACTAGCAGCACCTGGGAAGCCCACATTCATCCATGTATTAGTAAAGTAAACAAGAACCCTCTAAAATTTTAAATAGGCTTCACTACTATTTGAATCCATATATGGGATTCCTTAGTGACTCAGTCAGTAAAGAATCTGCTTGCAATGCAGGAGACCCGGGTTCAATTTCTGTCAGAGATACCCTGGAGAGGAAACGGCAACCCACGCCATTGTTCTTGCCTGAGAAATCCTATTGATGGAGGAGCCTGACGGACTACAGTCCATGGAGTTGCAAAGAGTCAGATACAACTGAGCGTCTAACACACACATGTAATAACTTAATATGCTTATCTTATAAAGTATAAAGATCTATACTTAAATTGGCATGTTTTAAGTTTGCTACTAATATTAATAAATAATGATAAGTGTATTAGAAATATTTGTTTTTGTTGTACAGGGAAAATGTTATTAATAGAACTGCCTAATTCATAAACAAATTAGGAGTATGGATGAACAGATACCAACTACTATATGAGCTGGGAGGAGTTCCTAAAGAATACGATAATTCAAAACATAAATGAAGGTATGATACTGTTAATATATGAGAAAGGAGTATGATGTCAATTAAATATAATGTTAACAATGTCTGCAATATATATGAGGGCATCCTTGCCACTCATTTTTATAAACTTTTGCCTAATGCTTTCTTGAAAACCTTATCTGGGGCCCTAAGTTAATATCCTATTACAAAACGCACAAAGTATTTTCCTCCTTGAGGTTGCTGAACTTGATGTATAGTGCTGAAATAGGAAATAATGGAGAGTCAGCATGTCACTGTTAAGCTTTGGACACTCATTAAAAATAGAATATTTTCCCAATTTTTGAGGTTGTTTAAATAATGTTTGGGCCGGCTTCTTCAGTCTTGGTCCCTTCCCACCATGTTTTCAGTATTTATATAACATTCTCCCCATAGTAAATTGCCTTAACAATAATTAGTGCTTTCTTTAGCAACAAGTTACTGAATAAAGTTAGCTTTTATAGTTAGAACATTGATGAGATTTAAATCAAGAGTCCAACTGCACAGCAAATCACTTAACTTTTATTCCTCATTCTAGCCAACTCTCCTAAAAATCTGTTTTATTCATTATAAGAAAGTTGGTAAGAATAAAAGAATGACCTACGTATATCAGTTCAAACTAGTCAACAAATTCAAAGCACATGTTCTAATAATGCCAGGTGAACAGTGTTATTTTGGGATACACATTTGCTCAAATATTTCATATAACAAGGAAAATCAGGGTGCAGCAAAGATCCATTTTCTCACAGACCAGCTATGGAAAGTTAAACATGCTATTATACACAGTATGAGATAGAAACAATGCACATAAAATCTGTCCCTAAATGAAAGACAGAGAAAACTTATCTATCAACCTATAGGACTTCCCTAGTAACTCAGATGGTGAAGAATCTGCCTGCTATGCAGGAAGCCTGGGTTGGAAAGATCCCCTGGAGAAGAGAATAGCAACCCACTCTCCAGTATTCTTGCCTGGAGAATCCCAGGGATGGGGGAGCCTGGTGGGCTGCCGTCTATGAGGTCATGCAGAGTTGGACATGACTGACTTGACTTAGCAGCAGCTAGTATTCTTGCCTGGAGAATTCCAAGGATAGAGGAGTCTGACGGGCTACAGTCTATGGTATCCAGAGTCAGATACAACTCAATGACTTCCTTTAATCTATCAATCATCAAACTAGATATCTATTCAGCCATTTAGTACATAAATAGAACCATGAAAGAGCTTCGTTTCCCATCATACCATGCTTTCCCTTTCTTTATCTAAGCCTCATTAAAGGTATTTTTTTTTTCTCCTAACCTTACGAAGTCTTGGTATATGTCATGTGTTTATAGTGAGGGAGGACATTTACTTTTCATTATGTATGTGAAATTGCAAATTGTGTGAAAGATGTTTTCATTTAAAGAAAGCAATATTAATGAATGTCCATTAGCATATATGTGCTAACTACTCATAACTAATAATATATAATTACTCTACATACAGGTGCCCAATTCATCATAGGGCTTCTCTGGTGGCTCAGTGGTAAAGAATCTGCCTGGCAATTAGGAGACGTGGGTTCAATTCCTGGGTCTGGAAGATCCTCTGATAAGGAAACGGAAATTAACTCCATTTTCTTGCCTGGGAAATCCCCTGAACAGAGGACCTTGGTGGGCTACAGTCCATGGGGTTGCAGAGTTGGACATGACTTAGTGATTAAATGACAGCAACAAATAACAACAATTCATCATAATATAATCATACAATGTCTCACTACTTTCAAACCGATGCTATTGCTAAAGCAACTATGCTCCAACAAAAATTTAAAAAAAACAGAACAATAAACTGATGCTGTTGCTATCATTTCTGATATTTTTCTGCTCCAATTTCATTGCTACATATTTTTCCCTTAAGACTTTTTATTTATTTCTATTTAGTGATTAATATACAGCATTCATTTTACAATTAGACTTCAGTATTTCTGTCTACATGGAAATATCATTAATGCCTAGTCAATGATTCTGATTATCTTGAAACTCTTTTGGTTTTCTTATAAAATATAAGCCTGTACTCTGCAAGGGTTGAGCTGTGGAATGTTTTCTAAAGCATCACTAATCTCCACTTATTTTGTATTTTCTCCAACAGAAATCCAAGCAGCCTATCCCTTTATACAATTCTGATTGAACTAATATCTATCTTAGAAAGCTTATATGTTAAAATAGTATAAGAGTTTGGAAACTTCTGATCAAAGTAGCTATCAAAATGCAAAATATTACTTCCATTGTTCTCAAAAGGTAAATAGCAATCATTCATGGGCTTTGTACATTGCCCTCCAGTCACTGCGATCTGATCTGCTCCAAGAAGCTAGTTTTCCATTGATTAAATGTTCTTATCTCTACTGCCACGTTAATCTTGTGTGGCATCCAAGCTTTTTTTTAATCTTCTTTACACAGTCTCCTTCAGGCTCTACAAATGCGAGTAAACTTTAAAGGAATTACAAACCAACAATCATCCTTTCATTCTCAACAAGTTGTTTTTCATAAAACATCCTGCAAGTCACTAAGTTAACTTTAGGTTTCTTTAGACATCGTTTTCTTTAAGAACTAACAATAGCTTTAACAGAAGGCTTTGTTGTTCCCCTAAGAACTGTTACAATAAATAATCAGCCAAGGCATTTATGTGGTAGACTAGAGCAGAGGAGTTCAACTGCTGGCAACCATGTGGGTAAATTACGTTAGTAACATAAGTGAGGACGATTGTTTTCATTGTCACATTAGTTCATACTCATATCAATATTGACATATTATTCAGCTAATGTTCATTTATCAGAAATATATAATGCTTTAAAAATGAAATATTTTCTCCCAGGATGCCTTTTGACTTTTACAAAATATTCTACAACATAAATCACATGGAAATTATAATTTATTGTAATAAATTCAAGAGAATAGAGCCTCAGCCCTGGATACCAGTGTCAGGTGGAAGAAATTTGGTGTACTTGACTTCTTGAGTCTACGAAGTTATTATGTATAGGACGTATGTTTTGGTTATATCCCATAATAAATAGGATATGCATTTTGGCAATTTCTGTTCTGGTTGAGGTCCTGCCAGCTCGTTTGAAACATAAATAGGTTTGACAGTGTCTCTCACACATGAAAAAAGATATTCTCAATATCCATCATAGTCTCTCCTAATAAGGCTTAAAACAGTATTTATTAAGACACATCACTTGATTCTAGTTTCAAGATCCTGCGGAGAAAATGTTATTTAAATGACCAGCTGCCGCTATAGTAGGCAGCAGAGAGAACAAGAAACAATTGCCACAAACTAAAGAACAAGAACTTTATGTTAGATATTAAGAATTAGCTTTCCACACAAAAGGCAATTTGGTTTGAATTATACTTCCTAAAAGCTATGCCAATGACTATTTGCTTTATATATTCAAAACCTAAAAATATTACACAAAAACCACATAATAGATTGCACAGTGGCAAATGTCAGATTGAATGGTTTTTATGTCTCTAGACTATAGGGATAAGAGAACTACCATATCTACCTAAGAGTCTACAAAAGCCATGCTGTGGTATATAAGGTGGTAACATGCTGTCTGAAATTATTATATTATATTTAGTTAGACCTACATTTTCCCAAAAGTCTTCCTGTTATAAAAATATTTACAAGTAATATTTTTTTATTTTTTTACAAGGAATTGTGCACTACAGAATACCATGAGGTTGGTACATTTTAAAACGGTCCCTAAAAACAAATATCTTACTAATCATATTTTAACCACATTAAGATGATAAATTATCCTATCATTCATCTATTTATTCACCAGAGTTGAAGCACTACATGACTAAGAAACAATTCAAAATTGTGGAATATTTCTTTTTATCTATCTATCCATCCATCCAACTTAGTCATGGATATTCTTATTTCTACAGTAGTAAAAGAAACCACATGCATGAAGCAGGAATCATCTTTAGCTTAGTGTATGATGCCTTTTCATGTTTTGGTGGCACAACAAAATTTGGCATTTGTTTTGTTTTCCATGTACCCTGACTTAGGATGCCATTTTCTGTTCTTAAAATTATTAGGACTGAAAACAAGTGTAGTTTCATGTGATTTTCTCAGCTAATTCCCTTTGTTTCTATATTTCAATGTTTCCAGACAAACAAGTACAGACAGAGTTCTTCCTAGTCCTTATATGTGACATTAGGGGCATCCCTGTTCACTTACAGTGGCAGATCAGAGGGAATTACAAATCACTCACACCTGGTTATTGCTTTTTTCATTCAGTCTGTGAAACCAGTTGTGGAAACTCTAGCCTACTTTTCTGTACTTCAGGAACAGTTGTTGTTCATCTCACCGTATTTGAGAGTATTATATGCCATCTTATACGACCTGGTATTATATACCTGAGCCACCTAAAAGCCATGTATACGTGATTGCATCTTCTTGATGAATGAAAGTGAAAGCAATATGTTAAACATTTCAGGAAAATAGATGGATCTTTGTTGCTGTTGTTTAGCTTAGTTTTTTATTGTAGTATTTTTTAGCACAAGTATTTGCCAGCATTTCCTAACCAAAATTCTGCTGGACTTTTTAAGTTGCTTTTTTGTAATAAGGCAACCCAAAATAAGTCTTTGGTTGATGACAACACTTTGTAAATGTCGTCATGGCCTGGATTATTTTCCACCAAAGTTCACTTGTGGAAGTCCTAACTTCTGATGTGGCCATGTTAAAGACAGGGATTCTAAAGAGGTGATTACAGTCAAAGGAGGTCATATGCGTGGGGCTGAATCCAATAGAACTGGTATTCTTACAAGAAGGGGAGGAGACACTGGGGTGGGTTTACACAAAGCAAAGCCATATAACAACAGAGAGAGAAGGCGGCCATCTGCAAACCAAGCAGTAAGGATTTGGGAGAAAACAAACCTACTGACACTTAGATATTAGTTTTCCAGACTCCTGAAGTATGGGAAAATAAATTTCTGTTCTTTAAGCCAATTATTCTGTGGTATTTTGTCATGGCAGTCCTAGCAGACTAAAACAAATCCCATAAACAAATCAGAGTCTTGTAAGCCTAGGTTCAAAGAATTATGTTCTTACTATGGGAACATATCTTCAATACTCACATCTTAGTGGACTGAATTCAAGTTCCATATAAATTGTTTAGTTGCTAAGTTGTGTTCAACTCTTTTGGGATCCCATGGACTGCAGCCAGCCAGGCTTCACTGTCCATAGGATTTCCTAGGCAAGAATACTGGAGTGGATTGCCATTTCCTTCTCCAGGGGATCTTTTTAACCCAAGAATCGAGCCTGAGTCTGCTACATTGGCAGGCGGATTCTTTACCACTGAGCCACGAGGGAAGCCATATTATCCATCCTATCTACTGTTTCACTAAGATAAAAACAGATAAGAAAGTAATTTAATTTTCAGGCTCCTTGATTGGATGCAACAAACAGGCTGCTGTTTAAAAACTGACAAGGAATTAATTATTTAGGACCCTGTTCTGAGAGTCTGAGTATGAGCACAATCCACTCTGATACCATAAAATTTCTCCACTAGAAGTGGGATTGTACTTGTCATTGTCACAGGAGAGCAAAATACTTTTGGCTGACTAAAGACAAAGGACACATTGGATCCTGGAGTTTCCAGACCTACTTTCATTAACCCATTATCTTCTGTACAAAGACTAGGACAATATTGGAACTTGGTGAAAGAATAACTGGTTTTCTTTTGGAACGTATCTACATACTGCATGTGTCCGTCTCTGGAACGTTTCTGCAGTCCTCAGAGGCAAGAATGATTCTCTTACATTCTCTTACTGAAAACTAGCCAGATACACCCATGACAACAATCATTTTGTTATTTTAAGTATAAATATATTGCTTCGCTTGTTAGGTTTTCATCTTCTGGAAATCAAAGGCCAAGTCTGATATGTTACCTTAACACTTACAAATATAAAGCATATAGTCTTTTATTAAGAAATTTTAATTGATACTTCTTTTTTACACCCCCACCCCTGCCACCAAAAGTATCCCTGCTTCTGATTATCTGACTAAAAAGGAAGTTATTACTGTTGTTTAGTCACTTTAGTCATGTCTGAGTCATCTGTGACCTCATGGACTGTAGCTCACCAGGCTTCTCTGTCCATGGGATTTCACAGGCAAGAATACTGGAGTGGGTTGCCATTTCCTCCTTCTGGAGATCTTCCTGACCTAGGTATTGAACCTGCATCTCTTGATTGGCAGGCTAATTTTTTTTACCACTGAGCCACCTGGGAAACCCCAAAAAAGTAGTTGGGAGAAAGGAAACTTGCAAAATGAAAGGGTTTGTTCTTAGTGAGAGATTTTAAATATATCCTTACTCTTGAATATACTCAGAATGTATATGAGTTATCATTCTCTTTTTGGGATAAGTGATAAGACGGGGGACTAGTAAATAATGTACACTTGTTGTTTCATAAAAAAAATATTCAAATCAGATGTTCCTTACTTTCTAACCTACACTGAGAAAACAGTCATGATAAGTAGGGGATATAATGATATGTTTCAATATCTGTGATGGGGGAAAATACTTCCAAATTTTCAAATTACTTTTAGTCAGTTTAGGCATCAGCAAAAATTCTATAAGAATGATATATTCACCTCATGCTTTTCCCACCATTCATCTTAAGAACATGCCCTAAGAAGATTTTAATTAAAAAAACTTCATATTAAACTAACATTATGTTTAATATTCAAAGATTAAGACCATAAAAATAAAAAAGTAAATATCATGAATATTTTAATGTTCTGCTTTTAAAATCAAGATAAAATAAAATTCATAAGATAAGCAGTTAAAAAAATTTTCATCTGTCTATTTAAATACAGGACCTGGCACTAGTGGTAAAGAACCCACCAGCCAAGTGCAAGAGACATAAGAGACATAGATTCAATCGCTGCGTTGGGAAGATCCCTGGGAGGAAGGCTTGGCAACCCCCTCCAGTATATTCTTGCCTGCATAATCCCATGGACAGAGAAGCCTGGCAAGGTAGTCAATGGGATCACAAAGAGTTGGACATGACTGAAGCAACTTAGCAGCAAGAAATATTTGTAAGGAAGAATAGTGAATAAAAGCTTTGTTTCTATATCAATGATACTACTTACTAATCCGTCTTATGAAATAAAGTGACTTTTAAGGCTAAGAAATAAACTATTTGTGTTTATTCAGTGATTAAAGTGATTTATAATTACAGAAAAATGCAGGCAAAGAGATCATTGACATTAAAACTTTCCATTTTTTGCCTTTGCAATATCAACATTTTTCATGATACAAACTTAGTTAGATGTTCTTACTAGAGTCAGAATAATTATAGCATTTGAAAAATAATATAATACAAAGTATAACTTCAGATGCTAGAGATGCTACTATTTTTATGCTATCATCTAAATAATACACATAAAAAAGACTTGACAACAAACAGTTTTGCTCTATCACATGTTATCTAGGTGATCCTCTGGAGGAGGAAATGGCAACCCACTCCAGTATTCTGCCTGGGTAATACCATGGACAGAGGAGCCTGGTAGGCTACCATCCATGAGGATGCCAAGAAAGAGTCAGACATAACTGAGCATGCAGGCATAACTACAGTAGGTGAAACATGGATAGTTGATGTAAATATTAGATTTTTAAAATTCAAGTAGGTTCCCATTTAACAGTGCTTTATACTTTACTAAGAAGTTAAAATTATTTTATAAAGACTATTTTCTTAAATATATCACAATATCAATGTAAAGCACCACTTTCAGAGAAATGTGAGGCTCTTTTGAATGAGAGGCCTGGACACACAGTTCTATCTCTTTCTGAAGCCAAGTTCAGAGCTTCCAGTTGTGTCTGTGAAGTATAGCATCTCTGCCTTTCTTGGAGGTTAATCCTACCATCTGTGCTCCAACCTCTATTTCACATCCTCTGTCAGGGCTTCTTTTTCCTGCACCTTTCACGTCTACTCATTTCTATTAGCGAATTTTCCTCAGAGTAAACGTATGTTCAATTCTCTTCTACTTTAAAATAAATATAACTGTCCTTTACCACCAAATACCTTGAACGACATTTCCTTATTCACTGCTTTTACTTCCTTATTTTCAATCCTCCTTCGATCTGCCTCAAAGACACATATCTACCTTATTATCTATTCAAACAAACCTGTATCATCCTGTGGTACCTTTCTTATAGCATCATCTACCCATTTACAAAAAACAGAAAAGTGAAAGTCACTCGGTTGTGTCCAGCTCTGTGTGACCCCACGGACTATACGGGCCAGAATACAGGAGGGGTAGCCTTTCCCTTCTCCAGGGGATCTTCCCAACACAGGATTGAACCTAGGTCTCCGGCATTGCAGGGTGATTCTTCATCAGCTGAGCCACAAGGGAACAGAAAACAGGAACATGAGTTAAATTAGTTTCCTTCATTTTCCCCAAGGTTTGCATCCAATTATTTTTCTATCAAGATTTGTTGGTCATACGTTATTATAACCATTCAAGTCTTTCTTTAATTTTTTATATATTATCAGGGAAGAAGAAAACATTCCTCTGCCCTAGGTTTTTTTGGCTGGTCTAAGAATTAAATTGCCATAAGGTAGATAAACAGGAGAATCAAACTTAAATAGGAGAGTTATTCACCAGGCAACAACAATAAGAGATGATGTTTGATAATTAGATGCCTGCCCTGTCATATAGATGGGGTCATTTAGATAAAGTTTATCTCTGGTAATAATGCCTTTTGAGGAAAAATAACTCCAATTTAAATTCTTCAAGACAGTTAAGGCAGGGACAGTTGTGTCTCTTGAGGCCAGAGGGTCTCCTTTAATGAAAAACATCCACATGTCAAAGTGGTACATTTTGGGGAGGTCTGTTCTGAACCCCTAACAACATTCACTACATTATTTTAAATATTTATCATTTTTCATCCACCTATGGAAAGAGTTCTCTCTGTTATTTTCTTCCCCCAAACTTATTACATTTTGCACTTTCAATAAAGAAACCTCGCTTAAATGTTTGGTTTATCCTGTTCTCCTTGCATATGCTTTAGTGTCATCTTGGGCATTAATTAAAATGCTATATCAATTTTGTAAAGATTAAAATTAGGCTGCTATAAACTGATATTATACAGATTTCTAATATTATTTAAATTTTTATAATTTGTTTACATTTGTTGTTACTAACTCCATCTACCTAACATACTCATTCCCTTACAGAAATTTTATAAATTTTATTATTTACCTATGTAAATTATCTGAAATTTGATTTCATATTTAAATACATTAAATTATCATTATTACTGCAATATTATTTCCTTCTGATAATATTTATAAGTAACCTGTACATGAAATTTAACAACATAAATTATATATTTTTCTAGATAGTTTACCTGAATTTAACTAGAATATTCAGATATTATTAGTAAATCAGAATGTCATATCATGTCGTCAGATAAAATGATACTCTGCAAAGTTAATGGATCACTGATTATGCCACAAATACAAAGATGCTGGAAATGACTGATGTTTAAACTGGTACGCATTCAATTTTTGAAATTGAAACCTGAAGAAAAGCTTAATAGTTGAATTTTTTAGTGAACTGCCTAGGCAAAATATAAACTTAACCCTATTTGTGTTCGTGTGTATATGCAATATTAAAATTTTTTAAATTAATATTTTGAGTCCAAAATATTTCAATTAAAATGTTTTTGTCAACTCATTAAATTTATTTTATTTTTCACTTAATGGCTTCCAAACTGCCATTCAAAGATGTTAAAATGCAGTATAAATTATTGGTAATGTGTATTACTGAGATATACACCAAAAGAAGGGAACACATTGAGTTCCTTGGTACCAGAATACTTGTAAGTGAAAGTGAAAGTCACTCAGTCGTGTTTGACTCTTTGTGACCCTATTGACTTTATATGAAGTCAATGGAGTTCTCCAGGCCAGAATACTGGAGTGGGTAGCCATCCTCTTCTTCAGGGCATCTTCCCAACCCAGGGATCAAACTCAGGTCTCCCACATTGCAGGCAGATTCTTTACCATCTGAGCCACCAGGGAAGTTTCTTGGTACTAGAATATTTGTAAGAAGAGATTGCAACTTTGCATCATGTGAGAAGGTCATTTGGAGAGCTGTGAATGAGACTGAGAATTTTGAATCTTGATGTTCCTCTCAACCGCTTTAGCTGAGGAGACAACCCCAGTCTACCACATTTGAGGGAACAACCTTCTGTTTGCTACATAAAATATTTACAATAACTGCTTTATCAAAATCTGATATTGATTCTCCTCTGGGTTCTTTTCTCATTCACCACCACATCTTACCGCTCTCAAGAACAAAATGAATTTGATTCCAACATAATCTTGAATATAAATATTCTATATGGACTATATGGATATAGTCACCTAGAATTTCAGATTTAGTGTGTTGATTCATGAACATGGATATGGAGTTCCTGTCTCGGTATTTTGGAAATTGTCACCTGGATTAAAGAATTGCCTACAGTTATTATTCTTCAATTTTATCATTCAGAGTCCTGAGAAGGAGTTAGAAATAATGTCAATTTCTTCTTTACTATATGTTCTATTTTCCTTCATTGTAAAAAATAACAGTGTGCCCTAGATCATACATTTGAGCCACTGCCTGCTTGAATAGTTTCTGTGGGTTTCTTGGTCACAACTGTGTTTATACTCAGTGTAGTTTAGACATGCTTTAAGATTTAAAAAATGAGGACAAAATTTTTTAAAATGCCAAAAGATGGGACCTTTGGCATGCTGCAGAGAAAGAAATCTGAAGACTCGGGGGAGGGAAGGAAACCTTCCAATGGATCTATTATTTACAAGCTGCTCTGTATCTCTGAAGCACACCTCCTGAGAGGAGCAAAACCTCTCTCTTTACCAAAGATTTAGGAAATGCATTAGTGAAGGAAGCACAACTATTACTGGAGTAATCTCCCTTGACTATCTTGTTTTGATTTGGAGGTAACCAAATCTCATTACTATCAAATTGGGCCATTTCATTATTTTTTAAAGATTTATATGCCATTCCAATATTGTCTTTTTTTATTTGTTTTCATTTTCATCACAAGGTGAATGAGAGAAGAATCATGGTGCTTGCTCAAGTTATATCATCCATATCATCCTTAGCCTTATTTGTAACAGTTCATGACCCACACTTGATGGTCTATAAATATAAATGGATAGACAAATCAAAGGATGGATGGATGATACATTAACAGAATAAGACAAGATAACTCTATATGTGCTGATCCCCAAGGATCTACTGTTGATAAATGGCCTTAAATTTGAAGGCTATTAGGATTTATTGAAGAATTTGAGGAGAAGTAACATGATCTATTTAGGTTTTCAGAAAGAGTACTTTGACAACTGAGGAAATCTGTCCCAAAGGAGAAGGGCAAGCTAGAAGCAATACAGAATAGATAGAATCCTAAGCTAAATTGTATGTGAGATGCAGAGAAAAAATGATAAATATTCAGGGGGTAAAATCTATCAAACCTAATAAAAATGAATATTGAAGATTATAGGCAAACTGGAGATAATGATATTAAGTATATTACAGATTTCTCTGCTTATTATCTTACAAGGCACTTGAGATTTTGTTTTGGACTGTCATTTATATTTCCATAGAAATGCTTAAGTACTTATTCAGTACAATGGTATCTCTCCCATTTAACACTTCTGGGAGAATGAATGCATATAAAGAGCTTAAAATACTTTTAAAGAGTTATGTAACTATGCACATTGTAACAGTTTATATTTTTATCTTCAAATTTATTTGAAAATATTTTTGATGTGTTAGAAAGATGCTTTCCTAAATATACAATTATTATCTAAACTACTTAAACTTTAGTCTTAACTAGTTAAACTACTTAAATATTGTAAAGTCTTTATGACTTTAAAAAGTAGTGTTTTAAATAAACTATTTTTCTCTAACTTAATCATAAAATTTTGTTTTATAAACTACTTTGCAACTGGCATGATCATCTGGGATTTAAATATATTTAGGTTATATTTCAATAGCTTATTTATCAGAAAAGTCTTTCAGGCTAAGAGATCTTGAATGTTTTACCATGTGGTGATTTCACTTACAAAGGAGAAATTTTTTAAATTATTCTATATGAATGTAACTCAGGGTTCATGAGCACTCTAGATTTCTTTCTATTTCAGAACCTCTGGTCTTTGGAAAATAGAAATTCTTACACATGGGAACCTGGCTTTGAAGTGTCTTTCTCAAAATGTCCCACCTTGTATGTGGAACCAGCCAAAGCTAACAGTGACAGGCAATAGGCAGGGCAACTCGAGCTCAGATCTGGATCCATTTAGTCTTAAATTCACCCTTCTCCATTTTGGAGCCTTTATAAACAACACTGTCAGTAACATGTTTGATTTTGTTGCCATCCCATGAAATTATTCAAATAATAAATCATATTATGCTGTAGGACCTGGGGTCACCCCTCCCCCACTGGCTCCTGCTTCTTTGAAATGATGCTAAGTGCAACTCCTTGTGGCTTTGTGTGGTTTTCTTTGTCATCCTCCCCCGGATTGTGAGTGTATGCTATTAATAAACTGCTGCTATCTGTCTGGTGTTAGCTACAATATGTTTGGTCATTCTCTACAACTCTAGGTGGAAATCCCTCCTTCACTGTAAGACAGCCAGTAAGGAAATTTTACTATGGTGGCTTAGAAGTCAGTGACTCTCAATTCTTAAAATGTACTATTATTTCAACATGAAAGGGCTGTTTCTGCTCATAATTGTTTTCATTGCATTAACTTGACTGTCAAAAATTTTCTTTCAAATTGCCAAAGAGGTGCTTTAAAAAAAAATTCAAAGGTTTATGCTATTTATTCGTGCATTTATATAGTACAAAGAAAAACATACACAGAAACAACAACAACAAAAGACAACAACTGTGGTAGATTAAAGGAATAACTGCTTAGCGATTATAAGGATGGATGGCCTGTCAGTGATGTGAGTGATTCTTATTCTCTAGAATGAATTCTTAATCTCTTTAAAATCATTTAAAAAAAAAAAAAACACTTGAGGATTTTAATAGGAATACTTTTCTCTAGAGAAAACTGTAAATTACATCAAGGAAAAAGTTTAGTCTCAGACAAGATTTGAGATGAAGGATTTTTCTCATTCACTCTAGATTGCATTCAATACAGGCACACATTTTAAAACTCGATATTATTTGTTCTGAATTTTCTATCCATGTGTTATTTACTTATCTCCCATCTATATGCATGGACCTCATATCCACAACTGGACCAGGTACAACCTATATAAAACTTTAACTCTGGTATTGCCAGGTAGCAGCATTGGTTCAGCACCATTTCTTCACTGCCACAGAAAATCTACATTTTGGTCTTTCAGTTTTTTTTACTGAGACTTATATTCTGACTAGTTCATCTAAATATTTATGAAATAAAGAATGATGAGCAGGACATTTATAAAGAAATGAACTCATTCTTTACACTATTCTGAAAGGAAAATATTTACAAAACTCCTTGATTTCACTGTGAAAATCTGCATATATTTACTACTGTTTTCATATTTGAAATTTTGAGAATATCTATGCTTTCCAAATTGAAAAAGATTAATAGAAAGTATTCATGAAATTTTGAAAGCTATGTATTATAAAATTCAAGAGTCTCATGTTAAAGATATATTCAGTTAAGATTATTATATTCATTAGTTAAATGTTTGGGTTACTAAATTATTACCTGAGCTATATGCTATGTGAAATAAGATGCAAGAAAGTGACTTAAGAAAAAAAGTCAGTAGGAGAAATACTAAAAATAATATCTGAAATGGTATTTCTCATCAGAGTGCTACTGGCATTTGGGACAGTTTTTCCTTGTTCTGGATCGTCCCAAGCTTTGAAGCATGTGTAGCATCCCTGGTCCTTTGTCACTAAATTATAATAGCAACTCCCAATCATTCTGGCTTCAAGTAATACTGTCACCTAACTACAATTACACCTGGTCGGTATCACTCCTGGTAAAGACAGCTTGTTTGAATTTCTATATAATCTATTCTGTACCACCATACCTAGTTAGGGCTTCCCTGGCAGCTCAGTTGATAAAGAATATGACTGCAGTGTAGCAGACGTGGATTCAATCCTTGGGTTGGGAAGATCCCCTGGAGGAGGGCATGACCACCCACTCCAGTATTCTTGCCTGGAGAATCCCCTGGACAGAGGAGCCTGGCAGGCTATAATCCATAGGGTTGCAAAGAGTCGGAACGACTGAAGTGACTTAGCACACATAAACATTCAGTTCATTAAAAAATACCATAGAGACAACGGTTGGGGTCTTTTTACATTGTAGAATGGGGACATGACAAATATGATACATGAACTTATCTACCCACCCTGAAAATGGACTTTCCTTGTTTTCTTTGTCAGGTATAACACTGACATCCAATTAGAGTTTCCAATTCAAATTTGTGGAGAGTTAGCTCTAAAATCTGTTTTGTCTGCCTATTTGTGGGACTGTATCTTCTTGGTCACCTCTGAGACCAGATGAAGCTGGAGGATGAATAAACCACATGTTCCCTACTGTTTTCCTGTCTCCTACAGTCCACTGATTATGTCCAGCACCACTTCAGCAATGACCGCATTAGTGGATTCCGGTTAGAATCGATTCCACGGTTCCCCAGAACCTCCAACACCAGTTGGTGGGTAACCCAGCCCCAAAGTTTGAATTGAATAGATCTAGCCAATTCCTGTGGAATCTTGGAAAGCCCTTTCAGAGAAGCAGAGTGACATGAGGGCTTGAGGTGGGATGCTACCAGTGTGCATGGAAAATGCAGCTTCATCTGCATTTTCTAATCAATTCATTTCATTTCAAAAAGTGTCTCTCTAGGCTCTGTCTTAAAACTGATGTATAGAATCTTTTAAGTGCTATGTTATTAAATATAGTGTTGCAAACAGTTTACATTGCAATTCACTGAAGTAGATGGTGGCAGAGGACATCTTGTGGTCAAGGCAGCAAGTGAATTTCTTTGAACAAAATTCAGGAATATCAGAAAATGATCACTTTACATGTAGAAGCAAATGGAGGAAAGATCAATGTAAGACACAAAAGATGCAGGACTAAAGAAGATGCAATATAATTATTACCTATAAGGTCTCTATCAGAATTGATTTACACAACCCAGAAGTGACAATACAGAAGTGGCAATTGATTTACACAATCCAGAAGTGACAATCCATAATTACAAAAAATGATGAAAGCAAAGTCTTTTAATTTAAATGTCCCACTTTTTGGTCAATGTAAAATTATTCAAATGTAATTTTGACAAATAGAGTGTCTATTATCTAAGTTCTCATTTCCAATCATTAAACTTGGTTGTTTCTTTTCATATTTCAACACTGTACTTTAAGAATAAAAATAGTAAGAAAAGCTTTTATTTTTTTTAAGAATTATTATGACTCTTGATTCACAAGTTAGACATTTTTTTTGGTTATATTTGCTTCAATCCATTTATATCTATCTGTATCTTTTATTTGTTTTATAATTATATGATGTATGATTTCACATATTCTGGACACTGTATATATCATAAAACTTGTATCTCTTAGCTATATTTTCTACCTAAAAGAGATGTCATTATTACATGTAAAACATTTTAAAACTGCATAATTTAAATTTCATTTCACATTTACATGTTCCCAACAGTCCCAAAATTATCTTTAGAGTTTTTTGTTTATAAACTAGGGTTCTACCAAAAATGAAAATATTGTGTTTGTTTTTTAGTTTACATTTTTCTTTTTCATGGCCTTTAAAAACCTTTCTTAACATTTAAATTATGACATTTTCAAACATATACAAATATTACAACATTTTAGAAAAAAATATTTTTATACTTCCCACTGATACTTTATCATTAATATTTTACTTTATTTTATCACATATTTATTCATCACTTCATCTCTATGCCTATCCTTCTACCACAGTTAGCATTGGACAACTATTTTACCTTTGATAATTGCTCAAAAGTCTGCAAAGTGTGCAGATGAGTTTGATGGCTGGCTAGAGCATCCAGTGCTAAGATGACTACCTGAAGTGTAATTAACTGTGATGATCCTTGGGTCTCATTTTATGTTAGGATTTCCTGATTAATGTAATGAAAACAGCAATTTCCTGCTGATCGCCATCATGTACATTGATGGTGATGCCATCTGTAAATTATGTGAACCTCATTCTCTGTTTACTCAGTTAATAGCAGGAAGTTCCTTAAGTAGCCAAGAGGTCTGGGAAAGGATCTCCTCCAGCAACATGACATCTGTCAAAAATACCGCAGGTAGAATCTACAAGAACGTCTTTGTTTACCTCCATCTTGTGGCAAGGAGACTTCAATAGCTGTGCCAAGTGTGTGGGTAGCTATTTCAAAGATCCAGAGTAAGTAGTTTAGCAAGAAGGATAAAGAATTGTCACTCTAATGACAAATATTATAGCACCTTGAGGGGAAGTTCCTTGCATAAGAAAGCCATGGGCAATTTCTGACAACAAAACTGCAGGCTAGACTGCAGAAGTCATGAGACGAAGTTTCTAAAGCGTCTGCAGTGAAGGAGTTTTTGTTGGCACTAACAGAAGTGCTTTATGAATTGCTATATGTACAGACACTAGTATCTTTTGTTGAAGAGAATCTCACTGAAGATGGGCTGGCTTGAAAGTGATAGAATAAATGGTCTTAAGTAGTTAAATTTGCAAATAATAAATATTCCGTTAGGACCACCAAAAATCCTAATAGATACTTATCTTATTTTAACATCATAGGTACTGAGAGGGTCAAAAGATTTTTTTTTTTTTTAACCAATATCAGGGATGGAATACTCCTCTATTGACAACACAGTTTATAGAAATTTAAATGAGGTGATGGGCCTTGCTATGTGTAGGGCCATGTCCATCCCTATTTGTGAACCGTTTTGTATCTTCATATCCTGGAGGAGTCAAATGAAACTCCTCAGAGGAGAATGTCATCAGTCCAAGTTTCTCCCTGTACTCCTAACTAGAACTGGATGTGTTAAGGTAATGCCTGCAAAGATTGTGTGTATTTCAGAGCTATTTGGGTAGCCCACAGATACCCAGGTAAAATATACAGTGTATCTTCAACTGAGATGTTGAAATAGACACTGAACAGAGCATATTAACCTGAACTAATAATAGCAAAATATTTACTAGATGTTGATTGGATAGAGTCAGTAGTGCAAACAGTATAGGTTATGAAGAATTTCAATGGATGAGACCATGGCATTAAAAGGTATTAATTGTGATCATCATTGTGAGGTGTTATTTATCATTTCCAAGTTTAAGACCAGACTGGACTGTAAACAGAAAAGTAGTACAAATAATCACTCCTTCTTTAAAAAAGTCTTGTACAATGAGCTTCAATCTTTGATAGAATTTATAATGGCTATATCAGTGGGGGAAGGGCCAAGTGGTCTTACTTGTTAAATCAATTTGCAAACGCCAAAGACTTAATATAATTTTAGTTTATTATTCATTGGATCAGCATGACCATGTGTACTGTGGGATATTTTAAAATAGAAGCTATGACCATGGTAAGTTTAGGCAAGATTAAGGCTCAGTGGTAAAGAATCTCTCTGTCAATGCAGGGGATGCAAGAGACATGGGTTCAATCACTGGGTAAGGAACATTCCCTGGAGAAGGAAATGGCAACCTACTCCAGTATTCTTGCCTAGAAAATTCCATGGACAGAGGAGTCTGGTCCTCTGTCCATGGGGTCAGAAAGAATCGGACCCAACTGAGCACAGCATCACATAGTTAAAACAGCTAAGTTGAGGCATATTTATTTGTTCTCTATTCTTTGTTCAATAGCTTCTCTAAGATTATAGTGGCACTTCATTTAAATTTAGTGGGACCTCCAAGTATAAATGAAATTTGACCCTCTGTGTTGATTAAAGCCATAAATGATTGCCAATTGTGCATTTCTGTTTACGTTAGAGACCGTTTTAGAGGTGCAAAACCAAATCTGTGCCTTGTTACATGTGTGATGTATAAATTATTTTAGTAAACCCTGTATTTTTACAGGGTATGTCACATTTTACAGGGTATGTCACATTACAAGGTATGTCACGTTTCTTCAATTCTTTCTTTCTTGTTTTTATTATTGTCATCCTGATCATATTTACGCTTCTTCCTCCAAAAAGCCTCAAATCATTACCATCAGGGTTAAACACCTGCACCCCAGAAATGGTTAAATTATTTCCTTGGCTCTGCCACAGGGGTGTCATGAGTTCTCTTCCTTATAACCCTGAGAATCAATTTCTTTTTTGGTGACAGAGATGTCGGTAGCAGTGACAATAACAAGGTTGTTTTGTAGGATCCTAGTGAACCACATGCTTTTAGAAATGGGGACATCAGTAAACCAAACAGTGAAGTTTCTGTTCCACAAAAGCAATCATCTACGGGGCCTATATATCAGACATGGTATACATATTCCACGAGTGCTCTGCAGAGAGGCAGCCAACACTAAGCTGAGACACGCGTACAGAGGTCACAGGATAGAAAGCATTCCTCTGAGCCTGCTGTTGGTTATGTGTACGCTGAAATATACTGAGACGCACAATTTCATCCAAGACACACTGATAGCTCTGGGCTAAGTCACATAACCCAGGACCACTTTAAGGAGGGTCTCAGTATTCATGTCCCTAAATGCCAATTATCAAAACTACTGACTTAGGTGAGTAATATCCATATAGAAGCTGTGGAGAACTCAGAAAACAGCACAACACAATACAACTTAAAGTGCAAGCTAGCCAACAAGAAGCAGCTCAAAGTACATGCTCTGTTTAGGCAACAGCCAGTTATCAAGCCAAACAAGAAAGATCTCAGGCAGTGATGGTCATCATATAAGTACCATGATTATAAACACATGATATTGTGCCACCAAGAATAGGTAGAATGGACCCATCCCACCCTGTTCAGAATGATTTCATACTTTAAGACTGATGATGGCATACACACCAAGAGTATATAAAAAGATTTTATTACTCACATAAGAAGGCTTTCTGGGGAATTTCCTGATGGTCCAGTGGTTAGGACTTCATGCTTCCACTGCAGAGGCCCCAGGTTCCATCTCTGGTCATGGACCTGTGATCCCACAAGCTGCCCTGGCCAAGGAGGGAAAAAATAATAATAATAATAAGGCTTTCTGGAGAGAGTAGGATAACTCAGAAGTAAGTTCAAAATAAACTGAGAGAGTACATACAGACACTGGCTTCGGGTTTTTACTGCTTTTAGAGTACAGGCCCAGAGTAAGGATCCTCACGTGGGCAGGGGATTTCCCACCAACTCCAAAGAAGGGAGCATCCAGGCTTCCTGAGCTTTCCCAGATGTGGGGCCAAAGGGGAAGAGAGAGGGGTGAGCTTAAAATATGACAGAGGTAAAACACCAAGATATATAGTCAGACTATTTATGATAAATGTGCCTGGAAAATACATAATGCTAAACTGTTTCAGGAAGTACCCAGGATTACCAGTGATTTTTAATTTTATTATCATTTCTAAAAAGTATAATTTATTCTGCACAAATAATATTAGATTAAAACAAGGGAACCAAATATTTATACTTTTGTGATATAAGAAAATAAGTAAATAAATACTTCTGTGACAGTCTTAGTATACATGCATAATTCATGTTTTTCTCGGTATTTCCCCGGTGGCTCAGATGATAAAGAATCTGCCTGCAACACAGGAGACCTGGGTTCAATCCCTGAGTTGGGAAAATCCCCTGGAGGACAGCATGGCACCCCACTCCAGTATTCTTGCCTGGAGAATCCCATGGACAGAGGAGCCTAGCTACAGTCAGCTGAACCTGGCTACAGGCTACAGTCCACAGGGTTGCAAAGAGTTGGACACAACTGAGTGACTAAGCACAGCATGCTTTTCTCAAAATTAAATCTGCCTCTATGAATATGGATAAATACTATACTATTAGTAATGTTATTACATTGATTTTAATTTTGTTAATTTACCTATTATCAACATTATTAAAACTGCATTCAATCTTTATCCTTTTTGAAACTAGATTAAAGTGAATTTAGCTATTATCTAATTAATTAACATTTTGTAAGCACTTTTCAGAAGCATTTAAATGATTTACTTAATGCTTCCAAAAAAAGAAGCTAGAATATAAAATTCTCAATATATTGCTCTTCTAATATTACATTCTGGAGAGTGACAATGACTTTACCTCCCAGTACAGTCAATTCCTTCAGTTTTGAGATGAATACAATATGGTGTATCATCTATTTTGGATTCATAATAGAAAAAAATAACTCTATACCTTACTGAAGGGATTAATTATATTAAAATATATGCAAAATTATGTATCTATACATGACATATACACAAAGAAAAATATACTAAATATATTTAGGAGAGTTTAGCATTCATATATAGATATAAAAATCACTAGTTCATTTTAATCAGCAATAATGACCATTATACCTTGTATGTATTCAAGTTCTAAACTACTCAATATTAAATTAAATTATTCATTCACTTCCCCTAAGCACACAATGACATATTGCCTAACTTCATATTAGCCTTTTTATTAGTTCAATAAAATAGTTCAATATCTTAACGTGTTCAGTTAAGAAACAGTTGCATTCATTCACAAAGGTACATTAAATTTCACTATGAATTCAAACTCCACTTGATCTTTCAACCATAAAACATAAAAGCAAAATCTACAGTCATGCAATATATATTTAATATCTATTAATTGTTTCTTTAGTATTCAAATATGTGGATGAAATAAATCAAAAAATAATGAAATTTAAACTGAATCAGTCAAATAACCTCTGTATTTTCAGGGCTCAGGTCATTTTCATATAAGGGATAAGCTTTCACTTTTTAAATTTTAAGCCTCATTGTAATTCAAAGTTGTTACCTTAAATTATATGAAACTATGATGTCCTGTATGGCAGTTATTAGCCACATGTGGTCCTTTAAATATCTCTTTCAATTGATTAAAATTTTAAACAGTCAGTGCTTTAGTCACACTAGCCCTTTTGTCAAAGGCTCACAGGTGGCTAGTAACTATCACATTGGGCAAAGTAGAAAAAGAATCAAAATTAGAACATATAAGAAAGGTTACAAGATATGGAAGATGTAAACTGGGGCCAAAGTATAAAAAGTACAGAGTGATTTAGTGTAGAATAGGAAAACAATTCCTGGATATCCATATACTTAGCTTGTAAATTAGAGTTCTTCAACTATGTTTATCCTGAAATTCTTAAAAATATATCACATCCTGTTTGCAGATTATACACACATCTGATCTATTTTTAAATAGCATTTTGCATACTTCATTGATTAATTTTTGTTCATCAAAAAATTCATAAAATATAGAAATCTACAAAGAAATAGTCCTCAAAGTTTCAATAATGGAAACAGTCAAAATTAACTTGGAGTATTTTTTCCTAGAACTTTACTTTTTCTAGACATAATATTAAAATGATTACTAATTATCTCTTACTGAACACAAAGTTTCAGTATGTTCACACAACTGTATATAATTCCCAACATACCACACATTTTCTTATAAAAGATTATTCTTACCAGTTTTACATATTGGAGTCACAATGTATAAATAAAAGTTCTATACATATTTTTTACTTATAATCCTAACAATTTTCTATCAAAATTAAATTTTTAATCCTTCATTTAAGCTATTGTCAGATTATAAAATTGTAGAATATTAGGAAACACTAACATTTATACTAAGAAAAAACACCCATAGTCTTATTTTATCTGTTCATGTATTCTTAGAATGATGCTTATTCAAAGCAATGAACTTCACTCTTTAAATCTGCTCTACTTATAAGAGATTAGTTCCTGGTCTTAGCATGTGATTTGCTATTCCTCTTTAAGAATGTGCTAAAAGTTAAAAGCAGCAATTTTAACATTATGTCCGAAAAGCAAGGGGGATTACAACTTTCATATGAAAGGATGAAATGTTACAACAGGATTACTATACCCATTAGTGAGAAGTAAATTCCAGAAGTGGTTGAGTAGAACTTTGAACATTCTTTCATCTTTCACTGATTAACTATGTGGGGAAGTCTGATGCATGAATTGTAGAGAAAATACAAAATTCAAGACCAATAAAATATATATGAAGTAATACATACACACCCACACCCACACACCCACACACACATATATATATAGGAAGATCTCTTGGAGAAGAGAATAGCTACCACTCTAGTATTCTTGCCTGGAGAATTCCACGGACAGAGAGGCCTGGCGGCCTACAGTCCATTGGGTCAAAATAGAGTTGGACACAACTGAGCAACTAACACACACATACAAATGTATATTTCTAGAACTCAAACCAGTATCATAATTCAGCTTTGTTCCAATTTTGAAAAAGCTAGAGACAAGTCAGTTTGATTTTCCCCCAAGAGTCCTGAAACAAACACAATTTTACAGATGGATTTTTTTCAGAAGTGAACCATATAGAACAAGTGAAGGAGCAGAAAAGAGTGACAGATGAAAGAGAAGAGTCAATAAAAGGTTATTTTATGAGTAAGTTATGAAATGCGCAAATTAAGCTCAATCTTCCTGGAAATAATAAAGAAACTGTGTAGAATGTCCTCAGAATTATTCTAAGAAAAGATGAAGAGATAAGAATATTTAACCTCTGGCCATGGTCTGTCCAGACTGTATTGAGATGGAGATTATGGGAGATAACTTCATCCAGGGCCAAGAAAGTGGATATATACTATCCCATTGGTGAACCAAGCTAGCTTCCATGGTGCTATAGGAAGCCCTCAGTTAAAGAAGCAAAGAGACATATGCACATGAGTTGGAAACTTGTCAGCATTGATGTAAAGGGTCTTCTGAAAATTTACTTGGACTCAGAGGTCGCTACGATAATGTAAAGTACTGCATTTGCACTGACTTTTACAGTTTACCCATTTCAGCATTCAAATCTGGCCATGCCCTACACTGATGTCTGTTATGGAAACATTACAGTAATGGCTAGCCATAGTTTTAAAAAAATGATGTGATACTGGAAGGTAAGTCCACAGGCTGGGATGGTGTGTTACAACTACACTAAGGACTGTAGCTAATACTTGCTTCCTTTATTAATCAACTATAACTCTCATTTTTGGCTAGTACTTCAGCTGATTGATTTTTGTCACTATGCTTCAGTTCAGTTCAGTTCAGCATGTTCAGTCATGTCTGACTCATTGAGACTCCATGGACTGCAGCACGCCAGGCCTCCCTGTCCATCACCAACTCCTGGAGTTTACTCAAACTCATGTCCATTGAGTCGGTGATGCCATCCAACCATCTCATCCTCTGTCATCCCCTTCTCCTCCTGTCTTCAAACTTTCCCAGCATGAAGGTCTTTTCAAATGAGTAAGCTCTTCACATCAGGTGGCCAAAGTATTGGAGTTTCAGCTTCACCATCGGTCCTTCAAATGAACACCCAGGACTGATCTCCTTTAGGATGGACTGGTTGAATTTCCTTGCAGTCCAAGGGACTCTCAAAAGTCTTCAACACCAAACTCAAAAGCATCAATTCTTCACCACTCAGCTTTCTTTATAGCCCACCTCAAACATCCATACATAACTACTAGAAAAACCATAGCTTTGACTAGACGGACCTTTGTTGGCAAAGTAATGTCTCTGCTTTTTTAATATGCTGTCTGCAGCTGCTGCTGCTAAGTCACCTCAGTCGTGTCCGACTCCGAGAGACCCCATAGATGGCAGTCCACCAGGCTCCCCCGTCCCTAGGATTCTCCAGGCAAGAACACTGGAGTAGGTTGCCATTTCCTTCTCCAATGCAGGAAAGTGAAAAGTGAGAGTGAAGTCCCTCAGCCGTGTCCGACTCTTAGCGACCCCATGGACTACGGTGTACTAGGCTCCTCCGTCCATGGGATTTTCCAAGCAAGAGTACTGGAGTGGGGTGCCATTACCTTCTCCGAATATGCTGTCTAGGTTGGTCATAACTTTTCTTCCAAGGAGTAAGAATTTCACATTAATTTCACAGCTGGAGTCTCCATCTGCAGTGATTTTGGAGCCCCCAAAAATAAAGTCTGTCATTGTTGCCACTGTTTCCCATTTTCTATGAAGTGACTGGACCAGATACCATGGTCTTAAGTTTTCTGAATGTTGAGCTTTAAGCCAACTTTTTCACTCTCCTCTTTCACTTTCATTAAGAGGCTCTTTAGTTCTTCACTTTCTGAATAGGGTGGTGTCAGCTGCATATCTGAGGTTATTGATATTTCTCCTGGCAATCTTGATTCTAGCTTGTGCTTCATCCAGCCCAGCACTGCTCATGATGTACTCTGCATATAAGCAGGATGAAAATATTCAGCCTTGACGTACTACTTTTCCCATTTTGAACCAGTCTGTTGTTCCATGGCAGTACTTGGATGTAATCTAAAAAACAACAAAATGATTTCTACTCATTTCCAAGGCAAACCATTCAGTATCACAGTAATCCAAGTTTATGCCCTGAAAGTAATGCTGAAAAAGCTGAAGCTGAATGGTTCTATGAAGACCTACAAGATCATCTAGAACTAACACCAAAAAAGATGTCCTTTTCATTATAGGGGACTGGAATTCAAAAGCAGGAAGTCAAGAAACACCTGGAGTAACAGGCAAATTTGGGCTTGCAATACAGAATGAAGAAGGGCAAAGGCTAATAGAGTTTTGCCAAGACAACGTACTGGTCATAGCAAACACCCTCCTCCAACAACACAAGAGAAGACTGTACACATGGACATCACTAGATGGTCAATATCAGAATCAGATTAATTATATTCTTTGCAGCAAAGGTGGAGAAGCTCTATACAGTCAGCAAAAATAACACTGGGAGCTGACTGTGGCTCAGATCATATACTCCTTATTGCAAAATTCAGACTTAAATTTAAGAAAGTAGAGAAAACCACTAGACCACTCAGGTATGACCTAAATCAAATCCCTTACGATTATACAGTGGAAGTCAGAAAAAAATTTAAGGGACTACATCTGATAGAGTGTCTGATGAATGATGGGCAGAGATTCGTGACATTGTACAGGAGGCAGAGATTAAGACCATCTCCCAAAAAAAGAAAGGCAAAAAAGCAAAGTGGCTGTCTGAGGAGGTCTTACAAATAGCTGTGAAAAGAAGAGAAGTGAAAAGCAAAGAAGAAAAGGAAAGATATACCTATTTGAATGCAGAGTTCCAAAGAATAGCAAGGAGAGATAAGAAATTCTTCCTCAGCGATCAATGCAAAGAAATAGAGGAAAACAACAGAATGGGAAAGGCTAGAGATCTCTTCAAGAAAATTAGAGATACCAAGGGAACATTTCATGCAAAGATGGGCTCAATAAAGGACAAAAATGGTATGGACCTAACAGAAGCAGAAGATATTAAGAAGAGGTGGCAAGAATACATGAGTGCACTGTACAAAAAAGATCTTCATGACCCAGATTATCATGATGGTGTGATCACTTACCTCGAGCCAGACATCCTGGAATGTGAAGTCAAGTGGGTCTTAGGAAGTATCACTAAG
Source organism: Muntiacus reevesi (assembly GCF_963930625.1). Lineage (NCBI taxonomy): Eukaryota > Metazoa > Chordata > Mammalia > Artiodactyla > Cervidae > Muntiacus > Muntiacus reevesi. The sequence continues at coordinate 25,348,203 of NC_089262.1, read as the reverse complement.
AACAAAGCTAGTGGAGGTGATGGAATTCCAGTTGAGCTATTTAAAATCCTGAAAGATGATGCTGTGAAAGTGCTGCACTCAATAAGTCAGCAAATATGGAAAACTCACCAGTGGCCACAGGACTGCAAAAGGTCAATTTTCATTCCAATTCCAAACAAAGGCAATGCTAAAGAATGTTCAAAGTACCGCACAATTGCATTCATCTCACACACTAATAAAGTCATGCTCAAAATGCTCCAAGCCAGGTTTCAACAATACGTGAACTGTGAACTACCAGATGTTCAATCTGGTTTTAGAAAAGACAAAAAAACCAGAGATCAAATTGCCAACATCCACTGGATCATCAAAAAAGCAAGAAAGTTCCAGAAAAACATCTATTTCTGCTTTATTGACCATGCCAAAGCCTTTGACTGTGTGGATGACCACAAACTGTGGTCAATTCTGAAAGAGATGGGAACACCAGACCACTTGACCTGTCTCTTGAGAAATCTTTATGCAGGTCAGGAAGCAACAGTCACTATGTTTAGACCCTTGTAAAGATACTCCCTGATGGGTCAGACAGTAAAGAATCTGACTGCAATGCGGGAGACCCAGGTTCAATCCCAGGGTTGGGAAGATCCCCTGGAGAAGGGAATGGTAATCCACTCCAGTATTCTTGACTGGAGAATTTCATGGACAGAGGAGTCTAGCAGACTACAGTCCATAGAATTGCAAAGAGTCAGACACAAATATGAGACTAACACAACAACAACAAAGATACTCCAGTGAATACTCTGTATTCTAGTCCTCCTCTTTTCTATCATATAACATCCATAGAATCTTGTTATGTAGGCAGTTCACCTATTGATATCAATACAGTAAGACCCAGTTTTGTTTTATGTTTTTTCTTTTTGATTGATTGATTGATTGCTCGGCCACCATTTGTACACCAGAATGACCTGAAAGTATTCATAAATTTAGATCACTTGAAGGGATTTTTCTCCTCTTAGCCAAGTTCCACATCGGATACACATGTATAACAGCACATCTACAACATTGCTTCATCCACACAATTCTAATTTTGTTGGTTTAGATGAACTTTTAAGTGAATAAATCAATGCTCTATTGGCTATATTGCTGATGTAGTTGTAGGAACAAAGGGTTCCACAGATGAATTTAATTATTGTTGTATCTTCTTCACACTAAAATAGGTCATTTGCCCTAAGGAGATGTTATATGTGATTTTATTAATATATTATTATTTCAGGCATATTATGATCTGTCAGCCGTTTTGCAAAAGTATCAAAAGCAGAAAAAGCAATTCCATATCCAAAATAAATGTCAATCCAAAGGAAGAAAACTCACTACCGCCTCTAAGATGGACAGTATCTCATGTAAACAACTTGACAAGTGATTGGTCTTCTAAAAGAATCACATCACATTTTTAATTCAGTGCTGGTCTTTGAAGTTGACAGACTAAACACTAACAGATGCCATCTGTAAGATAAGCCATAGTAATAGAGAAGCCATGTGGTTGAACCTGTCTAGTTTACATTCATATCACCATGGCTACACTACACATTGGACTATTTAAACACTAGAGTTGCTTAAGATAAAAACTAACATCCACTAGATGGTTTATGCTATCTATTTTTTCAGCAGCACTGCTGTGGTGGGTACTTTCTGTTGAGTATGGCCATCATAACACAGATTACAGATTCTCACACTTTGTACCTACACCTATACTTTCACACACATGCTTCTTTCCCAGGCTCACTGGTCAGATCAATTTCACACTCTGAAGTCACTACCACCAGTCAAACCACTGGCCGTCCATTCAACTTTGCTCCTTGAAGCCACCACTACTGGTAAAACCATTGGCCATCACCTAAATATCTAAGTAAGCCTTCAGAACACTTAGCCTAGTCAGCAAAAAACTGATAATTAAATGGACTGTTCATAGCATTGAGAAGATTTTGAGAAGAAGATGGTGCTTCAGGGTGACAGCAGTTCATTTTCAGCTTTTAATAACTTATCAAGCCAGCTAATTTGCAAATTAAATCTGAGTTTCTTTCCCACTGTATCTGCTTGCACTGCATACTAAAATGTATCATCTTCATTTCATGAAGGAAGAGTTACTGCCTATCTAATAACACATCTCATAAAATCTTACAATAGCCAACTCATGATGAGCATATCTGATTTTGTATTGATAATTACTTGGTGCTCCATAATCAAGACCTCAGATTCTGGAAACACGAAAAATTTCTTTTCCAGTACTGGGTACATCACAATTGCAGAAGGCATGGTCATATTCTGGATTCATAAGGGTCTGTACCATGATTCTCCTATAGACTACCGCCTCACAGATATAATTACCTACATTGAGTATACTTACAGTATAATTTTACCATCTGAGTCATATGGCCTGAGTGGAATGAAAGTTACACCAGACCCTGCCTGGCTCTACTGCAGAGACGCCTTTTATTTTGAGACCTATTTGAATATGAAACTCTTTCAAGTGTCTCGTTAAATTGCATGGGGCAATCTTTCCAAGTGTTCTATTTACTACGTATGCAATTTGCAAGTGCCAACAACTGAGTCTCTTTCTTAGAGGTAAGGTGCACAAGGTGGGCAATTTTTCAGGGTATATATCACTGGACTCTGAAAATCTTTACCAATATTAACAGACTGCCAAAATTTTGTGGATGTTATTTCATATGATCTTGCATGCCTGTGTCTAAACAGGACATCGAGATACTTTACACTTACTGTTTATCATGCCTAACTAGCAACACGAATTTAATAACAGACTTCCATGATATTTTTAAGAACATAAAAATAACTATGGTCCCTCCAGATTATATACTGAAATAGAGATATTGGAGGTAACTTCAGTCAGGGTTCAGAAAGCAGACACACACTATGATTTTTCCTTTGTGCATGTTCTGTGCTTTATCTCTCAGTAGTGTCCAACTCTTTGTGACAGCATGGACTGCAGCTCCTCAGGCTCCTTTGCCCCTGGGGATTCTCCAAGCAAGAATAATGGAGCATATTGCCTGGCCCTCCTCCATGGCATCTTTCAAATCTAGGGATTGAACCCAGGTTCCCTGCATTGCAGGTGGTTTATTTACCAGCTGAATCACCAGGAAAGTCTTTGTGAATGTAAGTGACCTCTTTTTGATTGACTTTTCTGATAAGGATGGAAAAGATGAACTTGCCACATAAATATCCAACTACCAAATGCTAGTGGCTGTTTTAATCTGTTTATTGAAAATACAATATTTGATATAACAGCTACAATAGGGGCTAAAATTGGATAAATTTAGACTAGTCCACTGTCATTCAGGGCTTCCATGGTGATTCAGATGGTAAAGAATCTGCCTGCAATGTGGGAGACCTGGGTTTGATCCCTGGGTTGGGAAGATCCTCTGGAGAAGGGAATGGCTACCCATTCCAAGTATTCCCGCCTGGAGAATTTCATGCACAGAGGAGCCTAGTGGGCTACAGTCCATGGGGTCGCAAAGAGTCAAACACAACTGAACAACTAATGCTTTTATTGTCATTCAACATGATCTGTGTAACTTTTACCAGCACCATACTGATTAACTGAATATTAACATCATGCAGACTATCAAGGTAACTTTTAAATATTTCAGAGTAGCAATTCCTACTATCCCATTTAGTATATGGCTGAGTGAGGTGATTTCAGGAACTTTTAATCAACATTCTTACCATACTGACATTTTTCCCACAGTTAAGAGAACTGTGATGGTGCTGATTTACTGGCAATTATAACTCAACTCAGAAGCCACACAGAAGACCACAGAAGTAATCCATGAATCCACTGGAATTTTTGTGAGATGGCCGTGACATGGGGTATTTTTTAATCAATTATTTAATAGGCCCCAACTATAAATGAAAATAATAACATTTCAGGTTATTTTGATTCTAAGTCAGATCATAACTAATATTCAACAGATATTGACATATATGGCATTTTTTTATTTTACAATTGTTCTGGTAAGTATTCTTGGATCTCTTTAAGGAAAAGTTTAGGGTAAGATTTATTATATGAATATATAGCAGTGTCACAGGGTTCATCTTGAAAAGAAGCAAGTCTTCCCTTTAATCGCTTTTCAGACCATGTTTTTCCATTATGTCAGCTGACATCCACTGTTCGGTCTCCAGCTTTTGCTACTTTTTGGTTATGTAATGAGCAGAATTCATGCTATCAACTCAAAGAAAAAAAAAAAAAAGAAGAATCTACGGTAAGGGTAAATTAAATAGACCATATTCTTTAAAATAGTTTTAACTATTTACCATTACCATGGATTCTGCTTTTCTTATTTTTTTTTTTTTTACTTTGACCTCCTCTTTCATTTTTTTTTTCAGCCTTATTGAAGTATAGCTGATTTACAAGGTTGTGCTAATTTCAGGTGTACCGCAAAGTGAATCAGTTTTACAAATACATATAGCCACTCCATTTTAGATTCTTTTCCCATATAGGTCATCACAGAGTACTGAGTTCCCTGTGCTATCAGTAGGTTCTTGTTAGTTATCTATTTTATACATAATGTGTATATAAAGATTCTTATAGATTCAAAGGTCCTGTAGTTTTCAAATGGTAGATATGGTAAACAAGCCAATACATCCTATTTTTTCCTTATACTTTATCCCAATCTTCCCCGAGTAGGAGATTCAGTAACTGTTATTCCAGAAACCCATAGACTATCACCAAACCACTTAATGACAATAGTGGGGCTCTTGTTGTCTGTATGTGGAGTGATTCAATTTCTGAATGTCATTCTGAAAATCTTAAGTTACTTCTGGTACCCAGTCCCTTGACTTTGGTTTCTTCAAGAGTAGAACCTGAGACAAAGAGGTAAGTTTAGGCAGTGTTCTGAGAAGTAAATTTATGAAGCTCAAGTTAGGAAGAGGAAAAATTTTGACAGACAAACGATTCCATATATTTATACCTTAAATAAAAATATTGCTGGCATCAGCAATTACGGCTAAATTCGCTGGGAGTCCTGTGAGGAGCCACGAAGAATGAACCTCAGGATTGTTTCAATAATAGGTTAATTGGAATGTTTATCTCTTACTCTCATCCCCCAGTTTTGATGATTGTCCCTGAGTTAAATGTGGCATTTCTGCAATATCTTACACATGAGATTCAGCCAACTCAGAAAGACGCAGATACCAGGTGGAGGACTGTCAGCCTCAATGGAAACTCTCCATCACAGGTTAACTAGAAGGAATATATATAGGTAAGCGGTATCTGCTCTGAGACATTAGGGAAAATCTAGCATGGCAAAGCTTTTACAATTAAATGTGGTGCCTGCAATACTCATCATTTTTCTTGCTGAAACAGGAATCTGACTGTACAAAATGACTCAAATTACAGAGATGGAGGGACAATCAGGCTTAGGCACTGGAATGGATATTCTCCAGAACCAAGCTCCACTCTTCCTTCTCTTTTTCAGTTTATAATAAGGTAGAATAAATTTTACTTATAATCCCTGGGACTGCTGCTCTGACTTCTGGTCTTGTTCCCTCACAGGATTCAGCAGCTGAGCCAAGGGCAGGTAGAGGAAAAAGCTGAGATGTTTATTTTCCTCACTACCTCACAGCTCCGTTACGGGTTTGTCACACCTGGGCTCCCCTTCAGGACACACATGGATTGGACAGCACCTCCCCAAATCTATAGCTCTTGTCACGTTTAGGAAAAAGCTCCCCCACCCCACCCCACCCCCACCTCCCAGGATTCTCCAGAGAAATAGAACCAACAGTGTCACCTGCAAAGCCTATTAATAATTCCTGGAAATAAAAATAAACTGTGTGTAATAAAACAAAGACTAACCGTTTTTCTGGAGAAGGCAATGGCAACCCACTCCAGTACTCTTGCCTGGAAAATTCCATGGATGGAGGAGCCTGGTGGGCTGCAGTCCATGGGGTCATGAAGAGACAGACACGACTGAGCGACTTCACTTTCACTTTCATGCACTGGAGAAGGAAATGGCAGCCCACTCCAGTGGAGGATCCCAGGGACAGAGGCGCCTGGTGGGCTGCCGTCTATGGGGTCGCACAGAGTCGGGCACCACAGACGCGACTCAGCAGCAGCGGCAACCGCTTTTCTTCTCTGCTGCTTGGCCTAGTCTCACCTGCTCACACGGTGTTGTCTACAGAGGCCCTGACTCCACCCTGGCACCTCAGACCAGAGGTCCTTGTGTGGAACAGCTGCAGTGCCACGTTACCTCAGGACTCTCTAGAAACGCTATGCGGGACACAATTCAAGATGGCGGTGGCGGCCTCGTGCAGAAAAGCTGTGCCCAGCACGGCACTCAGGAGCCTTGAGCAAGACTCCACCCACCCCACGAGAGCTCCGCCTACTTCCCTCCAAGCCGACAGCAGCCCTAGGAAGCAGCCCCCGCCTACTGCCTGCGGGAGAGGGCTGAAGCCCTGAGCTGGAGAAGCTGCAAGCCCTGCAGGAGCAGGCTGGAGGCGCTTTATTTAAAACTGTCTGATTCAGGGTACAAGCTGGCCCCAGGGTACTTCTGGCCGAAAAGTACGTCAGGGACTGTAGCACTGGGGAACCAGGTCCAGGAGGAGGAAGCCATACAGAATCCCAAAGACTTGCCAATTGTGCTCAGAAGCAAGAAGCAAAATTATTTTCTTCTAGTATCTCACAAGTGCTCGCCACTGACATAGCTTCACTGTCAGCTGGCAAAGAAAAATAGGGCTAAATTCATTTTAGAAGCAAAAATAAAAGTAATTTAGGAGCTTAAAGGCAATAAATTGATAACCCACACTCTTATCTATAGAAAATATAAAATTAGATATTTTTGAAGTGTTCTATTTTACCATAGATCATCCTTCCTAAAGGATGGTCCTTCATTTACTGTGTGTGTGTGTGTGTGCGTGTGTGTGTGTGTGTGTGTGTGTGTGTGTGTGTGTGTGTGTGAGTCCCTTAGTCACTCAGTCGTGTTGGACTCTTGGTGACCCCATGGACTGTAGCCTGCCAGGCTCTTCTGTCCATGGGACCCTCTAGGCAAGAATACTGGAGTGGGGAGCCATTTCTTTCTTCAGGAAATCCTGACACAGGAAAGGAATCCAGGTCTACCTGCATTGCTGGCAGATTCTTTACCATCTGAGCCACTAGGGAAGCCATCATTTAGTATGGTCCTTCCTAAAACCTAAAACTTTTTAATGTATGGTAGAATTCATGACTAATTTTATATAGCTAAAAAAAGAATGCCAGAAATGAAATGAAATCTCATTTTCAGATAGGACAATGGTAGTATTTAATTTTAAGATGTACTAATGAATTCCATCTAAAGATATACTCCTACTTCTTTTAAAATTGAACAAATGAAGGCAATTTGTTATATAACTTCAAGAACTCATCTCCTTAACCATTACATTCTTAGTCCTTGACAGAAGTTCTGTATTTGAAAAGATTGATATATTTTGACATCCTTCAAAAATTGTAAGGCGTTTACTAAATATAATGTGGCAAAGGGTACTTTCACAATTGCAATTATTCCTGAGTTAAATCAGGAGCACTGATTCTCCTTCAATCATATGAGTGGATTACCAAAGTCTACTAGCTGTAATTGTTAGCAAACTCAAATGGTCTGTGTGGTCACGATCATGTGTGAATGTGTGCTCAGTCACTTAAGTCGTGTCTGATTCTTTGAGACCCTGCCAGCCTCCTCTGCCGGGCTCCTCTGCCCATAGGATGTCCCAGGCAAGAAGACTGGAGTGGGTTGTCATTTCCTTGATCTTTCCAACCCAGGGATAAAACACACATCTCCTGATTTGGCAGGTGTATTTTTTTACCACTGAACCACCTGGGATGCACCATGGCCATGATCACTGGCGGAAAATCTCCATAAGAACAGAATAGAAAGTACAGACAAACTTTTCTATGGGAAGGATATTAAAGTTATTTAGGTTTTTTTCCACAGTTTTATTTTTTATATTTATGAAGGATAATAAATAAAAAGTTTATATAGTGTAGTGTTGAAGTTTATGACTGGTTTGTAAATGGGTCTGGGTCTTAAATCACTACCCACTACACTTGGAATGTTTTAATAAAATGCAAAACACAATATTAGTTTATACTCACTAAAATTCTACTGTATTCTCAGAAATGTTATGGCAGACACTTAAAATTTCTATTGAAACTTATCCTTTTATGAAATGTTGGCATTCATCACAAATTACTCCTTGCTTAAGGACGCAACAAAATTATTTTTTTAAAAAATAAAAATTATGCTAACATATCTATTTACCTATGTATGCCTTTCCCTATTATAGACTCAAGTATGTTAAAGCAAACTTGTATATAATCTCAAACAACTTTCTTGCTTCTTTACCTGAACAAATTCAACAGTTGACTTCAGCAACTATCTTAGCCTGAAAATGATTTAAATTATATACAATATTTTTCATATTATCTACCAAATTAAAATAATATTGTGATAGGAATGAGTGGCCATAAAACATATTGTCTGGATGGGCTTTTTATTTTTTTTCAGTGAATGGGGAAAGTTTTACTAATTTAATCTTGACACTAAGTATAAACTGAGTCTTCCTCGGACATACTAGACAATCTTCCTGGCTCTCAACTATCTTGATATGAGCCCTCTGCTTTGGTTTTTATTTGCCTAAATGTTTTGTTGTTTGAAATGTATGACATTAACTTTGTTGCATATTAGATTCAAGGTAATTTGAGAGTTAAAATTAAACTTCTAGATTTCTCTTTATAACTAGATTACAGAAAATTTGCTCATTTTTTAAATTTAAAATTTTCTACTTGGCAAGAATACACAGAAGAACTGTACAAAAAGATCTTCATGATCCAGATAATCACAATGCTGTGATCACTCACCTAGAGCCAGACATCCTGAGATGTGGTCAAGTGGGCCTTAGGAAGCATCACTATGAACAAAGCTAATGGAGTTATGGAATTCCAGTTGAGCTATTTCAAATCCTAAAAATTGATGCTGTGAAAGTGCTGCATTCAATATGCCAGCAAATTTGGAAAACTCAGCAGTGACTACAGGACTTGAAAAGGTCAGTTTTCATTCCAATCCCAAAGAAAGGCAATGCCAAAGAATGCTCAAGTTACCAAACAATTGCACTCATCTCACACTAGTAAAGTAATGCTCAAAATTCTCCAAGCCAGGCTTAAGCAATACATGAACCGTGAACTTCCAGATGTTCAAGCTGGTTTTAGAAACTGCAGAGGAATCAGAGATCAAATTGTCATGAGGATCTGCTGGATCATCAAAAAAGCAAGAAAGTTCCAGAAAAACATCTATTGATGCTTTATTGACTATGCCAAAGCCTTTGACTGTGTGGATCACAATAAACTGTGGAAAATTCTGAAAGAGATAGGAATACCTGGCCACTTAAACTGCCTCCTGAGAAATCTGTATGCAGGTCAAGAAGCAACACTTAGAACTGTACATGGAACAACAGACTGGTTCCAAATAGGGAAAGGAGTATGTCAAGGCTGTATATTGTCATCCTGCTTATTTAACTTATATGCAGAGTACATAATGAGAAACGCCGGGCTGGATGAAGCACAAGCTGGAATCAAGATTACCAGGAGAAATATCAATAACCTCAGGTATGCAGATGACACCACCCTTATGGAAGAAAGCAAAGAGGAATTAAAGAGCCTCTTGATGACAGTGAAAGACGGGACTGAAGAAGTTGCCTTAAAACTCAACATTCAGAAAACTAAGATCATGGCATCCGGTTTCATCACTTAATGGCAAATAGATGGGGAATGGAAACAGTGGCTGACTTTGTTTTTCCGGACTCCAAAATCACTGCATATGGTGACTGTAGTCATGAAATTAAAAAACGCTTACTCCTTGGAAGGAAAGTTATGATCAACATAGGCAGCATATTAGAAAGCAGAAATTATGTTACCAACAAAATTCTGTCTAGTCAAAGGTATGGTTTTTCCAGTAGTCATGTATGGATGTGAGAGTTGGACTATAAAGAAAGCTGAGAGCTGAAAAATTGATGCTTTTGAACTGTGGTGCTGGAGAAGACTCTTGAGAATCCCTTGGACTGCAAGGAGATCCAACCAGTCCATCCTAAAGGAGATCAGTCCTGAGAGTTCATTGGAAGGACTGATGCTGAAGCTGAAACTCCAGCATTTTGGCCACCTGATGGGAGGAACTGACTCATTCTAAAGACCCTGATGCTGGGAAAGATTAATGGCAGGAGGAGAAGGGGACGACAAAGGATGATATGGTTCGATGGCATCCCAACTCAATGGAGATGAGTTTGAGCATTCTTCAGGAGTTGGTGATGGACAGGGAGGCCTAGCCTGCTGTGATCCATGGGGTTGTGAAGAGTCGGACACGACTGAACTGAACTGAACTTGGTTACTAAAAAAAATTATGACAATTACTTTAATATATGGTGCATTGTTTTTTGTTTTCTTTCTTTTTTGGTTTTCGTCAACTTGTAACTGAGTCAGATGCTAAATTTATCAAGATCCTGGAGGGAAATTCAGGGCATACACAAGCTGGTAACTGAATAATGTTTACTGAGTACATGGCCACAAAAATTTGTGTAGATTTAAGGAACCCACAAAAAGATGGTGAAGCTCCCAGCATCAACTATACCAAGGCAATGCCACTGTCTTTATGGCTGAGAAGGAAGAGGGGCAGAGCAGCAAGAATAAATACTGCAAGTTACCATTCCTCATTCCTTTGCATCTCTTGATGCCATTCATTGACCAATATCAACTAGAAGCCAGAGGTCAGGGGTTCACGGGTGATGTAAGAAGGCTGTATCAGTCTTTCAGGGTGCAGAGAAATACACAAGATGGCCAAATTTATATTTGCAAGACAAAACAGAAAATATTCACTACCCCATGCAAAACCAGGATACCTTGCTCTCAAAAAAGAAAAAAGAAAAAAAGCAGACAAATGAACAAAAACTCTGGACCTACTTTCTTGTTTCAAATTTACAAGCTTTAAGAATACCTCAACCTAAAATATCAAAAGTATGTATATATTTTCTAGTGTTTGTAGGCTGGTATATAAGATTAGCTCGTGCAAACTTTTACTTATTTAACCTTATTCTCTAACACAATACAGGTTGTCTTTGGTAGTTTCAATAATAAAGCTTCTCAGAAAATGAGTGCCCATGAAACAGGATAATTGATGAAAGTCAGATAATTGAACTACTTTCAAAGATGCCGATGAGGTTATCAACAAAATATAGCAAAGTATTGATGTTAGCAACAACAGGGAGCAGAGGGAGGTGAAAAGAAAGTGAAAGTGAAAGTCACTCAGTCGTGTCCACTCTTTGCAACCCTGTGGACTATCCAGTCCATGGGATTCTCCAGACCAGAATACTGGAGTGGGTAGCCTTTCCCTTCTCTAGGGAATCTTCCCAACCCAGGTCACGCGAAAAATGAAGAAGGGTAAAGAGAGGATCAGGAAGGACAAACAGAAAATATTCAGCAAATAAGGGTAATGCATTTTATAACCCCTAAATTCTATTTCAGAATTTCTATTAATAAAAAGATTTTGAAATCTGATGATTTTCTTTAAAAATGTCTTAACTTTTCAGAGAAAGAAATCTTCTTGGGAAGGCTAATAATACTCTTATATTTGACCATGACAAAACCATGTGCTCTCAAAAATAGAAAGGGGTGAAGGAGTGATGTGGAAACATTGGAAGTTGGAGACAAAGAATAAATCTAAAATTAAAGAAGCTATCCAAATTCATTTTAATAAATACCCATTGTTATGACAGGTGATTTCAAGTCATGTCTCTTGTGAAAATTTGATGGACACTCAAAGTTATGAGTTAGTTTCAACTACGTTCAAGAATAAAATTCTAGACCTTGACAAAGTTAAATGACCTCTAACTACGCCTAAGAAAATTTATTTTTAAAACCATAAGAAAACCTTATAATATTTTTGTACTTTAAATTTGGAATTCTTTATTTGATTAAATGCTTTCAAAGGTTTACTAATTTAATTATTTTCTTTCAAGTATATTTCCTTTATTAATGAGGAACTTAATAGTCATCTTAATTTATAAGCAATATCAGTATACAATTTAAACTTTTTAAATTTTTGAAATATAAAAAGAACAAAAGAGAAATCTATGCTATCTAAATATCAGGAAAATATTACTTTAATCACACTGGGTTTAGCTAAGACATTAACTTCATATAAATACTACCAGTACTTGGAAACTATAGTTAAAAGTTTGAAATCAGTATGAGTCAGAGAATACTTTATTTTATTACAGTATATTTTCTCTACTATTCCTTTACTGGACTTGCAAATGTATTATATATTTTGTACAAAATTTATGACATATATATTTGTAGATCCCATTAAAAGCAGCTACTTGATATGGATATTATGGCCCTGAAAGTAGTGACTTATTTCATTAGTACATTTTAAAGTTCAAAATATTCAGTATCCTATAAGGGAAAGAAAAAAACACATTGAACAAATATAATGATAAGGAGACAATATTTTAGTCTTACTATTTTTCAAGAATATACATATCTTTTAAATTAAGTTTGTTTAAGGAAAATAGACTGTAAAAATTTTCAATGATATTTTCTCCACAGATAACTATATTGAATTAAAGAAAAATAGTCACAGTTAATCTGGGGAAGCTTTCATGATTGAAGCATTCTAATATGACATTTTAATACCTCACTATTACCAAAATTAAATATTTCTATTTTTAAATGTCGTTTGTTTGTTGTTGTTTTTTTTATTAGAACTGAGGTGATTGAAATATTTACCTGGCCTCAGTTTGACTGATCTCATCTGGAAAGAAACTACTACCTAGTAATAAGACAGATTATAATTATAATTAAATTACAAGGAAAGTAAGGTAATATATTCACTACTTTTTTTCAAATTGCAAACAGTACAAGTTAATGTATCTTTTTAAAATACTTTAACTTAATTTCTAATATTTTACTAAATTCAGTGGAATGATTCATTAAGCTGAATATCCTTGTTCCATTAAGTGAGTTTATTTGAGGGAAAAAAAATCTTTTGTAAAACTTTTAAAAAATTACTAATCTTTTCATGTAAAGTGTTTTATCAAAAACTGCCACATAGTGAGAAAATAATAAATAATCAAATGTAATCTTCAAAAATACATAAACTGAAATTTTATATCTTTGAATACATATCACACCAAATGTATCAATCAGCTGCTTCCTAATATTATTTCCTTTCAGATTTAGTTGCTTAAAGTAGTTCATTTCTTTCTCATATAAAAATGACCACACATGCACAGTTAAGAATATTCACATTAAATTTTGTACAAGTTATAGAAATAATAAGTATAGGATTATCTATTTATTATTTAATAAAAAGTAAATATGAGTAAATTTAAGGACAACTAAGCAAGTAAAAGGGCTTCCCTTGTAGCTCAGTCGGTACCCGGGTTCGATCCCTGGGTTGAGAATATCCTTTGGAGAAGGAAATGACAACCCACTCCAGCATCCTTGCCTGGAAAATCTCATGGACAAAGAAGCCTGGTGGGCTGCAGTCCATGTGGTCGCAAAGAGTTGGACATGACTGAGTGACTAACACTAACTAACTGACTAAAGCAAGTAAAATGGAACATTTATGCTATTTAGTTTAATACATGACTTTCTAAACCAAACATAAATGCTTACAGTAATTTTATTTCATTTTTTTGAATAATGTTTAAATTGCATATATTTTTATGAATTTGAAAAGAGATGGGATAGTTACACAAATTTCCCATCCTAGCAAATTAACAAGGTAGTTTAATTCATTTCTGTATCAGTTCCTCCTGAGAGACAACATAAACTGATAGAATGTGAAGTTTGAGAGACCTCTTATATAAGTCAGTACTGTTGTATTGATACTTTTGAACTGTGGTGTTAGAGAAGACTCTTAAGAGTCCCTCGGACTGCAAGGAGATCCAACCAGTCCATTCTAAAGGAGAGCAGTCCTGAATATTCATTGGAAGGACTGATGTTGAAGCTGAAAGTCCAATACTTTGGCCACCTGATGGGAAGAACTGACTCATTTGAAAAGACCCTGATGCTGGGAAAGACTGAAGGCGGGGGGAGAAGGGGATGACAGAGGATGATGTTTGGATGGAATCACTGACTCAATGGACATGGGTTTGGGTAAACTCTGGGAGTTGATGATGGACAGGGAAGCCTGGCATGCTGCAGTCCATGGGGTCGCAAAGATCCAGACACGATTGAGTGACTGAACTAAAGTGAAGTGAACTGATGTATTATGCTCTAAATCTTAGAATTTCTTTCTATAAAAGTGGAACAGATAATAATTGTCATTTTAATATTTATGCAATGAAACCTGAACTCCCTCACCAAGTGTAATGAATTAAGATTTTAAACAGGCTCCCAGTAATTTTCCAGGTCTTGTCTCCAAGTAAGTTCAGCTTGGGTCTCTTTTTGCTGCCAAATGAGAAAAAGATTTTAATTTCAGGATTGTTTTGATTTTGGAATGGCAGATAAAGAAATATAGACTTGAATCACTGTACTCACCACGTGAGTGAGAAAACTACTGCAGGCGTTAAATTTCCTACACAACACAGCAAAAGACAGTGAATTCGGGATTAAAACGATGCAATAGTTTTTAGAGCCTAGTCACTTTATTTAGTCACTTCACTCTACTACCTTTATAAGATTATTGTAATGATAAAGTAAACTAGTTCATTCAAACTTCTTTTCATCACTGCCCTATGGAAAGTCCTGTTTAAGTCAACTTCCTTCTCTCTTTCTCAGCATCTTTTCTTTTCCTTTGAAGCTTCCCCAAAAGCCTCCATTTGTATCCTGGGAAATAATTCTCCATGAATAGGACCCATACACTATAATTTTGTTCTCACCATAGCCTTATTCTGAAACATTCTTACAGTCTTATTCTGAAAATCACATTTACATGTGCTTTCTGTGATTTGGAATCACCAACTTCCACTTATTATTTCTCTTTTGACCACTACTCTAGTCTTCATCAATTTCTAAGTATAAATTCAATCAATAATGTCATTTAGAAAACAATGCTGGAAATATAGAAAATGAGAAGATAAATAAAACTAGGGAAGAATTTTGGTTATCTAACTAATGAGGGAAAAAATAAACAACAGAGGATTCTCCATTGGTGAAGAGTTCATATTTAGCGAAAATTATTTTTAGGATCTTCTAGCATCTTGAATGAAATGTCTACAAGTTTTATAGAATTGAAAACTACCTGTGAATATTTTCATTCCCTTAAGCACTAACTATAAAATAATTATAACCAAGATAGAGAGTTTAGTAAAATTAATGTGATAAAATCACCTACAATTTATCTAAAATTTGCTGAATTTGGATGTGTTTGCTTTGTCTTTACTTTTAACAACATATTTTAAAGAGTAGTCACAAATACGTGCATAGATTTGACTCATGGTGAAGTTTTTAATTTACAGTGTTTTTGTTTATTTGTTTCTGCATTTCCCTGGTGGCTCAGCTGGTAAAGAATCTGCCTGCAATGCAGGAGACCCAAGTTCTATCCCTGGGTTGGAATGATCTCTTGGAGAAGGAAATGGATACCCACTTTAGTATTCTTGCCTGGAGAATTCCTTAGATAGAAGAGCCTGGCCAGCTACAGTCCATGGGGTCACAAAAGAATCAGACACAGCTGAACAACTAAACAACACAATGTAGAGCACTCACAGTTCTAGTCACAGCCATAAGCCTTTAAAACTAAAACATATGTATGTACATATATATATATATATATATATATATATATATAATTTATATAAGCAAAAGTACTAAATATAGGTATTAATACTTAGAACTATGAGTGGAATTATGAATGCTCTATAAATATTATTATATTTTGATTGAAATCTATTGACTTTCCGTAACAAAACAATGATATTGACACAATACCATAATACCATTGTTGCCCATATAAATACTGAAAAATTAAAGCCCAAGGTCAAACGAGTGAGTGTTATACCTGAAATCAAACCAAAGTAGGCTCTATCCAAAATCCCTGGTCTTAAAAGTTATACTGAATTTCCAACAACCCCTTCCCAATAAAATCATAGGCAATTCAAAAAGTATCAAACATTAAGATTAGTTTACCTATCAGTATGCAATTCCTCTTTGGAAAAGACAGTACCACTGTTTTTATGTTATAATTGTTATAGTAAAAATGTAAACAAATGTCAAACCTAAGCCCCTTAATTGAACAATCTGTTTCATGACATGTATGTTCCTGATGGTCATCCAGTTTCATACTTTTTGTTTAATAAACAGAGAACAATAGAACTAAGTTTTACTTCTTGGCTGCAGTTTACCCACACCTGAGTCTCTACGTACAAGAAGTTTGTGTACTATATTTGTTCCTGTTCAGTTGCTGAGTTGTGTCCGACTCTTTGTGAACCCATGGACTGCAGCACACCAGGTTATCTTTTCCTTTGCTACATCCTGGAATTTGCTCAAACTCAAGTCCATTGAGTTGGTGATGCCATCCAACTATCTCATCCTAAGTGTCCCCGTCTCCTCCTGCCCTCAGTCTTTCCCAGCATCAGGGTCTTTTCCAGTGAGATGGGTCTTCACATCAGGTGGCCAAAGTATTTGAACTTCAACTTAAGCATCAGTCCTTCCAGGGAACATAAAGAGTTGATTACTTTTGGGATTGACTATTTTCATCTCCTTACAGCACAAGGGACTCCAAAGAGCCTTCTCCAGCACCACAGTTAGAAAATATCAATTCTTTGGCACTCATTCTTCCTTTGGAGAAGGAAATGGCAATCCACTCCAGTATTCTTGCCTAGAGAATTCTGTGGACAGAGGAGCCTTGTGGGCTGTTGTCCATGGGGTTTCACAGAGTCGGACATGACCGAAGCAAATTAGCAGCAGCAGCAATCTTCTTTATGGTCCAACTTTCACGTCTGTGTGTGAATACTGGAAAAATCATAGCTTTGACTCTATGAACCTTTGTCAGCAAAGTGATGCCTCTGCTTTTTTAATACACTAAGATTGTCATAGCTTTCCTTCCAAGGAGCAAGTATCTTTTAATTCCATGCCTGCAGTCACAGTCCACAGGGATTTTGGAGCCTAAGAAAATAAAATCTGGCATTGCTTCCATTTCCCCTCCTTCTATTTGCTATGAAGAGATGGGGTTGGATGCCATAAACTTAGTATGTTGAATGTTGAGTTTTAAGTCAGTTTTTTCACTCTTCTTTTTCACCTTCATCAAGAGGATATTTAGTTCCTCTTCACTTTCTACCATTAGAGTGGTATCATCTGCATTGCTCAGGTTGTTGATATTTTCCCCAGCAATCTTGATTCCAGCTTGTGATTCATACAGCCTGGCATTTTGTATGGTGTACTCTGCATATAAGTTCAATAAGCAAGGTAGGTGACAATGTACAACCTTGATGTACTCCTCTCCTTTTGAACCAGTCCCTTGTTTCATGTCTGGTTCCAATTGTTGCTTCTGGATCCAAATGCAGGTTTCTCAGGCAACAGGTAAGGTGGTCTGATACACCTATCTCTTTAAGAATTTTCTACAGTTTGTTGTAGTCAATGATGCAGAGTAGGTATTTCTCAGAAATTCCTCGCTTTTTCTGTGATCCAATGAATGTTGGCAATTTCATCTCTCGTTTCTCTTTTTTCTAAATCCAGCTTGTACACCTGGAAGTTCTCAGTTCATGTATTACTATAGCCTAGCTTGAAGGATTTCAGGCATTGCCTTATTAGCATGTGAAATGAGTGCAATTGTGTGGTTGTTTGAACATTCTCTGGCCGTGCTCTTCTTTGTGATTGGGATGAAATTGACCTTTCCCAGTCCTGTGGCCACTGCTGAGTTTTCCAAATTTGCTGACACATTGAATGCAGCACTTTAACAACATCATCTTTTAGGATTTGAAATAGCTCAGCTAGAATTCTATCACCTCCACTAGCTTTGTTCTTAATATTGCTTCTTAAGGCCCGCTTGACCTCCCATTCCAGTATGTCTGGCTCTAGATGAATGACCACGTCATCATGGGTATAGAGGTCATTAAGGCCTTTTGTATAGTTCTTCAGTGTATTCTTACCACCTCTTCTTAATTTCTGCTGCTTCTGTCACATCATTACCATTTCTGTCCTTTATAATGCCCATTCTTGCATGAAATTTTCCCTTGATATTTTCAGTTTTCTTGAAGAGATCTCTAGTCCTTCTGATTTTATTGTTTCCTCTATTTGGTTCATTCACTTTAGAGGGCTTTCTTATCTCTCTTGGCTATTCTCTGGAATTTTGCATTCAGTTGAGTATATCTTTCCCTTTCTTCCTTGCCTTTTGCTTCTCTTCTTTTCTCAACTATTTGTAAAGCTCACCAGACAACCATTTTGCCTTCTTGCATTTCTTTTTCTTTGGGATGGTTTTTGTTACTGTCTCCTGTACAGTGTTACAAACCTCTATCTGTAGTTCTTCAGGCACCTGCCTACCAGGTCTAATCCCTTGAATCTATTCATTCCCTCCACTGTACAATTGTAAGGGATTTGATTTATGTCATACCTGAATGGCCTAGTGGTTTTCCCTACTTTCTTGTGCATTATTAGCTGTTAGCAACTTATAAAATATCACTTTCTCTTAATTATCCCTAAATCAGTCATCAAAATTCTGTGTTTTATATCTGAAAACTGAAATCCTTCAGAATGATTTTGAAAGAACTGAAAGCTAATGGTATCAAATGTTGCTACCATTATAGCACTAATGTGCTTTAACTGGAGTGCTTGTTCCACAGTAACACATATTGAGTTTAAAAGATTCTCCAGGCAGTAGAAATTTAATCTCTATATATATTCTAGTGGTAGTTATTTCAGGTTCAGCAGCACTCTGATGAGAATAAACATTGAAATATAAATTATTTTTGAGTTAATCTGCTTTTCCATCTAGTCAAAAATAAAATATTTTAATTTTAATTGAGAGAAACAACTATAGAAGTCACTCTATGAGGCTATAAACTTTTCTTCAAACTCAGAAGAGTTGAAAATAGAATTCCTTCTCCTTTGTAGAATTTCCTCTGTGGCAACTTTGTGCTTGAATAATGAGAGGGCATCACTGGTGCCTATGTGGCTATGGAGAGAAATACATACTTCAAGTTGAATGGCTATTTGTATTAATGAAGACTTTATTACAATATGTTATCATGAATAATATCTCAGTTAAAATTGGGTTCAAGATATTATATAAAGAAGATTCTCTAATACATCAAAAACTAATTATAAATCATTTAATCTAAGATATAATTAAGTGTTCATTACAAGGAAGTGAAAATTAGAGTAGCTATGCCCTGCAATTATTAGATTTTCAGATAAAAGATATTTGTGCTCTTTTTTTCACTTTGCAATGGGTATTGAAAGAAGGCTGTTCTGTAACAGTGTATAAAAAAGTTATCTTAAATTACTTAAATATGCATATATATATATATATATATATACACACACATACACATGTATAAGGAGCTTAAATTGAGCTGTTTTACATGGAGCTTAAATTGAGTACTCTCATTTGCATCTTCTTACTTCTCAGTCCTAAGCAAGTCTTTACTTTGGTAGATACTAATTAATAGATGAGAAAAATTAGACTTACATGTACTTAGTAACTTAATAAGTTTCCCCAGTAGAGTAGTATGAAACTGGTGCTTTTGAAAGAGCTTTACCTCAGTAACCTTGATTCCAAGTTTGTATGCTTGATATCAAGTTTTATTTTTGCTTAAAATCCAGAATTTTGAATATGCTTCTTTTCCAAGTATATAATTATTTTTTTTGTCTGTAACCCCTTTATAAATTGTGACTTTCTCTGAATCATTTTTCTTTTATTTTCAAGAATGCTAAAGTAATTAACCTCCAACTAATAAAAATAAATAAATAAAAAAAGAATGCTTGCAACTTTGCCTAATTTTCTCCTCTTCCTTGACTCTTTGCACATATCAGATTTTCCCCATATCATGTCCTTTTTCATCTCAGCTGACAATTAGAAATTGACGAATGCAGCTTTGAAAACTGCCAACTTTAATTTGACTCTTTAGATCAACTTTCAACCTTTCTCTACTCTGCTATGCACCCTGGTAAGCTGACCTATATGGAGTTAAGCAGAGGTTTCTTTTTGACGTCTGCTTCTGGTAAAGTGTTGCCAAAAAGGCAGCCAAGGTTAGAAGGAAATAAAGTGAGATAAGGATATTCATCCCTTGGCTTCCTCTCTGCAGTTTTTGGGGCTGTCAGTGTTCCAGGTTCATTGTCGCTATAACTGCTCTCTGCTCTATACCACAGTGCCTTTGGGCTTAGGTGTCCAGATCCTACTACCTCACCAGGGAGGTTGCATTATCTTTTATTGTTTTCATCATCAACTGTCAATGGTATCAATGGTCATTTAACAAAAAAAATTTTAATTGTCCTAAAATATGTTTGCCACCTATTTCCTACTAGAACCATGAGTCATACACAGCCTGTTATTTGAACAAAATAATACAAAATAATTCTAAATTAGGGGCATGGTTCTCAGTTTAAACCATCAATAAATCATTAAAGCATGTACTATCTCGAATGAACCAATGAATAATTCTTTCTTATATGGGAGATAGTTTATTAATGTAGAAGAATATTGAGTAGGAAAAATTGTACAATGACACATGGAATTCATTTGAAAAAATGAATAGAAACTCTTTAGTGACTCAGGTAAGATGTATTATTAATAATTAGACAGTAACTTTCCTACAGATTTTCTTTGCCACTGTCCCAGCTTTTCTCAGAATTAATTCCTAAGCTGTGATCTCAAGAATCTGGAGCACATGAAAGTAAAAGAAGATTAATCAGAAACCAATTTATGTGCATAATTACCTGGAAATTCAAATGATGACTGAAGGATCTCTGCTCAACAGTGAAACACTTAGTCTTTTGAAAGCATTGTATGAACATTTTTTTCAAATGAACATCTGATATTTTACTCACAACTATAAGCATTAAATTATATCACATATCACTTGTCAAAAATTAAACCAATAAGGGCAAGCATGATTTATTTTTCCTTTTGTTAATTGCACTTACAAGAGTTAAATGTAAATGGACTACTTTGAGGCTCTAAATTTATCTGATTCACTCCTATGTTCTACCTGAAGCACAATTGTGAGTTCTTCTGACTGATGTGTTGATTCCTCTCAGTGAGGGTGATATAATTAATGTGACCTTTTGATAAGGTGGGAGATATAGGGTGAGACAAGTGCTCTCCAGAGAGCTATTAGCGGCTTCTGAGCAATTTGCTAATAGTAGAACTACCTGTATTAAGATCATACAGTTAAGATAATTGACAACCATAATAATGAATATGTACAGGGAAGGGAGAGAGGATAAAGTGAAGTAAAATTGGTAATTACTTTAAAAATTATGAACTTTGAGTGCTAAGTAAACTTTGATTTAGGACCTCTGACTTTGTAAATACAGTGAATAACTTTAACAAGCCTTCAAGAAACTGTTGACCTATGCAGTTGGAAAATTATGTGGCTTTATTTCTATTGTCAGATATTGTTTTTACCGAAGTTTTTTTTCTTTATAATTTCCGTTAACACACAGCCCCAGATATGTAATGGAGGCAAGAAAAATTCATACTAAAACATGAGCTTTCCTTTCATTCTAAGTTTTAAAAGATCTAATATGCTAGATTATTATAAAATCTGCCATACACCTATAATTTAATGTATCGTGATTAGCAAAGACTCATGAAACCACAGATGTGCTTGAAAAGTATTTTTTCCTAGACTAAAATGCTGTGGCATAAATGTGATTACTGATGCCTTTTCAAGCTGTCAGAATTCACCAGTATGTCCCCTGGATCATCAGAAGCTCTCTGTTCAAGCAGACCTGTGTTTGACTATTTTGTTTTGTTTTTTTTCCAATTACTTATGGTTAATTAGCAAGGTCAATTTATACTTGTAAATTGCAGGATTGCTATGAGAAGAGGATGTTTCAGAAAATTGGAAAGCCAGAGAAGAGAGGAAGATAGAATGAAACATTGTTACTATTATGTTTATTTTTCTTCAAATGTTCCGTTAATTTAAGTCGACCAGTCGTGTCCGACTCTTTGTGACCCCATGAATCGCAGCATGCCAGGCCTCCCTGTCCATCACCAATTCCCGGAGTTCACTCAAACTCATGTCCATCGAGTCGGTGATGCCATCCAGCCATCTCATCATCCGTCGTCCCCTTCTCCTCCTGCCCCCAATCCCTCCCAGCATCAGGGTCTTCTCCAATGAGTCAACTTTTCTCATGAGGTGGCCAAAGTACTGGAGTTTCAGCTTCAGCATCAGTCCTTCCAATGAACACCCAGGACTGATCCTCTTCAGCATGGACTGGTTGGATCTCCTTACAGTCCAAGGGACTCTCAAGAGTCTTCTCCAACACCACAGTTCAAAAGCACCAATTCTTCAAATCTATTTCTAATCAAATTTTATGTTTTGACAGTTTAGTGGAACAAAATATTCATATTTTCATTTGTTAAGAATAACAACAGTACTAAAGTAATCTGTGTTATCTCACATGTGGCTGATTTTTTTTGTTTGTTTGTTTTAACAAAATGTGCAGAGCTGGTCATTTAGGTGTGAATAGGAGTGCCATGCTGTTAGGAAAAGATCACTAGCTTCAGAGTCAGAAGCCTATATGATCTGTTGCTGGGTAAGTTTCATGCTTTTCTGGTATTATAGTTTAGTATAATATATTAAATATCATTCCCTATACTATGTAGTAAGATCTTGTTGTTTATCTATTTTAAATATAATAGTTTGTATATGCTAATCTCAAACTCTTAGTTTATCCTTTCAGCCTTTTTCCCCTATGATAACCATAAATTTGTCTTCTATTTGTGAGCTTGTTTCTGTTTTGTAAATAAATTCATTTTTATTTTTTTTAGATTCTACATGTAAGTGACATCATCTATTAATCTTTGTCTGTCTTACTTCCTAAAGTTCATCCATATTGCTGAAAATGACAGTTTCATTCTTTTTTTTAATATTCCATTGTGCATATATACATATATATCCATTCATCTGTTGATGAACACTTAGGTTGCTTCCATGTCTTTGCTGCTCTCAGTAGTGCTGCTATGAATACTGGGTTGCATATATCTGTTTTGAATTAGAGTGTTTTATGTATATATGGCCAGGAGTAGAATTGCTGGATTATATGATAACTCTTTAGTTTTTAAAGGAACTTCCATACTCTTCTCACAATGACTCTACCAATTTACACTCCCACCAGCAATTCAGGAGGGTTTCTATTTCTCCACACCCTCTCCAGCATTTATTATTTGTAGACTTTCTAATAACGGCCAATCTGAGAGGTGTAAGGTGATACCTCATCATAATTTTTATTTGCATTTATCTAATAATTAGGGACACTGAGCATCTTTTCATGTGCCTATTGGTCATCTGTCTGTCTGTTTTGGAGAAGTGTCTATTTAGATCTTCTGCATGTTTTTTGAATGAGTTGTTTGTTTGCTTTTTCTTTTGAGTTGCATGAGTAGTTTGTATATTTTGGAAACTAAGCTCTTGCTGGTCTCATCATCTGTAAATATGTTTCCCATTCCATAAGTTGTCTTTTCATTTTATCTATTATTTCCTTTGCTATGCAAAGACTTATAAGTTTAATTAGGTCCCATTTGTTTATCTTTGCTTTTATTTCTATTGCCTTGGTTGACTGACCTAAGGAAACTTTTCTCTAATTTATGTCAGAGAATATTTTGCCTAAGTTCTCTTCTAGGATGTTCATAGTGTCATATCTCATATTTAAGTCTTTGAGCCATTTTGTGTTTATTTTTGCATGTAATGTGAGAGTGTAGTCTAACTTCATTGATTTATACACAGTTGTCCAGCTTTCCTAATACCACTTTCTGAAAAGATGATCTTTTCTCCATTGTGTATTCTGGGCTCCTTTGTCAAAGATTAATTGATCATAGGTGTGTGGATCTACTTCAGGGCTCTCTATTCTGTTCTGTTGATCCATAAGTCTGTTTTAATTACTGCAGCTTTGTAGTATTGACTGAAGTCTGAGATGGCAATGCCTTCAGCTTTGTTCTTTTCTTCTCAGTACTGCTTTGGCAATTCTGGTCTTTTATATCATTCCACATACATTTTAGGATTATTTGTACTAACTCCATGGAAAATGTCATGGGTAATTTGATAGGGATTGCATTAATCTATAGGTTGCTTTAAGTAATACAGTCATTTTAACAATATTAATTCTTCCAGTTGAAGAAAACCTTTTAATTTCTTGGAAACATCTTCAATTTCCTTTATCAATATTTCATAACCATCAGTATACAAATGTTCACCCCCTTGGTCAGGTTTATTCTTCAGTACTTTATATTTGTTGCTGTAATTTTAAAATGGATTTTTCTTTCTTTTTTTTTACTTTCCCTTTCTGATATATCACTGTTAGTGTAAAGAAATGCAATGGATTTCTGTGTGTTAATCTTGTATCCTGCTACCTTGCTGAATTCATTTATCAGTTCTAATAGTTTCGATGTGAAGTCTTTAAGGTGTTCTATATAAATATCTGCATATAATAACAACTTTACCTTTTCCCTTTCAATTTGTATAACTTTTATTTCTTTTTCTTATCTAATTGTTGTGGCTAAGACTTCCAATACTATGTTGAACAGAAATGGTGAGAGTGGGCATCCGTGTCTTGTTCTAGATTTCAGCAGGAAGGCTTTCAGCTTCTCATCATTGAGCATAATGTTAGCTGTGGTTTTATCGCAAATAGTCTTATTATGCTTTACTATGTTTTCTCAATATGCACTTGATAAGAGTTTTTATATTGAATGAATATTGAATTTTATCAAATGCTTTTTCTGCATCCATTGAAATGATCAAATGATTTTTGTCTTTTCTGTTGTTGATATGGTGTGTCACATTGTTTGATTGACTATTTATTTTGAATGTTTTCCTTAGCAACCCAACATACTTCTGATTTTAAGCATACACAATGTGAATGTTTGTGTGAGCTTCTGATTCTTCTCTATAAGTGTGTATATGTTTGTGTACTTGTGGGGTTTCCAGGTAATTGAGAAACTATTAATAACTTGAAGAATTTATTAACATATTTTATGTTGTACAGTAAACAAAGTCACATGATAAATTCACCAATGTTACTTAGGACAGAACTAATTATTACTGCACCTGAATTATTATTTTATATGCCCTTAAAGGTAATAAATATATAATCATATTTCACAAGTGAAGAAAAAATATAAGCTTATTGTAGGACTCTTGACTATAGAATTTAGCAAATTGAGTGAATGCATTTAAATTTGAGAATAAACCCAGGGATGGTGCTTTTTAAAAAAGAAGCAGAATTAAAAGAGTTTAAGAAATTCATGATTTCATAGTCATGGATTGTTTTAAGACCACAGCACTTGACTATTAGAAAGTGATAGATAATTTACATAACTGGAACATAGAAATAACATTGCCTGATTTACATCTCCCAGAATGTTAAATTACAAAGTTGAGCAAGCTCCAAAACCACTTTAACTTCAAATATCCTATAACTTAGCTTGACTTACGTGAACTATAGAAATAAGGATATATATCACAAAGTTTTCTTTGTGGTCACATTCTATACTATTCTTTTAAGCAAATTTTTCTTATTCAGTATGTTTAAATGACATTAAGGGCAGAACATAGGTGATATGCCACTTTAATACAATGTCAGAAATATGTCTCCACATTTTTTCTTATCTTTTCATATAAGGAAAAGAGTATGCTGTAAATACACTAATATAAAAATACATATAATTAAATATTGCTACTAATAATACATAAATAATACTTTATAAATTAGCTTAGAATATATTTTTTAAAACCTCATTAAAACAACTAGACTTCTTATAATATTTGCAATTTATTTCAGAAATATTGTGAATGAAAATGAACTTATTTTTGAGTCTTCTGTAATTATTCTTACTACTTGCCATAGCATTTCAAAGTACCTCAGTTATTCTAAACTGTTTTATTCTTTTGGTTCAGTCCTAACTCACCAAAGCTAGATTTTATTGCTATTGCAATGTATAAAACCCAGGGCACCTAATAATTTTATCTAAAAATGCCCTGGTCAGAAATGGATATTGCTACACCTGAAACATTTGATTCCCTCTAAGTATGCAACCAGTCCTTCCAAAAGGAGATCAGTCCTGGGTGTTCATTGGAAGGACTGATGCTGAAGCTGAAACTCCTGTACTTTGGCCACTTCATGTGAAGAGTTGACTCATTGGAAAAGACCCTGATGCTAGGAGGGACTAGGGGCAGGAGGAGAAGGGGACGACAGAGGATGAGATGGCTGGATGGCATCACCGACTCGATGGATATGAGTATGAGTAAACTCCAGGAGTTGGTGATGGACAGGGAGGCCTGGCGTGCTGAGATTCATGGGGTCGCAAAGAGTCGGATATGACTGAGCAACTGAACTGAACTGAACTGAAATATGCACATAGTTTTATTATCAAGAAGATCAAAAGAGGGAGAAATAAAAAATAGTTTGCCTTCCTGAGAAATTCACATTCCTGACCTACTAGATGCTTAAAACAAGTTATGATTCTCAAGCATATCACATTCTATGTGGAATCAATACCATGATGAACTTTAACATTTTAATTTTTCAAATTGTTGATTCATCCAAAACAGATTTTAATTTTATCTGACAAATAACTTAACTATAGGTTTCCATAAAAAACAGTATGAACCACATAATAAGAGGTCAATATCATTTGCTACTTACAGATGTTGCTGCAAAAAAACTCAACCAACTAAACAAGCATAAATCCCATATTTTCTAAAGCTGGAATGAAGAAAGAATTTTATTTTCTTTAAACATGGAATCTTCTGTAAGCACTGCACTCAGATAACTTGAAAGAGAGTTTAAAAGCTATTTTAAAGCAGCACTTGACGAATAGCCAAGATATGCATTCATATGAGCTGAGAATGAAGAAGGCCAACAATATAAAAACACGTATTTACATAGCATCTGTTACCTGTCAATGTTTGAAGTACTAAGGATGCAAGATAATTGAGATTCACTTTCTAATTAAAAGGAGGTGAAGTTTACTGGGAAAGATATGTTGAAAAAATATAGGGCTATGATGTGATAAAATAATAATAGCTGAAGTGAGTAAAGTACAATTTCATTGATGATGGAGATTATGAAACTGAAGAAATTTAATGATTATTATTGCTTATTAGTAGAGAGCATTAGAATCTTAGTTTAATATTATCACTATCATTATACTAAAATTTTTGTTAGGTGGAAAGGGAAAATGTCCTGACTTAATATGGTGCACTATGAAACAAAAAAATTGAGAAGCCAATACAGAATGGAGATTGAGATCAATGAAACCTGAGATTGTTAGTTGAAAAAGGATTATTACAAATATTGAAGTCATTGAAGAATGGCTTTAAGAAATTGAATAAAGTAAGCTTGTATGTTCTGTGATTGATTAGCACTTTTAACAATCATGGTGAAACAAAGACAGATAGTTACAACATCTTTAAATGATTCAGTTCAGTTCAGTTCAGTCGCTCAGTCGTGTCCGACTCTTTGCGACCCCATGAATCGCAGCACTCCAGGCCTCTCTGTCCATCACCAACTCCCAGAGTTTACTCAAACTCATGTCCATCGAATCAGTGATGCCATCCAGCCATCTCATTCTGTCATCCCCTTCTCCTCCTTCCCCCAAACCCTCCCAGCATCAGGGTCTTTTCCAATGAGTCAACTCTTCACATGAGGTGGACAAAATATTGGAGTTTCAGCTTCAGCATCAGTCTTTCCAACGAACACCCAGGACTGATCCTCTTTAGGATGAACTGGTTGGATCTCCTTGCAGACCAAGGGACTCTCGAGAGTCTTCTCCAACACCACAGTTCAAAAGCATCATTTTTTCGGCGCTCAACTTTCCTCACAGTCCAGCTCTCATATCCATACATGACCACTGGAAAAACCATAGCCTTGACTAGACGGATCTTTGTTGGCAAAGTAATGTCTCTGCTTTTTAATATGCTATCTAGGTTGGTCATAACTTTCCTTCCAAGGAGTAAGCTTCTTTTAATTTCATGGCTTCAGTCACCATCTGCAGTGATTTTGATTAGAAAAATATAAATAATTTAAATCATGTTTATGGAAAAACACAGTTTCTCATTTGGGACAAAGGTAGATAACTTATTTTGTTCTGTCTGCCCATGTATATGTCTCTCCTAAAGTCACGAATTTTCTCACAGATATGTCAATATTTGAAAAGAACATTTCACTAGAGAGAAATCTGGTCCTTTATTATACTCTGGGGTACATAGGTCTATATAATGAGAACAGATACTAAAATTATAAGTAAGAAATAAATCCTAAATAAAGAAGAACTTTTAATGTTCAGAATAGATCTTCTCTATGTCATAGAAAGATTTATAACTGAGGAATAGAGAAAGAGGCAATAAAATGAGTGACTCCAATTCCCAATAATGGTCTATGAGATCATAAAAGTAACTTTTCTACAGTAAACAAATGAAGCTAAAATAGTTCGGTAACATGTTATAAATATTTTAAGACATTGATGAACAACTAAAAAGATTATTAAATATTATAATAACATACAGAATGTGGAAGCAATTTTGACTGCAGGAGTATATTAACTTTGTCATTTTAAAAAGTTTTTTCTTTAATATTTGAGTATGTTTGACTTACATTGTTTTAGCATAAGTCATGCTCTACACACTTTACAACACACTCTACAGCATGTTGATTTAGTATATTTATATACAGACAATATATATAGGTTATTACAGTATTGAATAGAGTTCCCTGTGCTATAAAGTTAGTCTTTGTTTAGTATCTATTTTATATATAGTCATGTGTATATGTTAACCCTAAGCTTCTAATTTATCACTCCATCCATCTTTCCCTCTTTGCAACCATAAGTTTGTTTAATAAGTTTATATTTGAATATGTTTGACTTACACTGTTTTAGTGTAAGTCACACTCTACATGTTCTATCAACACACTCTACAGCATGTTGACTTAGTTGTATTTACATATAGATACTATATAATCCATGAATCAAGACAAATTGGAAGTGGTCAAACAAGAGGTGGCAAGAGTGAACGTGGACACTCTAGGAATCAGCAAACTAAAATGGACTGGAGTGGGTGAATTTAACTCAGATGACCATTATATCTACTACTGTGGGCAGGAATCCCTTAGAAGAAATGGAGTAGCCATCATGGCCAACAAAAGAGTTCAAAATGTAGTATTTTGATGCAATCTCAAAAACGACAGAATGATCTCTGTTCTTTTCCAAGGCAAATCATTCAATATCATGGTAATCAAAGCATATGCCACAACCAGTAATAATGAAGAAGCTGAAGTTAAATGGTTCTATGAAGACCTACAAGACCTTTTAGAACCAACACCCAAAAAGGATGTCCTTTTCATTATAGGGACTGAAATGCAAAAGTAGGAAGTCAAGAAACACCTGGAGTAACAGGCAAATTTGACCTTGGAGTACAGAATGAAGTAGGGCATAGGCTAATAGAGTTTTGCCAAGAAAACGCACTGGTCATAGCAAAAACCCTTTTCCAACAACACAAGAGAAGGCTCTACACATGGACATCACCAGATGGTCAACAGTGAAATCAGATTGATTATATTCTTTGCAGCCAAAGATGGAGAAGCTCATTACAGTTAGCAAAAACAAGACTGGGAACTGACTATGGCTCAGATCATGAACTCCTTATTGCCAAATTCAGACTTAAATTGAAGAAAGTGGGGAAAACCACTAGACCATTCAGATATGACCTAAATCAAATCCCTTATGATTATACAGTGGAAGTGAGAAATAGATGTAAGGGACTAGATCTGATAGACAGAGTGCCTGATGAACTGTGGACAGAGGTTTGTGACATTGTACAGGAGACGGGGATTAAGACCATCCCCACAGAAAAGTAATGCAAAAAAGCAAAATGGCTATCTGAGGAGGTCTTACAAATAGCTGTGAAAAGAAGAGAAGCAAAAAGCAAAGGAGAAGAGGAAAGATATTAAAATCTGAATGAAGAGTTCCAAAGAATAGCAAGGGGAGATAAGAAAGCCTTCCTCAGCACTCAAAGTAACGAAATAGAGGAACACAACAGAATGGGAAGACTAGAGATCTCTTCAAGAAAATTAGACATACCAAGGGAACATTTCACGCAAAGATGGGTTCAATAAAGGACAGAAATGGTATGGACCTAACAGAAACTGAAGATATTAAGACGAGGTGGCAAGAATACACAGACAAACTGTACAAAAAAGATCTTCATGACCCAGATAATCACGATGGTGTGATCACTCACCTAGAGGCAGACATCCTGCAATGTGAAGTCAAATGGGCCTTACGAAGAAGCATCACTATGAACAAAGCTAGAGGAGGTGATTGAATTCCAGCTGAGCTATTTCAAACCCTGAAAGATGATACTGTGAAAGTGCTGCACTCAATATGACAGCAAATTTGGAAAACTCAGCGGTGGCCATGGAACTGGAAAAGTTCAGTTTTCATTCTAATCCCAAAGAAAGGCGTTCCCAAAGAATGCTTAAACTACTGTACTTTTGCACTCATCTCACACGCTAGTAAAGTAATGCTCAAAATTCTCCAAGCCAGGCTTCAGCAATATGTGAACCATGAACTTTCGGATATTCAAGCTGGTTTTAGAAAAGGCAGAGGAACCAGAGATCAAATTGCAAACATTCGGTGGATCATCAAAAAAGCAAAAGAGTTCCAAGGAAACATATATTTCTGCTTTATTGACTACACCAAAGTCTTTGACTGTGTGGATCACAATAAACTGGAAAATTCTGAAAGAGAT
Source organism: Muntiacus reevesi (assembly GCF_963930625.1). Taxonomy (NCBI): domain Eukaryota; kingdom Metazoa; phylum Chordata; class Mammalia; order Artiodactyla; family Cervidae; genus Muntiacus; species Muntiacus reevesi. The sequence goes on along the minus strand of NC_089262.1, from coordinate 25,317,291 downwards.
GGGAATACCAGAACGCCTGACCTGTCTCTTGAGAAACCTATATGCAGGCCAGGAAGCAGCAGTTAGAACTGGACATGGAGCAACAGACTCGTTACAAATAAGAAAAGGAGTATGTCAAGGCTATATTTTGACACCCTGCTTAGTTAACTTCTATGCAGATTACATCATGAGAAACGCTGTGCTGGAAGAAGCACAAGCTAGAATCAAGATTGCTGGGAGAAATATCAATAACCTCAGATATGCAGATGACACCACCCTTATGGCAGAAAGTGAAGAGGAAGTAATAGCCTCTTGATGAAAGTGAAAGAGGAGAGTGAAAGTGTTGGCTTAAAGCTCAACATTCAGAAAAGTAATATCATGGCATCTGGTCCCATCACTTCATGGGAAATAGATGGGGAGACAGTGGCTGACTTTATTTTTCTGGGCTCCAAAACCACTGCAGATGGTGATTGCAGGCATGGAATTAAAAGACACTTACTCTTTGAAAGGAAAGTTATGACCAACCTAGATAGCATATTAAAAAGCAGAAATACTACTTTGCCAACAAAGGTTTATCTAGTCAAGGCTATAGCTTTTCCAGTAGTCATGTATGGATGTGAGAGTTGGACTGTGAAGAAAGCTGAGCACTGAAGAATGATGCTTTTGAACTGTGGTGTTGGAGAAGACTCCTGTGAGTCCCTAGGACTGCAAGGAGATCCAACCAGTCCATCCTAAAGGAGATCAGTCCTGGGTGTTCATTGGAAGGGCTGATACTGAAGCTGAAACTCCGATACTATGGCCACCTCATGCGAAGAGTTGAATTGGAAAAGACCCTGATGCTGGGAGGGATTGGGAGCCCAGGAGGAGAAGGGGCTGACAGAGGATGAGATGGCTGGATGGCATCACCGACTCAATGGACATGAGTTTGAGTGGATTCTGGGAGTTGGTGATGGACAGGGAGCCCTGACGTGCTGCGATTCATGGTGTCACAAAGATTCGAACACAACTGAGCGACTGAACTGAACTAAACTGATATATAGACAATATATATAGGTTATTACAGAGTATTGAATAGAGTTCCCTGTGCTATACAGTCAGTCTTTATTATCTATTTTATATAGTCATGTGTATCTGTTAACTCCAAGCTCCTAATTTATCACTCCACCCATCTTTCCCTCTTTGTAACCTTAAGTTTGTTTAGTAAGTCTATGAGTTTGTTCATTTTGAATTAATCAAAAAATAAAATTTGAAATCAAAGATTCCCACAAGATAGTCTAAAAGAAGGCATCATCTGTAATGGGCAGGAAGTAAATTCTAAGTATTCAGCCTTCACAAATATTTGCTGATTCATATTATTATTGCTGATTGTGTGGTACAAGGATAAATGTACTGAAGTTGATTTAAGTTTGTCTTCTCATAGCTTTTCCAGTCATTCAACAAGAAAGTAGTTCCTCTATGCAGTTCAGTCACTTAATCCAAAGTTAAAAATGATTCCTGTATTGTTTAAGTGCTTTAAGTATCACCATATCGAAGATGACCAGACACATAAGGAAGACATGGCATCATGAAAAAAACTAGCAGATAACAGAAAATATATTCAAACTCAGAAAATTACAAATATTATAATTACCCAAGAAACAACAAAAAGCAAATATCCTTACTGTGATAGTTTCCTATGGCTGCCATAACATGCCGTGGTCACTCCGTGACAGCCAGACCGCCTGGAATGTGAAGTTAAGTTGGCCTTAAGAAGAATTAATACGAACAAAGCTAGTGGAAGCGATGAAATTCCAGTTGAGCTATTTCAAATCCTAAAAGATGATGCTGTGAAAATGCTGCACTCAATATGTCAGCAAATTTGGAAAACTCAGCACTGGCCATAGGGCTGGAAAAGGTCAGTTTTCATTCCAATCCCAGAGAAAGGCAATGCCAAAGAATGTTCAAACTGCCATTCAATTGCTTTCATTTCACATACTAACAAGTTAATGCACAAAATTCTTCAAGCTAGTCTTCAGCAGTGTGTGAACTGAGAGCCTGTAGATGTACAGGTTGGATATAGAAAAGCCAGAGGAACCAGAAATCAAATTGTGAACATTCGTTGGAGCATAAAAAATGCAAAGGAATTCCAGCAAAACATCTACTTCTGCTTTACTGACTACCCTAAAGCCTTTGACTGTGTGAAAAATGAAACTGTTAGTTACTCAGTCATGTCTGACTCTTTGTGACCTCATGGACTATAGCCCACCTCTGTGCATGGGATTCTCCAGGCAGGTATACTGGAGTGGGTAGCCATTCCCTTTTCCTGGGGGATCTTCCCAATGCAGGAGTTAAATCCAGGTCTTTCCAGGCAGATTATTTACCCTCTGAGCCATCAGACTATGTGGATCACAACAAACTGTGGAAAATGCCTAAAAAGACAGGAGTACCAGACTGCCTTACATGGACTTGTTAAAAACTGGAAAAGGAGTACCACAAGGGTTTATATTGTCACCCTGCTTATTTAATTTATACGAAGAGTATATCATGTGAAATGCCAGCTTGGATGAATCACAAACTGGAATTATCATTGTTGGGAAAAATACCAACAACAATAGAGTCACAGAGGGTGATATCGTTGGATGGTATCATCGACTCAATGGACATAAGTTTGAGGGGACTCCAGGAGACAATGAAGGAAAGGGAGGCCTGGTGTGCGGCAGTCCATGGAGTTGCAAAGAGTTGGACACAGCTGGGTGACTAAACAACAGCAATGTAATTTTGGAAAATATACAGAGAGTAATCAATAGCATATATTGCTTACTTTTTGCAAAATATCTAACAGGATATTTTCTCTTCTTTAAATGATGTTCATTTTACAATCACTTATCATTTAAGATTTTGTTTTGGAAAATAAGTCACATCAAATGTCAGAGGATTTCAGTTGAAGAAACCATTTTCCTTTAAGAGATAAAAATCTTAACGAAGAGAGTCAAAACATCTGTCTTTATAAAAGGTCCATTGCTGATTTGTCAGTTCATTGTCTTCCTAATTTCCTCATTTATAAATGTGAGATGTCTGATTAGCTCTCTGGTGGATTTCAAGTATCATACAAATATGATGTATCAAATGTATTGAATCCATATTATTTCACTGCTTTAGTAAATGATATGAGTGTGCTCTATCCTGCTGAACAAAAACAAAAACAAACAAAAAAACCAGTAGAACCCAACAATGAATACAGATACAAACTTTATATAAGAGAAACAAATCATACTTTATGTCTTCTGGCTCCTACTTTGCTGAAATATAAATTTTTTTTCAGAATTATTTATACCACAATTAATTATGTGTCCCATTGAACTCAAAATTAATAGATAAAAGTATTTTGTTTTAGGTTAGTTATTCAGTAAGTGTATATGTATACAATATTCTCCTAAAAATTGTGAAAAGAATTGTTCAATCATTAAGTCACATCCAACTTCTTGCAACACCATGGACTGCACCATGCCAGGCTTCTCTGTCCTCCACCACCTCCCAGAGTTTGCTCAAATTCATGCCCATTGAGTCAGTAATGCTATCTAACCATCTAATCCCCTGCCACCTCCTTTTCCTTCAATCTTCCCAGTATCAGGGTCTTTACCAATCAATTGGCTTTTCACATCACATAGTCAAAGTACTGAAGCTTCAACTTTAGCATCTGTCCTTCCAACGAATATTCATGGTTGATTTCCGTTAGGATTGACTGGTTTGATCTCCTTTCTTTCCAAAGCAATCTCAATGTCTTCTCCAGCACCACAATTTGAGAACATCAATTCTTTGGCACTCAGCCTTCTTTATGGTCCAACTCTCAAATCTGTACTTGACTAATCGAAAAATCATAGCTTTGCCTATACAGACCTTCGTTGGCAAAGTGATGTCCCTGCTTTTTAATATGCTAAATTTGTCATAGCTTTCCTTTCAAGGTGCAAGTGTCTTCTTATTTCATGGCTAGAGTCACTGTCGGCAGTGATTTTGGACCCAAGAAAAGAAAATCTATCATTGCTTCCAATTTTTCCCCTTCTATTTTCCATAAAGTGGTGGAATAAGATGCCATGATCTTAAATGTTTTATTGTTGAGTTTCAATCCAACTTTTCACACTCTTCTTTAATCCTCATCAAGAGATTCTTTAGTTTCTCTTCATATTCTGCCATTATTTGACTGAAATCATCTAAATATCTGAGGTTGTTGATTTCAGCTTGTGCAGCATGATTCCAGCCCAGCATTTCACATGATATACTCTGAAGAATAGTTATATAAGCGGAGTGACAATATACAGCCTTGTACTCCTTTCCCAATTTTGATCCATGTCTGGTTCTAACTGTTGTCTCTTGATCTGTATAACAGACAGGTAAAGTCATCTGATACTCCTATTTCTTTAAGAATTTTCCACAGTTTTCTGTGATCCACACAATCAAAGCTTTAGCATAGTGAATGAAGCAGAAGTACATGTTCTTCTGGAATTTCCCTGCTTTATCCATGATCCAGCAAATGTTGCCAGTTTGTTCTCTAGTTCCTCTGCCTTTTCTAAACCCAGCTTCTACATCTGGAAGTTCAAATACTGGTGCACTGGGATGACCCAGAGGGATGGGATGGGGAGGGAGGTGGGAGGGGGTTCAGGATGGCAAACACATGTACACCCATGGCTGATTCATGTCAATGTATGGCAAAAAACATGACAATATTGCGTAGTAATTAGACTCCAATTAAAATAAATAAATTAAAAAATAAATAAAATAAAATGTTATTAACAGTATCATTTTATTCTAAAAAAAAATACTGCTGAAGCCTAACTTGAAGGATTTTGAGCATAACCTTGTTAACATGTGAAATCAGTGCAATTTTATGGTAGTTTGAACTCATTGGTATTGCTCTTCTTTGGGATTCGAATGAAAACTGATATTTTCCAGTCCTGTGCCCACTGCTGCAAATTTTCCAAATTTGCTGACATATTGAGTGCAGCACTTTGACAGCATCATCTTTTGGGATTTGAAATAGTTCAGCTGGAATTCCATCACTTCTACTGGCTTTGTTCGTAGTAATGCTTCCTAAGGACCACTTAACTTCACACTCCAGGGTATCTGGCTCTGGGTGAGTGACCACATAATTGTGGTTATCTGGGTCATTAAGATTTTTCTCGTACAGTTTTTCTGTGTGTTCTTGCCACCTCTTACTAATCTCTTCTGCCTCTACTAGATCCTTTCTCTCCCTGTCCTTTGTCATGCTCATCCTTGCATGAAATATTCCCTTGATAAATCCAATTATCTTGAAGAGATGTCTAATCTTCCCATTCTATTGTTTTCCTCTAGTTCTTTTTATTTTATTTTATTTTATTTTATTTTATTTTATTAGTTGGAGGCCAATTACTTCACAACATTTCAGTGGGTTTTCATTGTTCACTTAAGAAGACTTTCTCATCACTCTTTGCTATTGTCCGGAACTCTGCATTGGGTTCTGTATACCTTCCCCTTCCTCCCTTACTTTTCACAAGGAGTTGTGTAAGGCAATATTTTAGTCTTTACTGAGAACATAATCTAGTTAAGCAGTTAAATATATGCAAATCAATACTTAAGCAGGAAAAGCATTGAGCTGTACTTTGTTTAGTCACTCAGTTGTGTCAGACTCTTTGTGACCCCACGGACTGTAGCCTGCAAGGCTCCTCTGTCCGTGGAATTCTCTAGGCCAGAATACTGGAGTGGATAACTGTTCCTTTCTCCACAGGATCTTCCTAACTTAGGCATCAAACCCACGTCGGATTCTTTAACGCCTGAGCCACCAGGGAAGCCCAATATCATGGAAAGGAAGGATTCAGCAATGGAGTTTACAACCATGTAAATGAACAAAATTTCAGTAAAAGGGATATTTAAAAGGTGTCCTTTGTTGTTTTTAACTTGACAGTTAGTTTAGTTTTGAATTATCTATCCAGACTGCAATATTAAAAATATGTGATAGGTAGAGAAATAGAAGCTAGTAGCATATCTTATTTTAGGTTTTTCAAGAATGTGACTCCATCTGCATAAAGAAATACAGGCAATAATAAAAGGATTCAGAAACTATTATGTGTAACAAAATATTTTTTAATATTTATATTTTGTTCATTTAATATTCTCTTTGCTACTGTCATTGTTTAGAGTATGTCACTGCTTAACCAAACTTATTGTTTAAGAGATATAGCCAAAAAGAAGAGACACATTGAGTATACGTTTAATGAAAGGAAATTAAATGGATGAAAATGTTTATAAAGATAAGTGATAATATCTGGACAGTGTATAGAAGAAATATATATATATATATATTTTCTGGTATATAAGACATTCCCAAACTAATTAGCTACAGGAAAGGGCTATAAGCAGGAATCTCTGATTCTTTGGGAAAATATTATTTGCCATAATGAAAGTATAACTAGAAGATTTAGTTGGATGAGTACCATTGACATATATAGGAATAGAGTAATCTGAGTTTATGCAAAGGGAAAATTATAAAGTTGTGAAAGTGAGACTGAGAATAATATAATGAAACACTCAAAATAATAGAACATTTATGTGGCAGAAGAACAAGTTTGCATGCCATATTTGAGATGCTTGGATTGCCAAATTAAGGGCCTTGAACATTTCTTACACACAATGTATGCATATGTCTATTTTAATATGCAGATGGAGAAACCTAGTGACCAGTTACATAGTTATTGCAATAATACAATGAAATTCTGATTGAGTTTTCAGCAATTATTTTAGTGATGTCAGTAAATAACTGTCATATGTAAAAACACTGCCAGTAATGATTAACAAGATTTGTGGAATAATAGATTTGGTGAACAGTGTCAACAATGATTTTAAGTAATATTGCAAATGTTTAATATTTTACCATCTGAAGAGGTCACATATAAAACAAACAAACAAAAAAAACCAAAGGATACACAAAAATTATAATAGACAAAATGTTAAATGAGAAAAAGTAAAAAGTAGTAGGATAAAGTGAAATTCACAGAAATGTGTTTAAATATGCATATGCCATGTTAGGGTACTTCTGGACAATAAAGGGTCTAGTTTTACCAATTTGCTTCACTTTGCTAGGAGAGTAGTGTAGTACTTTGTCAATGTTACCATTTAACCATATGAAAAATTTGTTATTTTAAATGACATGTTTATTTATGATGTATAATATTTAAAAATTTATAAATAATTGGCATACTTGAATTGAAATCCAATTACTTTAAAAATGACTTGCCTAAATGCTTTCTAATGCATTCTTAATGTATTGCCAGTCAATAATTTTAAGTAAATAGCTTTATAATTGTATTTTGCAATGAAAGTTCATATTTCAATTTTATATCTAATCTATGCTTACTAAAATAAAGAAATAAGTTATTTGGGAATATTGATGTACTGTCTCAAATATTTATATAAATGAACTCATAACAAAAAATTTTCCCAAGTACTGTACAGTTTCAATTAGACTTTTATTAAAGACATTCTATAACAGATATTAAATTGTAGTTGTTATATTAAGATTTGAGTAGTTATATTTAAATTGAAATTCTATGGTGTTTTGAATAAAATTAACTGTACTATTACTTAATATAAATTTATGTACACTTTGCATATCAGATATTTATCATACAAAGTCAAAAGTGCATATATTTGTAAAATTCTGAAGATTTAAAATACAAATATAAGTTATTACTATTGAAAAGCTTAAAAAGGAACAAAATATCAATCTCATTTCAAGTATATACTTGAAAATGTACTTTTCAATATTTGCACTCAATCATATTTCTAAAGATATCAATGAATAGAAATGT